>NC_139219.1:230072288-230654788 GCF_055691185.1 Crinia signifera | reverse complement strand
TCCATTCTTCACCTTCATTCACCATCTGTATACTCTATCAACACACCCACTGATACTGGGTTCACTTGGTGCCGTTTGGAATGTTTTTTTTTTCACTGTATTGTTATTTGAAGGATTTGGGGTTTCTCCTTCTTTATCAACTCCTGTGGCGGCCTATAGCGCAGAACCTCAAGTTTAACATCTGTATTACTTACAATGATTAAGCCACCTAGACGGCTTCTTTCCTGGGAGGCTGGGAATGGGGATCCTTCTAAAAGGAGACATGTAAAGCCAATCCTGGCAGTCCATTTCTCTTCCTTAGTTACCCTTTCCTCACGTATTATTGTCTTCATCGTCCCCTTTTATCATGAAAGGGTCACCTTATTCAGACTTGCACAAGGACCCTTAGACATTATATAATACTGTTAATTTCCTTTCCTTACTTATGACTCTTTTCTGTATATGATTTTACAAAACCTCAATAAATTGACCAAACAAAATAATAAAACCCTGCAGCTGCTCTTGCTGTTGGTGCCTGGGATCTAACTGTCCCCAGCAAAAAACAAATAACATGTGTAGGAGCCATGCTGCAGCTATACCACGGGCCCAGGGAAATAAATTCAGGGTAATACTGTATGTTTATTGTATTTGTCACCCTTTCCTTGTCACCCTCTCCTTCTCCCTAAACCCTCTGCCTGTTACCCTCTCTTTGTCAACCACTGTCTCTCCCCATCACACTCTCCCTATCCCAACCATCCACTGCCTTTCCCTGTCACCCATTGCCTCTTCCTCTCACACTTTCCCTCATACATCACCAACTGCCTGTCTCCCTGTCACGATAAGGAAGGCTGGGTTGTTCAAGTTTCATGTTACTACTCTGATGTGTAACGTCTCCAGTTGGCTACATATATTTACAGCCCTGGTCCCTATACAGAGAAATATCAAGTGTTGCTCTGATTAGTGAATTGTACCTATTAATAGGTTTAGGATGGAAAATGAACCATACAGTTTTTGAAGGATTTCACTTTTCAAATCTATGTACAAGGAAACGGACGATACAAAATAATAATGAATCCATTAACTAATGCGGGCCATACATCTTAGCGGTGACTTCATACAGTATTCTGCCGAATGGTGTGCCAGAAAGGTCTCCCGATTTACAGGACCCCATAATATTGGCAAATGCTCTCTTGATTTAATAAGTTTAATTATTTTATCTAGAAAATAATAGAGGGGGAAGAGGAATCAAAGATTGTAACTTACCTGAAAACATCAGAGCTGTACCAAGGCTGGTCTTGTACAATAAGAAAGCCACAAATGTGTAAAATAAGACTGAAGATGATGTTAAGTGCTACAGAAAGGAGCAGGGGGGGAGAGACCATTTGTGCTGGAGGTCTGTAGGGGGCCAGCTTCGGATAGGCTTTATTCAGACTCACTGTTACAAAGACATTTGGCTAACATAAATATACATGTAATAATTAATATTCTTTCATGATTGACATTATGCTTATAACACTGACTTTTTTAAATCATGGTCTCAAAGTATTATTAACTTTAAAGAGCTAATTCTTGATGCTTGCCTTTTTGCTTGTTAATAAACATTTGTTACTTATCACAACTATCTGTAACAGCCCATCAAAAAATGTCCAGCGATGACCTGTCGTATTGAGAGCATCTTAATGGCTAATTTATCAAAGTTGCAAAAGAGCTGTTTGTACTGAGCATAACACATCCGGCGCACTTGCACAAACCAGCAGCCACAGAAGGAGATCCCTCTCCAGAAGCCAAAAGGCAGGGATATTTCTAGAAAATTTGGCTCCTAGTGCGATCTGCTTATTGTCAGGGGTTGGTGCCCACCTCTGACACTCTTGTCCTATCTCATGGTCAGGAATTGGTGCCCACCTCTTACACCCTTCTAGCTTATTGTCAGGAGTTAGTGCCCAGTACTTATACCCTTTTCACAGCTCATTCTCAGGAGTTGGTGCCCACCTCTTACACCCATCTGGCAGCTCATTGTCAGGAGTTGGTGCCCACTATTACACCCTTCTCCCAGCTCATTGTCAAGAGTTGATGGCCACCTATTACACCTTTGCCAGCTCATTGTCAGGAGTTGGTGAGCAGTTCTAACACCTTTTTCCTACCTCAACATCAAAAGTTGGTGCCCAGTTCTTATACCCTTCTCCCAAGCTCATTGTCAGGAGTTGGTGCCCACCTCATACACCCTTCTCACAGCTCATTGTCAGGAGTTGGTTCCCAGTTCTTATACCCTTCTCCCAGCTCATTTTCAGAAGTTGGCGCCCACCTCTTACACCCATTTGGCAGCTCATTGTCAGGAGTTGGTGCCCACCTCATACACCATTGTCACAGCTCATTGTCAGGAGTTGGTTCATGTGTCTTCCCTTTTCTTCCAGATCATTGTCAGGTGTTGCTGCCCATCTCTTACACCCTTCTCCCAGCTCATTGTCAGGAGTTGGTGCCTACCTCTTACACTTATCTGGCAGCTCATTGTCAGGAGTTGGTGCCCACCTTTTACACCCCACCTCCAGCTCATTGTCAGTAGTTGGTGAGCAGTTCTTACACCCTTCTCTGAGCTCATTATAAGGAGTATGTGCCCACCTCTTACACCCTTCTCACAGCTCGTTGTCAGGAGTTGGTGCCCAGATCTTCCCAGTGGCACAGTGCAGTCTCAGCACATCAGGGTACCGCTGCTGTGCACAAAGGGAAAACCATTCGCAATCACAAATCATTGAATGTTTTTTTCCCATGTTTGCAGAGCCAAGTAAAGGTGCCCATACACGTTACAATTATTGTATACAATATTGTATACAATATCGCATCTCATCGCATATCGGTTTTGCGATGAGATCAGATGAGATGAGATCTAGTACAAAAAGTATGTGCTGCACATACTTTTTGTACTAGATCTCATCTCATCGCAAAACCGATATGCGATGAGATGCGATATTGTATACAATATTGTATACAATAATTGTAACGTGTATGGGCACCTTAAGTCTAGAACTACTCAGCGCTGCAATCACTGTGTAGAGAAGGAGGCGACTGCGGTTTGTGGCCCTCCTTCTCCACTGCAGACTGTACACATGTCATTCATTCAATAATCGCTCGGACTGCGAATTCACAGCCGCGCGAACGTCTCTGAATCAGGCCCTATATTATTACACATGCAATAAACTATAAGACGTCCGCTGGAAAGACTGTTGGAGTTCATGGGACAGTTGATAATTAGAGAGATTCAGTACTACTTACTAGTCACACTGATTACAGTAGTTATGGCCAGATCTTGGAAAAGGAACTGGTAATTCGAATAAGAACTTTTTTCCTGATGGGGAAAAAATGAAAATAGTTAAACATTGTTATTAAAGTCAGTAAATAGACCATTAACAATCCCTTTAAAAGTAATCTGTTTATTCAAAGTAAAATGTTTCATGAAGACATTTAAGATGGCATTATACAGACCAAAACTTTATGCAGTGCATTTATAAAGTAATCAAAGAATAATAATAAGTAATTTAAAGGTTTAGTTATTTGTACTGAAGTGGAAGCAAAGCTAACTTTGAACGTAGGGAGTAATTCAGACCTGGTTGCTGAGGGGCTATTTAGCAAAGCCTTGCGATCAGATCGCCGCTGCCCAGACAGAGTGAAAAACACACCAATTGGCTGGCTGTTTATCACTCTCCATTTTATTACTTTTGAAGCTTAGAGAATCTGGCCCAATGGCATTTCAATGCCCTACCAATACAGCTTTGCCACCCCCACCACCACTTAGACTGCAGTTCAATTTTCAGAATGCAACCACAGTTTAAGTCCTCATGAATGTGCGCAATGGCATGCTTGCTTGCTTGAAAATTTCTGACTAACAAGCCCTATATACAGTATGTAAAAGCATTAACTGCTGGAAAAGAAAATAAGTTTTAATTGCAACCCAGGCAGGACACAGGTACAGGCATTAGGTACAGAACCTAATGCCAAATCTTTCACCACTACCAAGTTGGCGTGAGGTGTGGCTGTATAATATACATTCCAGACTTCACATAACATGACAATAGAATTATACACTGCTGCTTATGGAGAGATCTTTCTGCACTTGTGACAGAACTTTTCATTTTCTTACCCAGTAAAGTAGCAGCACACCGATGTACTGGATCATGCTATAAAGTGCCATGTACTTAAATACACAGAAGGAGGTAATTAGAGCAGCTCTTCCTTCCCTACAAAGCAAAAAAAAAAAACAATCAGTCAATGAATGAATGATGGTAAATAGTCAGAATTTACTGAAGTAGTTCTTCTGTAATATGTTCTAATGACTCCGTTTATTGTGGCACATGCCCAAGCACATGCTCCTTGTGTGACTATAAATGATGAATTAGTGCACTACTTCTCTCTGTGCATAATTTTGTCCATCCTTTCTGGTGGCACATTTTTATTTGTATTCTTAGTGTACATCCTGGCTTTGGGGGCTGCCCCTGGACATACAATTTGTGGACTACTGCAGTTCTGTGCATCTGAATGGAAATGCACATGATGGTGGTGGAAAAAGTAAACCAATCACATCAAGCCCTTCTTACTACCGCTTACAGACCACCCTCTTCAAGGGCTTAACATATTTTATTTTTTCTTCTCAAATGGCACTTAAACAAAGCAGTAATTCAGGTAATTATTATGGGGCATACACACGGGGCAATTTAAGCCTGATTTGTAAGAGATATGTGTGTGTATGTATGCCCCATAGTGATGCGCGGAGCACAGCGTCGCTAATGCCAGGCTAGATATTTCAAGCATGCTGGAAATATCTGGTCATCGCCTGCGTTGTCTCTGTTGAGAACATGGACAGTGACAGATCGCTCAGCACACATTGCTGCACCAGAGATGTGTGCTGAGTGTTCTGAGTGATTTAGTGTCGCTCAGCACAAAGCTCAACTCTCATGTGTGCGGGGCATTACACGTGTCTCAATGTTTTATATTGTTTTTCTTATTTAGCCAAAATTAGCCTAGACATATTAATATTAATATATCCTATCTATGCCGAGGGATGACACCACAGTGCCAACTTCTTCTCAGTGACAGGAGCCGGGGGCACTGTAACATTACATGCAGCGCTCAGCTCCCATCACAGTGTAGGTGCTGGCACTGCAGCCAAAGCAGTCTCTGTACAGCACAGCAAATTAAGGTAGCCCAAACAGATGTCCTCATCTTTTCTTCTATATCGTCCCACCTCCTATTTAGTCCCTTTTTCCAATCCTACCGGTTTCACCTGTGTTAAGGCCCCCATGCATTAGGCCGACTTGTCCTAAGGACAGGTTGGACCCGATTTTCCTGTGAGTCGCCCGGCAGCTCCCAGGGAGGCTCACATATGAGTTTGCACTTGATGTGCCATTTTTTACATGTGGTAAATCGCATGCGATTTATCACATGTAACCGGGGAGCAGTGGGGAGGGCGGCGGGTGCTGAGCGGCAGTGATCAGCGGAACGGGCACACCGGGCATCAGCGGGTATTAGAATTTAAAAAATGTTCGTCACCGTCATCCAGTGGCGTGCGGTGGGGTGAGGAAGAGCCTTTCCTGTCATACTAAAGTATACGCCGGTGTTTTGAGTTTATAAAGTATGTCAAAAATACAAAGAATCTACAAAATAAATCTTATTTTTATTATTCTAATAATTTTTATAGTCAAAACTCTGAAGTAAAAAGTCTATGGCAGGTGAGGCAGTGCCTCACCTGGCTACCTTTTCTTCAAATCTCTTATCAAAACTCAGTGAATCTCCAGCAGTATATACTGCTGCACATGTGTATAATGCCAGCATGTACCCCATGGCTCATATATTGTGTGCAAATCTCACTCTGGTAATTGCCAGGGACACCTCACCCATTTACCTCACCGCACGTCCCCGCCGTCATCTGATTGGCTGAGAGAGAGCACTCTCAGCCAATCTCTCAGCCCATCAGAGGTCGGCTAGTCATTTGACACTTTTTTTTTCAAATTCTAATACCCGCCACTGCCCGGTGTGCCTGTCCCACTGATCACTGTCTGCTGCTCAGTCTCCGCTGCCTGGAGGTAGGACATGCAGAAAGGTGTGTGGCACACACTTACAGATCGGACTAACACACCGTGGGTGCTAAAAAGAACCCACGATGTGCCATGATGGGTCCCGTCCAACAGATTGAACCTGCTGCAGGTTCAATCTGTAGGATCCGACCCGATTCGCACGGGACCGTGAATCAGGTTGGATGAGGTATCAACCACATCCGATTTGGGTCGGTTTCCCGGCCTGATCCATCAAAATTGGATAAGTGTATGGGGGCCTTTATATTTCCATTATTTGTCCTTTCTCTCCATGTAAGCCACTAAAAATATCTTACATGTCCTTATCACTTGCCTACACTACTGTAATCTATGCCTCACCAGCCTAACTCTCTCATGCATTTCCCATTTTAGTTTATCTTCTAAACTGCGCTACCCACCTCAGTTTCTCTCATCTTACTGCAAGTCAGTCAGCACTCCTTTGCTAGTTGCATAATTTGTTGACTCTTTGTTCCACAAAGAATCATTTACTCCTCTCACTCACTTATAAAGCCTTCAACCACTCTACTACTACTACAGCGTCATACCTAAATAGCCACTCCTGCCCACTGATCTGTCAATGACTGCCATCTCTCATCTTCCCTCACCCCTGCCTCCAGTACTACATCCCCATGGTTTTCAAACTCTGTATTACCATACCACCCTCTACAAAATGCCCATCCAGGTTTATTAGGCTTCAAACACCCCCTAAATATTTTTTCTAATTTTCACAATGCAATCTCTAATCTCAATGCAACCACTAATCTCATCCCTAAAAAGTAAATGTCAACATTTCATATAGATGCATTCACGATTGAGGTGGCTACATCCCATACATAATAAGCAGCTATTTTTAGTAACTTGACCACCAATGCAACAAATGGAACCAGTGGCGTAACTAGGTTTTGGCGCCCCCGCCGTTAAAGGGAGGGCGCCCGCCCCGCCGCACCAACCCCCGCCGCACCAACCCCCGCCGCCCATGCAAACCCCCCCATCCCCCGCAGTCTTACCTACGTTCAGTACGTGCTGGTCCCAGCTCCCTTCTTCTGCTATGAGCACCACCACAAAATGTCCGCCTCCATACAGCAGACAGTTTCAGAGAACTGTCTGCTAAATGGGGGCGGACATTTTGTGGTGGTCCTCATAGCAGAAGAAGGGAGCCGGGACCAGCGCATACTGAAGACAGGTAAAGACTGCGGGGGATTGCGGCGGGGCGGCACTATAGCACTGCAGCCCCCGGCGCCCCCACATGCACAGTGCCCCCACCCCCCAAGTCCCCAATGGACTTTCATGTATGAGTTTGAGTCCTATCTGGACAGGTTTTCAGATAGTTTTACTGTAGCTTTTTACCATAGATTCTGCACTGAGGCCCTTGTCCCAGCAATGAATAGTTGTTAAGGGTTGTGAGGGAGGAAAGATGCAGCCTACTGCTTTAAAATACTCAACACACCAACAGGGTGGCACTATAAGCGACTACAACATAGCCATACTCCTTGACCTGCTTCCCAGAGCTCCAAACGAGTCTTAATAATCAACCACAACCCAAGTAGAAAACAGCCAATTATAGTTCTGTATTAAAAATGGAAATAGCCTATTGATGTAAAAAGTCAGTCCCATTGCTAAACATCTGAAAAAAAAATGTATAATATGAATTTAGCTGGGGGTTTAATACTTTAATTGTTTTACTCCAAATAGATTGAGTAGCCCTGTACAGGAAATAAAAAAAAACTTAGAAAACAACTTACTTTATGAGATGTGGGACACATTCAATATTCGGATTGCTTGAAGTGAATGGTGAAGCCACAGATGCTTCTTGCTCAGACAGAGAAATTCCAACATGAGCCATTTTCAGTGCCTGGAATGAATAACTGCTTAGGTGGAACTTAAATCATTGCACAGACTATTAACAAAGGAAATCATAAACACATAACACATTGCATGCTTATTACTTACACCACAGTCATTGGCACCATCACCACACATACCAACGTAATACCTACAGGGAAAAAAAAAAACAATAGTAATTATGACACCTAACACACATGCAACCCCAACATGATTACCCATTATAACGGGTGGCATATTGATTACTTCAAAAAGTTTCTCAGCTTTTACATTTTGTACAGTTTACGCCCATATTGTCCATAATATGTACAGGAATTGTATATGTTGTATAAGTGCGAAAATACACAGCATCACATATTGGAACATTAATATACTTGGAGAGGGTATGGGACAATAGGTAGACAGCAAAAAAGGTTGACAACCATTCGGTCGACAAACAAGAAGGTTGACATGCAAAAAGGTCGACACAAGCATTAGATCTACATGGGGAAGGTCGACAGTCGAAAGGTCGACAAGTTTTTAACTTTTGTTCAAAATGTCTACACATTCAACATGTACACTAAAATGTAGCACCTCGTCCCCTTGCATGTCGCCATGCTTCGGGCACACTATTTTATTCTCCCGTGGATGGTAGGGCATGAGATACCACCTGTCGGCACATGTTGGCTCCAAATAAAAATGAAAAACCCCTTGTCGACCTTTTCACTGTCGACCTTCCCCTAGTCGACCTAATGCATGTGTCGACCTTTTAGCATGTCAACCTTTGTGTTGTCTACCCATTGTCTGGATACCCTTGGAGATATAGTTGTGTTCACATTCACCTTTGCTCAAATTGTGCTAAATTGGTAAATTTGGTGGGCCGAAGACTTTGAGACTTAGGGCCTGATTCAGATTTATACACATTTTTTGAGAAAGTCCGAAGAATCAGTATACGCTTAAAATTTCAATATCAGGCCCTGAAAGTTTTAAAGTGGTTCCGCAGCAGATCTCAAAGACATCTGCTGCACTTTCCCTGTTCCCAGGTAGGTGGTGTGGCAGGTAATTGGCACAGCCGGACCGGAAGACAGGACTCAGTTTACTGCATTATCCTAAAAATTAGCAACCAAATCCCCATTACATTTGGGGACGTATTGATGAAACCAATAATATTTGAAAACAAAACAAATGGTACTTGTGAGTTATCCGGACGCCCGATTTCTAAATCGGGTCGGATCGGGACATCGCATCGCATCGCATGCGACCATCGTATGCGATGCGATGCGATGCGATGACCCGATTTTTCCATAGGAATCAATGTTAAAATGGACTGAGTCCATTTTAACATGGAATTCAATGGGAAAAAGGGGTCCTTTTCATACCCCTACTATCCAAGTGGGCATGGAGTTGGATATAAACCTGTGGCGAGCGTAGCGAGCCACCGAGCCCGAAGCGTGGCGAGCGTAGCGAGCCCCGCGAGGGGACACGGAATACCGTCCCCTCGCGGGGCTCGCTTCGCTCGCCACGCTTCGGGCTCGGTGGCTCGCTACGCTCGCCACAGGTTTATATCCAACTCCATGCCCACTTGGATAGTAGGGGTATGAAAAGGACCCCTTTTTCCAATTGAATTCCATGTTAAAATGGACTCAGTCCATTTTAACATTGATTCCTATGGAAAAATCGGGTCATCGCATCCGATGGTCGCATGCGATGCGATGCGATATCGCATCGCATCTGATTGTATGCCTTAACTTAAGGCATACAATCAAAAAATCGGGTGTCCAGATAACTCACAAGTACCAAACAAATTTATCTAAGGAACCTTTCTAACTAAGTGCATGTGATATTAACAAGTAATCTTCCAGCAAAAGGAGTTGTGCAAGTTACTCTGAGGATGCTATAGGAGTGGGTCTGCGACCAAGAAAGATCATGGAGTGCACCTTGTGTGCATGAAGTGACATAAGTTTTATGGCCTATGAATGAAATGTATTCCAGGAGCTCTCGGCAACAGGGGATGGGGTGTTTTGTTTTTCTGAAGGTCGGATTGGCTGTTGTTTATCAGGCTGTTATTGGTTAGGATTTGTTATGGGTGGGGATTAAGGTTAGGATCATGGGAGATTCTAGAATATTCTGCCTCTTTGATTTCAAACGTTGGACTGATAAGTACTGTGGTTGAATTCAGAGATTTATACCCTGTTTTTTCACTTTCTACTCTTTCTTTTCTTATTCTTTCCATTCTGCTAATCTACATCACCTGTTTTTAATCCTTCCTGTCATCTCTTAAATAGCTAGTCTATTTTTTCCTTGCTTCTATTTTCTGTCACTGAATTGAATATGTCTGGTGTCAGGCCAAGGAGGGAGGCTGGGGTCCCTGCTCGCTTCCTTCAGGGAGCAGGGATGCCGACAACCTCAGGGGCGAGAGGGAGGGCGAGGGCTAGGGAGCCAGCAGGTTCCGGTCCTGCCTCTGCCCCCGCCCGTGTGCGCACCCGACCGCCAGGTAGGGATGCGGTGAGAGGCCTGTCCGGCTCTCCCGCTCCACCTGGTAGTCTCCTGTCACCCGCGGCTGATGCCCAGTCAGCGCGCGGGAGGCGGAGGGAGACGGGCCCCGAAGCAGACAGACGGTCTGCTGACGGACGGCGTGTAATGGCGCCCGCGGTTAGGACTCAAGCAACTCGCGGGCGCCGTGGTAGTCAGGGGTCGCCCGCGGCTGGCGCTCAGTCAGCTCGCGGGCGTCGCTCAGGGACACGGCAGCCCGCGGCTAGTACAGCTCGCGGGCGGCCGGATATCGATGACGCTCCGGCAGCCAGGAAAAGCCGCGCGCAGGCGGCGGATGAATCCCTGCACCGTCAGCCCGGCGGATGGCTCATTCACATCGATGGGTCTCCCCTGACTCGTTATCAGTTTCATTCGGTTTTGAAACGGGGCATTCTGCATCTGGGTCTTTCACCGGAGATGTATGGGACACACTCTTTTCGCATCGGCGCCGCTTCGGCTGCCGCTGCGGCGGGTTGGTCCGATAGATCTATTCGGGCACTGGGTAGATGGAGGTCTGGTGCGTTTAGACGTTACATCAGGCCTTGATCTGGCAGTGCGCCCCCTTTGAGGATTAGCCGCTCGCTCAAACATGCTTTAGTTTTTGGGGGGCCTTGAGGAATTTTTTATTGCCATCAGTTTTAATTACGGCTTCTGCCGGCTGGTGGGTGTGTTTTTTGCCTCAAGTCAAATTGGGGCGACCCAAATCCCCCCCCCCCCCAAACCCAATGTCAGGAATTAAACACAGCCCAATGTCAGGAATTACTCTATCTTAAAATTAAACTAATTCAAAAATCCTACTAATTTTAAAAAAATTCTTTTTTCAGGCATGCGGATTGATCCGCAATTTATCTGGTTGTTGGGTCATTCCTTCGTTTACTGTCTATCAGTATCCCCAAATGCTCTGGATTACTCACAGTATCCAGAACTGAATCTGTTTAGATGGCTAGGGCATCGTGGGTTAAGGTTTTCACAATTTAGGCGGACATTTGAAGAGGCAGTGGATAGGTTCGGTTACCCGCTATTTTTAATAGTACACTTGGGGGGTAATGATTTAACATCCAGAACCTGTCTGGAGGTTAGATTCGAGATCAGAAATGAATTATTAGATATATTGCAGCGTTTCCCCTTTTGCAGAGTCTTTTGGTCGGACATTATACCAAGGCAGAATTGGAGGGGTGCTCTTAACCCTGGTGCAATTGACCTGGTAAGACGGAGGGTGAACTCAGTAGTGGGTCGAGCTGTCTGTCAGCATGGCGGATACTCGATACCGCATGCGGGTATCACCTTCCGCGATCAGAGATTGTACAGGTGTGACGGAGTACACCTTTCAGAGGAGGGTATGGCCCTGTTCCTTAGGGATATTTTAGAGAGTTTGAGGGCTATGTAGTTTTAGTCTATGGTGGCGGTGCCGGATCGGGAGATCTCGGCAGGTGGCCGGTCTTAGAACGGTGGCTAGGTTATTTTGTACATTAACACCTTTTGGGATTCATTTCCCTTGAGGGGCAACTCCTTTGGAGAAAGTGACTTTGGCATGGCAACAGTTTTTCCTTCAGGGGCATCACCGATCCAGGTGGGCCCCTGATGTCACTTTAGTTGAGTTGTGACCTGATGGGGAATATTTAGATCGTTCAGGCAGGTGGCCTGAATTTTATTTTTGAATAATTTTAAATGATATTTTAAGGACAGGGATGTGGCAGGAGGCCAGTTCTTGTTCCTTTTGGCAGTCGGCCCAAGAAATCTTTATTTAAAACTGTTCTGACCTCGCCACCATAGATAGTTAAATTTAAATATCATAGTTAGATCAAATAGGCCGCCCTCTTTTAGAAAAATAAAAAGACGACCCCATTCACCACATTTCAGTTGTCCGAGTCGTTATTTTAGATAAGATGATTTGAGTGGTGCATGAATGCAGTGGGTCATGAAAGACTTAAGATCATGGAGTGCACCTTGTGTGCATGAAGTGACATAAGTTTTATGGCCTATGCATGAAATGTATTCCAGGAGCTCTCGGCAACAGTGGATGGGGTGTTTTGTTTTTTTCTGAAGGTCGGATTGGCTGTTGTTTATCAGGCTGTTATTGGTTAGGATTTGTTATGGGTGGGGATTAAGGTTAGGATCATGGGAGATTCTAGAATATTCTGCCTCTTTGATTTCAAACGTTGCCCGCCCTCCCGCCCTAAATGGAAGGTAGTAAGTCAATTTTAGTTGTATTTGTCGTCTTTTATTGAGAGGCCGGTCTCAGAACGGTGGCTAGGTTATTTTGTACATTAACACCTTTTGGGATTCATTTCCCTTGAGGGGCAACTCCTTTGGAGAAAGTGACTTTGGCATGGCAACAGTTTTTCCTTCAGGGGCATCACCGATCCAGGTGGGCCCCTGATGTCACTTTAGTTGAGTTGTGACCTGATGGGGAATATTTAGATCGTTCAGGCAGGTGACCTGAATTTTATTTTGGAATAATTTTAAATGATATTTTAAGGACAGGGATGTGGCAGGAGGCCAGTTCTTGTTCCTTTGGGCAGTCGGCCCAAGAAATCTTTATTTAAAGCTGTTCTGACCTCGCCACCATAGATAGTTAAATTTAAATATCATAGTTAGATCAAATAGGCAGCCCTCTTTCAGAAAAATAAAAAGACGACCCCATTCACCACATTTCAGTTGTCCGAGTCATTATTTTAAATAAGATGATTTGAGTGGTGCATGAATGCAGTGGGTCATGAAAGACTTAATATTTTTTAAATGTAATGTTTATTTATAAGTGATATTGGCCAATGTTGTATTGTTTATAATTTGCTTTAATACATTTTTGAGTTATTGCTCCAGGCAGCGCTTGTTCTTTATTTTTTTCTTTGTGTTTGATCAAACAGAAAGGGTTTGGTAATCCATTTCAGAATGAATTGCAGTCTGGGGTAATTGTTTAGATGGGATGCGATCAAAATTCTAGGCGGTCGGAATCCAGACAGTCGAAATACCGACGCCGGAAACCCAAACGCCGCAATACCGGTGTCCACGACACCCATAGTGGGAGAAAAAAATAGTGTGCTGAGCGTATCGAGGCACCGGGCCCCGCTGCGTGGCGAGCACAGCAAGCCCTTGTCGGCATTTCGGCGGTCGAGATTCCGCCATCGGTATTTCGGCCGTCGGGATTCCGACCGCCGGGATTTCATACTGAATCTGTTTAGATCAGCGCTCAACAACTAGTTCTAGTTTGCAGTGTCTAAACCTGGCTGTACACCCTGAGTTGATACCGGGTGGGGTTTTGATGCTGTGGTGGGTTGGGGTTTCACAGCTGCTGAAAATATACAGGGAGTGTGACGGGATTATCAACAGCAATTACGTTAAGATGCTATGCACCCTTACCAACTCTGTAACCCTCAGCACTATCCATAACCTCCTCCTTGCCCCCAGCACTATGCAAGCTGCTATCTACCCTTACCCTTTTCCTACTATCAGAATTGCCCCTCCCTCAGGGACTGTCTACTCCTTGCACCCCAGTAGTGTCTCAACTTCTGTCTGCGCAAACCCCCTTCCTTTCCACAGCATTGGCTGCCTCTACCAGATCTACCCCAATTTCTCCCTTCCTCTACACCAGGGCTGGGCAACACCGGCCCTCCAGATGTTAGTGAACTACACATCCCAGGATGCTTTGCATTAGTTTTGCTATGTGGCCATGCTGAAACTGATGCAAGGCATGCTGGGATGTGTAGTTCATCAACATCTGGAGGGCCGGTGTTGCCCAGCTTTAGATTTTAGAGAGGCAGAACAAGATTGTCAATGAAATATAATTTACCCTAATTTTTGGAATTCCTCAACAAGGCTCGATTTTTGCCCTGGAGACATTCGAGCAAACACTGTCCCATTTATCAGTATCTGTAAAGAAGAAGGAATTAACATTGGGCAGGTTATAGCATGATTATTGCATTTAGACTAGAAAATGTTCCATTTCCATGTCCCACCAGTGCAAAAATGTTCAGCTGTACAGAATATATTTCTAGCAAAGTAAAGCAAGTCTATACTAATTCTCAGATCACACATTTACCACTATTCCTATATGTTCCATGCTCCGGAAACCGAAACCTTGCCGAGCTTGTACCCAATAGGAATGTAATTACTTCTAGAAGCAAATGGGCTTCTTTAGGCACAAATCCACGGAAAGCGATCTGAAATATCACGTCTCCATGTATTTCACATTCTGTGCATGTGCAGGCTGATAACTGTACATGTGCAATAGGACTATCACAAGCAGCAACATTGCTAATTTACCCTTTCACACCATAGTGGAGCACAGAAAATGTTGGGCAACTGTAAAAAGTGCCAATGTTGATATTATGAATAATTGTGATATATGCGGATGACCGGCAGGGAGATGCCATTGGTTAGAATCCCAATGGCAGGAATCCCGACAGGGGTCAGGTAAGTCTATTTACCTTCTCCCTGCCCCCCCCCCTAACCCTAACCCTCCTCTCTAGTGTCTAACCAAAACCCCTGTACCCCACCCCCAAAACTTAAGCCCCCTGCCTCGCAGCCTAACCCCACCCTAGTGACCAGGGATTTTTTGGGGGGTAATGAGCATCTTTGTCACTGAGGGCCCTACACATGCACCGATTTGTGCTTAATTTCTAAGCAATTTATTTTCTAAGCGATCTGACTAGATTTGACTAGACAAAAATCGCTATGTACTGTATGTAGGCCCCATTACACCGTGGGACTCACTTATTATTTGTATGGCTTAATTATCCCTTTATAACCCACCCTGTCTTAGAAATAAACACAATTACCTTCTGTAACAAATTGCTAAAATGCTGCAATATAACTTGATAGGTGTTTCCAGTCATGGCAAAATAATAGGGCGGCTTTTTACTTTCCGGCTTTTCTTTCTCTTGAATGTCAATATAAATATCCTGTAAATCCAATATAAATTCTTAGAATATAAACAGGTCAGGCACAGAATTTATGAGACCAGCATTTCACATATGAAAAAACTATTTAAGAATGCATTTAATAAATAGAACTAAGGTCACTGTTTTTTTATATATTATAATTTAACAAATAATATTAGTACTTTTTAAAATGATATGTAGTTTGTATGAGCTTACATATCATTGATCGGGATGCGGTCATTTGGTCTACTGCATTATGGTAGAAAGTCATTAGGTCGAATCCATTAGGTCGACATGCTAAAAGGTCGACATGACTCTAGGTCGACATGGGAAGAGGTCGACATGATTCTAGGTCGAAAGGTCATTAGTTCGACAGGTCATTAGTTCGACAAGGTCATTAGTTCGACATTGTCTATGTCGACATTCACAAGGTCGACATTGAGTTTTTCACTGTTTTTTGAGCCAACATGTGCTGACAGGCGGTATTTCATGCCCTACCATCCACTAGGGCGTGGTGGGAGAATAAAATAGTGTGCCGAGCGTAGCGAGGCACCGTGCCCGACGCATCGCGAGCGCAGCGAGCGATGCGAGGGGATGCAGTGCACTTTAAACTGTGTCCATGTCGACTGTGTTGACATTCAGGTAAAAACAGTGAAAAACCCCATGTCGACCTTGTGAATGTCGACATAGACAATGTCGAACTAATGACCTTGTCGAACTAATGACCTGTCGAACTAATGACCTTTCGACCTAGAATCATGTCGACCTTTTCCCATGTCGACCTAGAATCATGTCGACCTTTTAGCATGTCGACCTAATGGATTCGACCTAATGACTTTCTAACATAATGCAATAGACCAAATGATCCCAACCCCATTGATCAAGCTAAATTTACATGATGGTATGTCAAAAACATTAAAACAATAACAAATGCAGAATATACAAAGTATGCCCTGTCCCGCCACTGCGGAGGGGGGACAGGGCATACAGATATGCTGCAAAATCTCAGCATTTCTGCTTTAGAAAATCTCAGAGAGAGAGAGAGAGAGAGAGAGACTCTTGAGGTGCATCCAGTTCATCAGATTCTAATAAGACACACAGGGGCAAATGTACAGTACTTGACTTTGGAGTATGATATAGTGGAGAAAGTTCAATTGTCAAGGGGCAGGGGAAAGGGGATGGCGACCGGTGCACAGGTTAGGTTGAGTAGAAATATAAATAAAGTATAGAAATGTTAGATTCCACTATAGCAGTTGATAGTAAGGGGGTTAGCCCTTCTCCTAAAGTTTAAGATGTGGAGGTGCACCCAGGAGAGTAATTGAAGTTTATAGAGAAATGGAGAAGAAAGACTCTCTTTTTGGGGGGCACTCTTTATCTCAGATTACGCAAGGTAATCTGTGTGTTCAAAAAGTAATATTTTGATTGTAGTTACATGGAGGTGTCAATTGAGGTGACCACACATTTCACTTGTTTATATGATGCCAAATTGGCTGATTGGTACTCCTCATGGATGAGAAGCACGCTAATGTTGAACTGCTTGTTGATTGGTAGTAAACAATGCAGGGGGAAAAAAGGGGGAGCCTACAAACGAGTTCCCATAATCCCCAGTTGAGGTATGGTTTTGATAGTAAAATATAGCTTTTAATCAATACATGTTAAAAAAATGAACTAGACAGACATTTAAACAAAATATTTACACACATACATATAGACAAATGTATATATACGGTAATTCAGACGTTGTACGGCAGATTTTTGATAATCCTCTATTGATTTCGAGGAAATTGTCTATGTCGGCCTGTATTGATCTCTACCTGTTATAGGTCCCAGTGGCCTCAGGCAAATATTCTGGTGCTTATACTCCTTCTGATTTAACAGAAAGGAGAAAAGGGAGAGATCCTGACCAGTCCCAGAGGCAGAGTAAAGGGGAAGCAGTCTATTAGCTTGATCTGACTCCTCCCAATAAGGTCAGACCCCTTTATGAATAAATTGGGCCCCTAGTCTGCCAAAGAAATATAGCAATCTGGATACCTGTAGAAAAAGTGTGCTTAGGCTATTCAGGGTTACACTTTCAATTTTTTGTTGCCAAAATCTTGCAACACTGTTTCTGCTACAGTACTTCTTAAATACACAGAGTATGCTGGTCTTATGTGTACACTGAAATCATCTTACACATTTACAGTCCTATATCTGCCATGGAGGGCGTATACATGTTATAATTACACTGTTCCAGTACATTTACATTTGTCACAAATCGCATAGTGGAGTTGATTGAATGTGTTAACAAAGTATTGGGGTATTTGTACTGTGTTAATGACACCCCATCACTGTTGCCAGTGTTCTAACACATTCCAAAGCAAGTGCAGCAGAGCATGAATATATATTTAGAGCAGTTGTGAATACCCAAGGGGAGTGGGTTGGATATTCACATTAATATTCCCGGCTCTCTTCCTCTGTCTCCTGTCCCTGTACTAGTGTTGGTGTCAGTGTTGGGACCAAGATAAAGCAGAGAGAGATAGGGTAGTCTGATTGCTCCTAGGGGTTTAAATGAGGTGTTCCCAACCCGACTTTATATACCCAGACAAAAAGGTAGTGGGGTCTGGTTAAGACAGGGAAGGTCCCCCTTCCCGTCTGGCAGATCCCTTGAATCCAATGGTCAGCTGCCACCTGGGTGGGCTTCTATGGGTATTGTGGGGGAGCACCTCCCCTAGGAGTGTCAGAAGAGGTGAAGTTGGCTTCTGGGGGCCCTTAAGTGACAGGCGGCTGCTGCCCAGCTTTGTATACCTACTGGTCAGGGTGGAATTAGTACATTTGTTTCTGAGGAGGTCACCCTTTTTCAGAAGATGTTTTCAACGCCTCTGACAGGCTGCCACCAGATTAAATTAGGTGGGCCCTGTGGGTATTGCAGGTGAGCGGGCCTGTGTGCACAAAAAGGGGGTTCCTAATTTGGAAGCCAATAATTTGGGGTACTGCTGCCCAGTATTATTCCTGTGTCCCCCTGTTTAGAATATCTCCAGTGCAGGGTGGTACTACAGGAATAGATTATGGGTGAGTGGCCCCTGAAATGGTATAGTGACCAAGAGGGCCTGGGTGGTAGTGCCGGGTAGTATGCTGCTGTACGCCTACTTGTAACTGGGTACAGTGGTGGGGGATGAGCGTTACTCAGAGGATTACTCCGGCAGAATGAGTAATAGTAATGAAAGAGAGAGACAGAGAATTCTGGCCCAAATAGAGGTCCCAGTCTTGACTGGGGCTGTAGGGGTTAATAGTATTGACCTTTTAAATCATTGCCGGTTAGGCGAGTAATAGTAATAAGAGACAGGCAGAGAATGCTAGCCCAAAAGAAAGTCCCAGTTTCGACTGGAGCTGTAAGGGTTAATAGTATAAACCTTTTAAATTATTACCAAAATGGTTAAATCTGTATGGGGTACCTGTCAGCGCGCTGGTGCGCTGCCGGGGCCGTGTCAGGGCGACTAGTACTGGGGTACCTGTTAGCGCTCTGGTGCGCTGCCGGGACCGTGTCACAGTGGCTGGTGTTGAGGTACCTGTCAGCGTGCTGGTGTGCTGCTGGGACCGTGTCAGGGTGGCTGATGCTGGGGTCCCTGTCAGCGCGCTTGTGCGCTGCCGGAACCGTGTCAGTGCGGCTGGTGCTGGGGTGCCTGTCAGCGCGCTAATGCGCTTGTCACTTCTGGTCCCGTCTATACGGCTGCCGGCTGCTGATTCCCTCAGGGTATGTGCGCTGATGCTGGGTTGTGTCGGGTTAGGGCGCTGCTAGCTGCTGTGAAGGCGTCACTCCACTATCACCACCAACGATCGTTTCACCTTGGGGCAAGGCTTCTTCAGGGTTAGTGTGTGTGTGTGTGCAGGGCAGTAGTCCGCCCTTTTCCCTGTCTGTACGGTGTCCGCAATTGGTTAATTGTTTAACCATTGTGTTACAGGACCAGTAGTTGATTGGTGGATGTTCAGTCTCAGGTGTTAGTGTTTGCTAATTAGGTGGCAAATTGGTTAATTGTTTAACCATTGTGTTACAGGACCAGTAGTTGATTGGTGGACGTTCAGTCTCAGGTGTTAGTGTTTGCTAATTAGGTGGCAAACACTAGTGTTGGCTAATTAGGTGGGAGTCTGTGAGATATTGTGTTCTCAATTGACAGAGTTAAATTGGGAGTTTGAAAGGAACAGGGAAGATGGGGAAAGAGATACTCAGTGGGGAGAGAGAGAAAAAGTAGCGAGTGCTGAGGTATGCAAATTTTGCAGAATTACATCGATATACTTATATCAATGAGGCCAATAGATACATGGGAAGTCCTGCATAACATCATGTATCCAAGGGTGCCATCTGGACCGGTGACATGATGATGTGTTTGTGTTATTTCACTATTGGAGGGTGAAATGTGGAAATACTGGGGGTGATGCCCTAATGCGGCCTTGTCCTGCCACTGGATAAGTTTGTATTGGGGGGGGGGGGGGGAACTAATAGCTGCCTGGATTTTATTACGGGCAATATTGTTAGTCAAAGTAATAAAAAAAAAAACGTTTCCAGGGGTGAAGAGAGGAAGGGGTGTGTATTGTGTACTCTTGGGTGCTTGGGGTACATATAGCTATGTGGTACTCGGTGTGTAAATGGCCGCAGGTTTAGATGCGACCGTGACTTGTCTAGGGGGGAATATATATAAATATATAAATAAATACGGTACTTGTTTCCTAGCACGGCCACAATTGCGGCCATCGGGTGTAATTTTTAGTGGCCTGCGACGCGACCGACGCGATGCCCCCGATTTTGCCTTTGAAATGCATTGAAAACAGTGAAAATCGCGTCGGTCGCGTCGTGTGCGGCTAAAAATGCTTAAATGGTCCACACGCGATGGCCGCGATTTCCCCATAGGGAACAATGTTAAATGGGTAACTTTACCCGCGATGACCGCGATTTCCCATAGGAAACAATGTTAAATGGGTCAATTTACCCAAATCATCATAGAGAACAATGGTAAATGGGCCAGAAACCCCAAAAAAAAAACCCTGACCAGTGAAATGTCCCCCCAAAAGTAGTTTACGCCACTCCGCGATCAACGCGAACCCGAAGCGTGGCGAGCGCAGCGGTACGCGTCCTACGACCTTTTCATACCCCCACTATCCACGTCGGCGTGGAGTTGAGAATAGAATAGTGTGGCGAGCGCAGCGAGCCACCGAGCCCGAAGCGTGGCGAGCCCCGCGAGGGGACGCGGATACTTTCACAGGTAAACGCGTCCCTTCGCGGGCTTCACAGGTATCCGCTACGCTCGCCACGCTTCGGGCTCGGTGGCTCGCTGCGCTCGTCACACTATTCTATTCTCAACTCCACGCCGACGTGGATAGTGGGGGTATGAAAAGGTCGGAGGACGCGTACCGCCGCCCCTCGCGGGCTCGCTGCGCTCGCCACGCTTCGGGTTCACATTGATCGCGGGGTGGCGTATACTACTTTTGGGGGGACATTTCAATGTTCAGGGGTGTTTTTGGCCCATTTACCATTGTTCCCTATGATAATTTGGGTAAATTGAGCCATTTCACATTGTTTCCTATGGGAAATCGGGGTCATCGCGGGTAAATTGAGGCATTTAACATTGTTCTCTATGGGGAAATCGCGGGCATTGCGTCTGGCCCATCGCACCCGATTTTTTAGTGCATGCGATGCCCCCGATTTTACACCCGATGACCGCGATCATGATCGTTGTGGCCGTGCTAGGAAACAAGTACCATAAATACATACTAATCAATATAAAGGATAGTATGTGTGAGTAGGTGTCAGGGGACATTCATCTTGAGAAAGAAGCTGTGAAAAAAAGTTGTGCATGAAAAAACAGTGAAAATGTGACAAAACCAAGTGACAACCTAAGATGAAGCTGACTAACTAAGGTTGGGAAGGGGGGTGATTGGGTCTGGGTAATTGGATCCTAGTCACCCCGGGTTGAGTGCTGGTATAGTGAAGGTGCCGAAAAAAAAATTTTGGGTAAATAATTTTTTGGGGAAAAGAAATATAAGAATATTTTGGTGCTGCTGAGTTAGTGCTCTTCAGCGGCGTGGTGCCTATCTAGGTATATAATCCATAAATATGGGCTTCAGCATGATTGGCGTGCGTATGGCAAAAAAAGGGGGGGGAAAGGGGGGTTGATTTTTTGGGGGTACCTTGCACGGTGTGCAGAAAAAAAGGGAGGGAGTTATTTTCAGTGGCTTGAGAGTTTATGCTTGAATTGCTGTCACTCTGTCATAATGGTGGGTTGCAGGATTACAGAAATGCTCCGAAGCTGTTATTTTCATTGAGACCGTGTGGGTTGACGTGAATTGAGATTGAAGATCCATTTACTTTCTGTGCATTGTATTTCTTTAATTAGATCTCCACCTCTTACTTCCATTCGGATACTTTCCAGTCCGAAGGCCTTCAAGTTTTGAGGTGACCCTCTGTGTTTGGTAAGTAAGTGTCTGGCCACCGATGTCAATTTTTTGAACTTGCGGGTGTCTGCTTCTGCATTGCGAATATTACTGGCATGTTCCAGTAAGCGAATTTTGAGTTTCCTGCTAGTCATTCCTACGTATTGAAGCCCGCAGGGGCATTCCAGGCAGTATATCACTCCTGAGGTTTCACAAGAAATAAATTGTTCTATGAGTATGGTTTTGCCAAACCGGTTTGTCACTTTGTTGTTTTTGATGATGTGTATACAAGCTTTACACTTGCCGCATGGGAATGTGCCCATTACTTTAGGTTTGACCTTTGGTGTCCTTTGGAAATTACTCCGGGTGAGTTTATCCCTCAGGCTCTTGGCCCGCCTCCAGCTAAATTGTGGTCCGACCGATGTGATGTCCTTCAGGTCGGGGTCCATGACCAGGATGTGCCAGTTTTTCCGGATTATATCCTGTAGGTCTCTCCACTCATCACAAAAATTAGTTATAAATCTTGTGACTGGTTCCTTGATGGTCTGTCTCTTGGAATCTGAGAAGAGAAGATCTTCTCTCTGACTTTTAAGGGCCTGGTATTTAGCATTCTTGATGGATCTCCTACTATATCCTCTTGTCAGTAGTCTGGTGCTCAATTCTTGGCTTTGGATCTCATACATTTCCTTGGTGGAACAATTCCGTCTTAGACGCAGGAATTCCCCTTTTGGGAGATTTTTTATGGTAGGAGGGAAGTGTGCACTGTTGCTCACCAGCAGGCTGTTGGTGGATGTTGCTTTCCTGTAGAGTTTGGTCTCAAGTTGGTTATTATCTGACCGATATATGGATATATCCAGGAACGTGATCTCATCGCGGTGGATGTAATGTGTGAGTCTCAGATTCAAATTATTGCTGTTTAAGTCATTGATGAATTCTATCAGGCTCTCTTCATCACCCTGCCAGATCACCATGATATCATCTATATATCTTACCCAAGATATAATTTTATTGGTGTGGGTGTCATTTGATTCTGCGAAGACATGTTCTCTTTCCCACCAACCGAGGAATAGTGGAGAAAGTACCAGCCAATCAGCTTCTAACTGTCATTTTACTGTCCGTGTTTAAACAATGACAGTCAGCAGCTGATTGGTTGGTATTTTATCACTCTCTGCTGTGTCACTCTCCAAAGTTTTGTATATCTGCCCCACCCACACTATTTATATTCTGGTGCTGAAGCGCAGTGTGTCCATGTCATAGCAGATACACCTCTCAGTAAACTGATCATAATGCTGAATACCCAGCATACAAAGGAAAGCATTTGAATGCGGTCATGAAGGATGTATTGTGCGGTTATGTGGTATATTGCTCAGTGTGCACGGGAAAGCAGATGTATTGTTACATCATCCATCCCATCGTTGGGTGCACACATCGTTAAGTGTGTACCGGAGAGTGGCAGTGCTGTGAGTCACAGTATAGACCCTAAAATGTTCTGATGTGCGATAGGCTAGAGGTTGTTGAATGACAATTTATTTTGGGTGCTGTCATCTTTTATAATATAACTTTTACTGTTGGTCTCAATGAATATGTATGCTCTCTCATTTCCCTGCCACAAATAAAATCCATATTTTATACAGTATTCTATAAATAATAATGCCACTTACCACATCATCAAAACTCTTCAGCTTTACACTATGCGCAAGACTCCATGTGATAGAGGCTAATCTAGAGTCACTGGGCTCCTGGGCATCTACCAGAATGATAATGCTGCCTTCATTTATCATCCCAGACTTTTTAGCGACAGTGACTGCTGTCTGGAGATTGTCACCTGAGGAGCAAACATTACAATGTTATACATGGTTGGATGCATTAACAATGGCAGTACATACATTAGTAACAGATTCAATCCAAAAATCCAAACAAAAAGTTAGGGGAGGATTGTACTAATATTCAATTTATTTTGAAGTGAGGATCCATGAGGATTGTAAAGTTCAGCACACTCAGCAGTGATTGTTGCTATTTACCACCAGTCCCACTACTGTGCTTTCCAGCAACAACCGTTATACTGTAAAGAATGGGCAGACAGGACAGGGGCCGGCTTTATATTGGGTGTGGTAAAAAAGTGTGACAGTTAAATGGTTAACAGTGTCTAGGTTGTCTTCAAGAGGTCAACAGGCACATACAACACAAGCAAAATGTCGGCGTGGAAATAGTTCACACATGAAAAGGTCAACATTCAAAAAACTTTTTATGGGGGGGGGGGATTTGTAAATTTCAGAACATCGACCCCAAACTAGTGGACCACATCAAAATGCATGGCTAGCCATTAGTGTCTGAACAACCAATAGGGTGCCAGGACTGGGGGGGGGGCCTTGCAGGCGATAGCCGATGACTTAGTTTATTCCATGCTTCTTAGCTATCACCTTTCCCAATGTACCATGGAGGGTAAAGTTCTTAAGGAGATTGCCAGATGGCTGTGCCGATGTAACTTGCTGATGGAACATTACTTTATGTACATTGTGCTACAGCGCCAGATTGGCAGCCTGAAGCCAAAGTATGAATGGTGAGTCCCTGTGTTTAGCAGCATTACATATGCAGTAGCCTAGGGCCACTTAAACTTAGGCACACCCAAAATGTGGGGCCTATAAGTTATGGTTTTCTAGGATGCTCCCCTTCGCTGCTCTGAAATGCCAGCAGAATATCAATCATGCTGCAGCTTTTCATAGACTGCGAGTGGACATCACATCCCTAGAACTGAACTGCATGTGCACAAATTACTGCCTATTGCGGAAGCAATGAATTACACTCAACTCTGAATTAGCCCCATAGTGTGTAATGACTTCTGCCATTTTAATAGCAATATGTGGATACAGAAAAATCTAATTTTTTTAAAATAAGTGAGAAAAATAAATACAGCAGGTGTTCCGTACATGTTCCAGCAATGATTGCCATGTCTATAATAAAGCAATCCACAGGGCTGACATGGACAATCGTTTCTCTCTGATGCAAAATTTCATGACCTGTATTTCCCTGTGCTCTACTGAGTTATCAGATGTTGTTATATTACTGTATGTGCTATGTGGTAATAGTAAGCAATGTGTAATCAAGGAAGACAAGTCATCACGCATCTACTAGGTGGATTCAATGCTAGAATGTATGAAAATGGAAAGTATTGCTAGGCACAACACTATTTTCTTGACTGCTATATACTGTAATATATTATTGTGCACTAATATGTTTCATTACAATCGGTCAACATCTATTAAATAATACTAAAAATGTTATAATTTAGCCGTAGTGGAAACAACATGTACTATACTATATTATGAACCCTAAAGAGATTAATCAGGGCATAAATGTGTTTGTAATCATACCTGTGATCATAACAGTTCTGACCCTGGCATTAAATAGCTCCTTTAATACTGGCCTGGTTTCCAATTTAAGACGATTTTCCATCACCAAAAGTCCAAGGAAAGACAAGTCAGATTCCAC
This sequence comes from Crinia signifera, assembly GCF_055691185.1. NCBI lineage: Eukaryota > Metazoa > Chordata > Amphibia > Anura > Myobatrachidae > Crinia > Crinia signifera. Next base: position 230,629,605 of record NC_139219.1, on the reverse strand, counting down.
CTCGTCTCTTTAATATAAAATATACAGATTATCTGTTATGTAACGTGCTACGAACGTTTGGATGATATTTTTTTTCCCATACATACTGTGGAAAATAAATGATATTCAAGTGTATGTATACAGGGCCAGATTAACAATAAATTGGGTGGAGCTGCAGCTCCAGATCTCCACATAAAAATAGGCCCATCATTATGGCATAATGATGGTGATCACCAGACAGACACCAGCTGGCCAAATAGTTAGCCAAAAATCATAAGTATTAAAATTGCATTTCTATTTTACACATTTATATATTCAGTGAAACACACTATCTTATAGTCAGAGCCGGCCCTAGCCTTAATGACGCCCTAGGCAAGATTTTGGCTGGTGCCCCCTAGCACCGCCACTAGTTTTGCCTCTGACCCTGCTCCTGTTTCCCAGCACCATCAACCCTCATCATAGCAACCATCATTTTGGTGCTCCCACCCGCAATATTTTAAATAGAAACAGCGCACACATTCGGTGCGCAGCCCAAACAGGGGTGTGTTCTTGCTGGGAAGGGGCATGGCCACACAATAGTACCCCCAATTTAAATTATGCCACACAGTAGAGCAACTTTATTCACATTATATCATGCGATGGTGTCCCTTATTCACATTACATCACACAGTAGTACCACTTTACCTTCTATACATTACTCCTCACATTATTCACATTATACCCTTAGAAAAAAATCCTGAGAAAATATTGTATTTTAAGCACCTCCATGGCCACACTGCAACCCAGCACAAAGCAGTGTGTGCTGGGCAGAGGAGAAGAGCTGCAGCTGCTGCTGTCACTAAAGGGGAGGGGGCCCGGGGCCGCCAGTGGGCCCTTCCACCAGACTTTGGCCTGGGTAATTTGTACCCCCTACCACTTTCTCTCTGCACCCCTGATAATACCACACAGTAATGCCCCTTAAACATGACACATTATTAATGTCCTTATAACCATAATGCCCCTTACACATTTTGCCAACCTTTATTAATGCCCTTCATACACATGACACCTTACACATATGTTGCACATTATTAATGCCCTTATAAACATGACACACATAATGCCCATTACACATATGTTGCACATTATTAATGCCCTTATACACGACACACATAATGCATGTTACACATATGTCGCACATTATTAATGCCCTTATACACATGACACACATTATGCCCCTTACACATATGCCGAACACTATTGCACAACCAACCCACCCGCAGACAGCACTCACACAGCCGCTAACACTGTGACCTCTGCCTCTGCTTGGATACAGATGTTTCCTCATACATCTTGACTCAATAGGCCATGCAGCTCCTGGCCAGTTCTGCTAACGTTGGGTGCCTTTTTTTCTGAAAATTCATCTTATTTGCATTGTTATGAGACCAGGACACACAAGGAGCTTCCAATAATTAAAATGATATGCGGCATGCCTATATTATGTGTGCAACTGTGGCTGTACCTGCAAACGGAATGCTATGTTACATTGATTTCCATGAATACACTATTTCATATGCAGATACATCCTCACTCACACACAGAATATAGGCATGCTGCATATCATTTTAATCAGCAGAAGCTGCTGGTGCCCCTAGGCATTCCATATGCCCTAGGCAACTGCCTAGTTGGCCTATGCCTAAGGCCGGCTCTGCTTATAGTTTGTGGATTCTTAATGTCTTCATGGTATCGGCCTCACGTCCTCCACCTTTTCATACAGTAAACATTTTCAGCTCCAGGCTCATTAGACCCTTAATCTGGCCCTGACTCTATGGGATGTCATATAATACACTCACATAAACTTACCGTTTCAAATTCGTCACTTTGACGCTCTCATTTATCTCCAGCTTTTTGTATGCCAGACCGATAACCCGAAATCCCTGCTTTGTGTACAGCTCCAGCTCATCCAAGAAGTTTATAGGAACTGTTTGACAAAATAACAATGTACAATTAATAAATGAATTCCTACTTGTTATTCTTAGAAATTCATAGTAATTCAAATGACTATAAATGCTAAAAACATTGGGCCTCATACGGAGACGTACGTAATGCAGCGATTTACGAAGTGAAGTGATTATCGGCCAACTGTGTTTGCCTTACAGTCACACTGTGCATGGGCCAAGGTACCTTTGTGATATAACTCAGAGGGCCAGATGTACTAAGCTTGAAAATTAATAAAATGGAGAGTAATAAACCACTCTCCATTTTACCACTTTTCAAGGCTTAGTACATCTGGCCATATATTCGCAAAGTGATTCACAGTCAGGGAATGTTTGGTGGCAGGTTTCACACATCTGGTGCATAGAGGATCACAACTGCTAAAGCATTAGCATACCTCTGAGTCAGTCCCATTGTTTGCTGCAAATGGAGAAATCGTCAGTTTTAAATGTATGGTCATCTCTGTCACCACGGAAAGCCATGCAATGTCTCCTTCCTCCCTGTCTCTGTGGGATGGATTGGGCCATCCACTGAGGCTGCTGAAGATGAGGAGAGATGCTGTGCAGATGGGACTCACATGTCACAAATAGGAGCAGGAGGATTGAGACATGGCTGGAGGTTTCCAGGCACACTCACTCCAGCTGTCCAATCTGGCTCCTGTGTAAGGCTGTTGCCAGTGCAACCACTGACCATGGTGAGGGTGATGGAGGCTGGGAACCCGGACAAGAGGGCTCGTCTTTACTGTCAAAGTAATATGTTTTACATACATTTGACACCATCAGTTGCTAAATAGGGGGGCCCTAACAAACTTTTGCTATGGAACCTACGAATATCTAGCTACACCCCTGATCCTGGAGCTATGTGGAGCAGATTGTTTAACTTACTGTGACTTCATCCTTACAAGACTCACACAGAGGTCTGGTGTGACTCTTTAATATATCTATCACTTCTGGAGGTACGGAGGTGATTCCATGTGTATGACCTATATGGTTTACAATTTACCAATCTTATCGGGATTGATGTGAGTGATATGAATTGTTTGTTTTTTATTATGTCATATCATGTATGAAAAGCAACTTTGATGCAGTTGATATAATATCCACTGTTTTGTTTGCATTTATGAACTTTTTTTTATTGATTTCCTTTCTTATTGGAATAGTGGACTTTGTGGCAACTAATTATTATTGTTGGGAATACGCCTCCTGTGATTTTATTGCAAAGAAATTGAATGTGTTACAGTACTTCAGAGATATAATTTTACATAATTTCTTTTATTCCTGGTAAATTTAATCCAATTCCAAAGCTCTATAAATGTGGTAAGGGGGTTTACTTTTCTGACATTTTGCTATGTGAAGCTGTAGAGTGCTATGGAGCGCCACTTAGGAAAAATCCCAACCCAGGGACATACACTATGCTTTGCCCAAGTAACACACTCTCCCACTCCTCGCAGCCACAGTACCCCGCAACCTAGGGTTCATACACATTTTTTTCTGATGGAGGACAATGTGTTTTTCTTTTTTCCAGTGGAAGCTAATGTGTTTGTTTATTTTACTGTGGGGGCAATGTGTTTTAATATTTCCTGTGGGACTAATGTGCTGTGGTTTTTTTTTTCCCAGGATGATGTATTTTTTTGTTCTTGATTCTGTGGGAGTCAATGTGTTGTTTTTTTCTTGAGGGGGGCTAATTATTATTATTTTATGTCAGAAGTCAATGTGTTTTTTTTTTTTTTTTCTGTGGGGACAAAATGTGTTTATTTATACTTGTGCTATGTTGTTGTTGTTTTTTGTGTGTGTGTGTGTGTGTGTGTGCTTCTGTGTGCAGCGTTGCAGTACATATTCATAAGCACACACCAAGTAGTATGTTACAAATGTGATGGGAATTCCTAGGCAGCTACTGGGGGTGGCTAATCAGATGTAGATATACTATAGAATGGGCATTTTGCTTATAGAGGAGGAGGCCATACTCAGACAGATGATTCGCACTTAGCATAGGGCTGGTGAAAGTCTAAAGAAAGCATGCAGAATCTGTGGGCACTTAAAGAGGCTGTCTCAGTCCTTGCATATCTGGACACATACATATGTATACAAAGGAAGGGCACTGTAGTAGCATTACCCTAAAGTCACAGATGCAACTGCAGCAACTGTCGCCACTGCTTTAAACTCAGAATTAGCCCTATGAGGAGCCACAGACTCCTACTCAACAGACCTTACCCCCATTGGAGCTACTTCCATAAATTCCTGGGTTGGTTTTCCCATCCCAATCCGCCCTGCCTAGAAAAGATTGTTGTAATGGTGGATGGCCTCAAGTTTGCACTAGTTATTGGAGAGTACCATTTACAGTGCACACGGGCCTTGCAAAATTAATAAATAAAAAAATAGGATTAAGCAATGGGGAGACCATAATGCATACAAAGGATCATTCGTTGTTTTTCAGTAGGGCCATTGTCATCAGGTGAAAGGACTTGGACTGTACACTAGCTCTGAGCTGGAGACATTGGGTCATATCATTTTATTTAGACATGTTAAACTTTCCCAATGGAAAAAAAAGTTACTTAAACATAGTACATTATAGTCCTTTATACTGTACATGTCCCATTTAATACCCTTTTGTTTGTCTATCTAATACCCGAATCCCATAGAGAATACACCAGATGAAAACATTATCTACCTGTGTCTTGCCTGCAAAATGAGACCACCATCTCTGGCGCTCCCTTCATGTAGACAGCGTACTCATTAGTGTTCAGTATTTGGGTTATAACGGACATGCGCTGCAGGCCTGAGGAAAACGGGAACTGCTGCAAGATGACGATGCCTTCAACACTGACCTGGTAGACATAAAAGGACATAATAAAAGTTATGTGTTTCCATTCAGTTGAAGCATGTATAAGGCATCAGGTTTGTGGTTTACACCTGCAGCCATCATCAGCAGGTTAAATACTGTCTGTTTATTTGTACAATGCAATTTAGACACCCCACCCATATCTTAGGGGGTATTAAACCTAGGATCACAGCTGTCGATCCCTGCCGACAGCCGTGATCCTAGATGGAATATGACCCGACAGCTAATCGACAGATCGGCGCAAAGGGGGCGTGGCAATGAAACCGGCCGTGGTTTGTCGTTCTGCGGCCAAGATCGCGACAATCCATGGCTGTTATCGGCAGAATGGGCCCGACAGCTTCTAAAGTCGGGCTCGTTCTGCCGTGATCCCGCTTCAATGCTGTCGCTAAAGGCAGCATTAAATAGGGAGACACCTCTATTTCCCCCGTCGGAAATAGCGGCGGCACAATGAATACCCCCCTTAGTCTCTCTGCACGTTCCATGTGCCCCACCTGCAGTTTTTCCCATTTTAAGAACAAATCTGCCTTTCCATCAGGTCTGAATTTGATCCATAGAGAGCACCCTCCAGACGTTAAGCAGCAGTAAATCAAAAAGCCACAACAAGTCTTTAGGATATGGATTAAAGTGTTTATGATTTATAGCTGCTAAAAGACTGGAAATAGCTCTGTATATACACCCACGTTCTGAATATGGACCCTGATTGCAGCAACTCTTGAGAATGGCACCCCAGTGCTCGTGAAGGACAAAAAAAGTGTGTCTGCTGCTACCACTAGCGAAAAAAAAAAAAAAAAAAAACATATATACATACACACACACACATATATACATACATATACATACATACACACACACACACACACACACACACACACACACACTTGATATGCTTTATACTAAACATCAGAAAGTAGATAAATAATGTTTTAATTCATAGCTTTAGAAAGCATGACCCAAATAAACTTAGCATTTACATTTGTTCAATGACTGCACATAAACAATAGTGTGAGTTTAAATTAGAGCCACCTTATTGTGTGTACACACGGAGCGATTCAGTGTAATTTTCTATCAGATACTATATAGTCCAAATCCAATTAAAAATTGCCCTGAATTGCAGCGTTAGCTGCATTTGATGCAGATTTGATCCCGATGCCCGGGCCAGAGGCATCGAGATTGAAAGCAGAAATAGACTTGGCAGGCAAGTCTATGGGGTGTATTCAATGCCGGGGGTGAGGTGCCAGTGGGAACCAGCATATTTTGCCACAGAAGCAGCAAGACTCGTGGCTAAATGCAGCGGGATCCCTGCATTAGCAGCGAGCCTCGCTGTTTGGGGGAATCCTCGCTGTTCTGTGACATCGAGGATTCCCCGGAACATGGAATATAAAGGGCAGCCGGCGCAAGGGTTAAACAGTGAGGATCACTGGTTTTCTGGGATCCCTGCCGTTTAACCCACTTGCCGGCCGCTCGCACCCACATTGAATAATGCCCTATTTCTGCTTTGATCTGCCAGATTGAAAGCCGTTCCATGCTGCTCAATCACCTCCCCCTGTGTGCCGTCGTCCCGCAGTCCCTCCCTCCCTCTTGGCCATGGATATCGAAAAGATTCCCACGGGCGCCGGGTCGACCAATGTGTACACCCCATTACAATTATGCTCGTCATCTAATGCACTCTTTCCTGTCAGCCAGCCACAGCCTCTCTCTTCCTAGTAGTGCACAACCTGCTGTGTGCTGGGCTATGTTGGGTCCAAGGAGACTGCTGTCCCCTCTGCCTGCAGTGGGGGCTAACAATAATGAAATGATTCTGGCAGGGGGGCTTACGACAGTGGGGCGTACCTAGAAAACTGCTTGGGTATGCCTGACTCTATGCAGCATTCTTACTTTGTTAGCATCAGGACCTGGTTTCACAGACATTGTTTCCATGGATTTTTCAGAGTAACCACACGGAGCATCTTCAATCTCCTAGAAAAATAGGTTTTAAAATAATAAAACACTTATAAAACATTTTAATCCTTAAAAACAACCTTATACACAAAACGGTATAATGATCTGATTGTTATAAAAATAATTCTGTCCAGTTACTTCCCTGCCTCGTTATTTTAAGATAACAATTTTTATTAAACATTATTAATGATAAGATTTTGAACTTAGCTGTAAATAAATATGAGAACGATCCCAAAAAAATGTTACTGTGTGATAATGTAATAGAGACACATATGCATTTACCCAAGATGTGAACTCAAACATCTTCAGGTCCAGGGGATCTCCCTGCACTTTCCCATCCAAAACGATCAATGAGTGGCAGGAAACCAGTGCTCCCAGTAAGGGCCCCCAGTCCAGAGACACGTCGTCTGTTAGTGAAATTACATCCTGAAAACTACATTTGAAAAAAAAAATAACATCGAAATTATTAGAAAAGACAAACAGTGAATGGTCATTGAATTACTTAATAGGACTGTGCCTTCACAAAATCCCTAATTAATGGATTATGGTGAATAAGTAATTATAAAAATCACTACATTACATTAAATATTAATAGGGAAATGATATATATATATAAAAAAACATTGCATCATATTTTTGTTATCTTTAATTTCCAAGGGGGCACAGTCCATTAATACATCAGTATGGGGACACAGTCCATTATGATGTCATCAAGGGGACACCACATTAATTTGAGCTCCCTAAAATAAATCTAAAATGAAAACCATCGCAGTTTCTCAGGGGTGTACTATACCCTGTGACACCTGGCAGAGCAGCCGAGAGGAATGCTGGGCCCCAGTAATATTTTTCTGCTATTTTAGCGACTCTATGGTTTAAGTTTATATTGCCTTTACTCTATGTTCTGACAGTGTAATATGCTCCCGTGCAGTTTGTGGCCAGTAATGACAAGAGGGAGAGGGCCCCTCTGTCTAAAGGGCCCCGGGCCCCCAAAGGCTTAATCCAGCTCTGATTGTGTGTGTGTGTGCATGTTTGTCTGTATGTATGTATGCTCTGTATTTGTATGCAGTGTTTTTATGTATGTATGGAGTGTGTGGATGTATGTATGTATACAGTGTGTGTGTGTGGTATATGTGGATAGGTATATATGCAATGTGTTGTATGTATGTATCACGTGTATCTTATGAGATATATATATATATATCCAGAAATTTGGCTGACATTCTGGTAAAGGTGGATGTCACTAATCTAAACAAAAAGAAGGCACCTGCACATTTTATGACACGCCCCAAAGGCTGCTATAGATGTGTAGGGTGCACGACCTGCAGCTCCATGTTGGTTGGGAGCACTATCAGTCACCCTCACAATGGCAGTAAAATTGCCATTAAGCACTCAGTGACCTGTTCCACTCGGTTCATTGTATATGTCCTGTCTTGCCCATGTGGTTTGTACTATGTGGGCAAGACAGAGTGCCAGTTTAAGGAACGAATGGCAAATCATCGCCATGCCATCAGACAGGCACTGAGTGCTGGCAGCAGCGATCAACCAGTGGCTAGACACTGTGCGCTGTTTAAACACAGCATAGCCAGTATTAGGTCGAAAATAGTGGATCATATCCCACCTACAGTTAGAGGAGGAAATAGAGGAAAGCTCCTGTTACAAGCAGAAGCCAGATGGATCTTCAGGCTTGACACCATTGCCCCCAGAGGCTTAAATGAACAACATGGCCTACAAAGCTTTCTTTAAAATCAAAATAAAAATTAAATAATAATTAAAATATCTGGGAGACGCACAGTTGATAAACAGGCCTCTAAGCTATATATGTAATACAAAAAGTACTAGGATTAATATATAATGTACTATTAGCGATAAGAATAGAGGACCAGTATTCTGTACATTTTTAATGGTTTTTCATGCTTTTTTAGATGTGTGTATGTCTTTAATTAGGTTCACGATTTTATATGGCCAGTTTTTTAGGCCTCTTATCTGGCTTTATTTAAGCCTCTTAATTATGTATTTCACATGGTGTGTAATTTTAATAAGATGTTTTATGATATTGTTTTTTCTATAGGTTCACGCACACAGATTTCTGACAGTGGCAGCCAAAACGAGGCTTGGAACCCCGGAAGCCTCGAGCGCAGTGCAGGTCGGGGGAATGACGTCAGAGGACAGAGCCGGAAGAGAAGGTGTCCTCCGGATGGCTTCCCCTCAGTACAGCACGGCGGCTTCATGGCGGAGGGGGATGCACAGGCCGGGAACGCACCGGAAGGGGGTGTTGCTTTTCTTTTGTACTGCACTATATATTTTGTTTACTGAGTGTATAAGGTTGTTCCCTGAGGACGGGCAATAGCCCGAAACTTGTTGGAAAAATAAACCACATTTGCTTTCACCAAATTCCGAGAGTGCCGCCTGATCGATATCCCATGCATACAGGGACCCGCGGGTCCAGAGAGGAAGGCACCGGGTAATTATTGCAAGCCATTTATTGTGGTGTGCCGGGCGATACTGGAAATATATATATATATTTGCCTGCTGTCCTGTATTTATTTCTGAGTGCCGCCGCGCAGCCCATACATTCAGAGGGGACCCTGGTTTCCCTTGATCAGGAAGGCACCGGATACTTCATTACTCATTTAGACGAATTGGAGTGCCATCCCCATGATATATATATATATATATATATATGTGTCTCTTTCCAGTGCACTCACAGTAAATCCTTGTAATTGTTGCTGGGGTGCTGCGTGCAGATGCCAGAACGGCTTGTATGAGAGTCCAAAAACAAGGCACTCACCAGACTTTTTCAAATGCAAAGGTGCTTTTTATTCCTTAAAATGACTGCATAATTCCAACGTTTCGGACCTCCTCAGGGCCCTTAGTCATGGCACAGTCCATCAGTAGAGACCCAAGTAGCATCTGCTACTTGGGTCTCTACTGATGGACTATGCCATGACTAAGGGCCCTGAGGAGGTCCGAAACGTTGGAATTATGCAGTCATTTTAAGGAATAAAAAGCACCTTTGCATTTGAAAAAGTCTGGTGAGTGCCTTGTTCTTGGACTCTTATATATATATAAGTCTGACGAAGTACGTGATTACGAAACGCGTTGGGGCGTGGCCTGGCGTTGCAGTCTGTCCACCAGCCGTGTCAAGACGCTGAAAAGCCCGAGTGTAACCTCTCCTACATTTGTGTTGGGTAAACACTTTTTACGCGAAAACCTTGCGGTGTTATACCGCTCATTGTGGTACGTCATTATATACCTGCCTTTTCTTGACGAAATTCTTTGTTCTTAAAAATAAAAGTTTTTTATGATATTGCACTATGGAGCGCTCTCCTCTCTTCTTTTAGTGTATATATATATATATATATATATATATATATGTGCAGTGTTCTGCATGTCGTATGTGTATCTACAGTGTGTGATATATATATATAGATACACTTTTGTTATGTGTGTGTGTGTGTATGTTGTGTGTGTTTATTTAGTTCTTAGAGGCCCCCTTGCCTTAAGTACCCCAGATCCCCTGGAGCCTTAATCCAGGTCTGCTCATAAGCGCACAGCGCAGGTTTTGCAAGGATTTTTTACAGAAATAATAGAAGCTGACTATTTGATTTTTGGATATACACAATACAATTCAAACAGTGCTATTACTATATCTAGCATTTAATACAAAAAAATGAATGCCAGCAGGTTACTTGGTCATTAAAGCTGCACTTTCTATATGCCACCCATGGTGTTACTACAGCAGACTACATAAAGTTTTAAACCTACAAATATAACAATATGCACACAAGACAGCATAAATCTTATAAGTAGCAAATCTCAACAAGTCTATACATGTACTAAATGCTTTCTTGCTGAAGACACATCTGTTCCAGAAACATATACTGTTCATATAAAGACATAGGGCCAGATGCTCTAAGCTTCAAAAGTGATAAATTGTAGAGTGATAAACAACCAGCTCCTGTCTGACATTTTTCAAACACAGTCTGTGACATGGCAGGTAGGAGCTGATTGGCTGGCAGTTTATCACTCTCCATTTTATCACTTTGAAAGCTTAGTGCACCTGGCCCAAAGAGATGAAAGCGTTCCTGCAGTTAACATAATAGTTAAACCATACCTCCTCCCAAATGTCCAGATTTTCACGAGACAGTCTTTTGTACTGTCCTGCCCCCCACCCACGGGCAACAGTGTCCCATGGTGGGGGGAAGTTAGTAGACCCTTTGTTCCTCGCTGCCCTGCTTAGTGCTGTGCTCTGCTGTGCATACAGTGGGCCTAATTTAGACTGGTAGCAAGGCTGTAATTTTTGCAGAAGGACAAAACCATTTTGCACTGCAGGTGGGGCAGATGTAACGTGCAGAGAGAGTTAGATTTGGGTGGGGTGTGTTCAAACTAAATTCTAGTTGGCATTGTAAAACTGGCCATACACTCAGAGCCGGCCCTAGCCTAAATGACGCCCTAGGCAAGATTTTGGCTGGTGCCTCCTAGTGCCGCCACTAGTTCCGCCTCTGACCCTGCTCCCCTTTCCCAGCACCATCAACCCTCATCATAGCAGTCATCATTTTGGTGCTCCTACCCACAATATTTTAAATAGACACAGTGCACACATTCGGTGTACAGCCCAAACAGGGGTGTGTTCTTGCTGGGAAGGGGCATGGCCATACAATAGTACCCCCAATTCAAATTATGCCACACAGTAGTGCAACTTTATTCACATTATATCATGCGATGGTGTCCATTATTCACGTTACATCACACAGTAGTACCACTTTACCTTATATACATTACTCCTCACATTATTGACATTATACCCTTAGAAAAAAATCCTGAGAAAATATTGTATTTTAAGCACCTCCATGGCCACAATGCAACCCAGCACAAAGCAGTGTGAGAAGTGCAGAGGAGAAGAGCTGCAGCTGCTGCTGTCATCAGACTTTGGCCTGGGTAATTTGTACCCCTTACCCCTTTCTCTCGGCACCCCTGATAATACCACACAGTAATGCCCCTTACACATGACACACATTATTAATGTCCTTATAAAAACAGAATGCCCCTTACACATATGTTGCCCATTATTAATGCATTTATACATGACACACAAAATGCCCCTTACACATATGCCGAACACTATTGCACAACCAACCTACCCGCAGACAGCACTCGCACAGCCACTAACACTGTGACCTCTGTCTCTGCATGGATACAGGTGTTTACAGGCCAGGCATGGATATAGGCCAGTTCTGCTAACGTTGGGTGCCTTTTTTGCTGAAAATTCGTCTTATTTGCATTGTTATGTGACAGGACACATAAGCAGCTTCCGATGATTAAAATGATATGCAGCATGCTGTGGGCCCCATAGCAACTGCACTCCCTGCACCTATGGTAGTTACACCCTTGGGGTCAGACCCTTTTTAATGTGTGAATTACAGTACAATCATCTTGTCAGTAGGTTAGTGGTTAAGGTGAATGCTTAGTACAGCCATCCCTCAAGGTTTAATTCCCATTTATGCCAGAATTATTGAGCAATGTGATTTTGTAATCAATATTGTTTTATCTGTTGTATATATTGTGTAGCGTTTGACTTTTGCAGTACACTGCACTTCAAAATTTTGCATATTTTAGTTTTTTTCTAATGTACTGTATCGTGGCCAAGCCACACACACACACACACACACACACACACACACGTACGTACATGTGCAGACACACAAACGAGCAGTGGAGGAAGTTTTTCCATGGCGCCCAGAGGCAATAAAAGTTTTCACCAACATCATTTAAGCTCCTGTTGTGAATGAAAGCTACTTAATCAAATAAGGTCAAGATGACATTGCTAAATAAATGACATACTGTAACCTTTGTTATTCCCCATTCCACTGCCTCTCAAAGCAGTCTGGCAGAGGTGTTATTTCTTGGGTGTGGATCGTTCCGTCAACAGTAACAAGGTCGACAGTCAATAGCTTGACCACTATTGATAGACAGGCTCTAGGTCAACGTTGATAAAAGGTTGGCATGAAAATTGTCGACACAGATAAAGATCAACATGAGTTCTTCACCTTTTTGTGGTGCCTTTTTCAAAATCTGCGGACATGGACACCATAGTTTCATATGTTCTGCTGCACTTGCCATGCTTCGGGCACGGTGCCTTGCTGCACTCAACAAACTATTATCTAACTAACTCTATGCCCATTTAGATTGTGGTGTACGTTGGTTTAAAAAAGAAACTCCGAAAACTCATGTCGAACTTTTCATGTGTTAACCATTTTCATGTCGACCTTTTGTCAATATCGACTTAAAGCCTGTCGACCTTTTTATGTGTCAACCTATTTCCTGTGAAACAAAAGTAGTCGACCAATCAACCAGTTTCTTATTTCTCTGTGCAGTACAGTGCTAATACATCGGTCAAAAAGAAAGGAAGGAAACCAAATAATAAAATCTGTGTCTGTGGAACTGATAGTCAAACACCAAACAGGTTGTTAATGATTATTGTAAAGAGGAAATGGTCATTTATGTTTACAGTTTTTAATAACATACCAATATCCATTAGAAGGGACTAATCCCCAGAGGTCCAGACCATCTTCTGTTAAGGTTCCAGTCTAGACAAAATAGAATAACAATTGCCGCATAGATAGCTTTACCCACACTACAATGCAAAACTTAAAAAACACACGCACATGAATAGAAGACTTCTATAAGCATTATAACAATACCACACTAGGGTTCATTCAGGTGCGTTCATACGGAATCATGTACAAAGTACTGTACCGATGTTTGGGCATGCAAGAGAGCAGCGCAGCATGTAAAGCGGGCCCTATAATTCCCAAGAGGGCATGCCAAAGTGTTTTGGTGCTCAATAGACCACCCAACTTCCTTGAATCACATACAGTCTAAGTAAAGCCAGAAGAAAAAACACAAATACAAAAATGCTTTATGATTTTTGTTATTTTTTAAATAATATTTAATAAATGTGTCAATAATGAGTTACCATGGAGTAGAAATTAGCAGGGGTTACATAAAATAAGCAGACCTACAGTAAAGTAGATCAGACAGAATAAAATATTTAGAGTTATTACACCTTCTAAAGAGATATTGGGCAGAAGTTGCCCATAGCACCAATGAGCTTCCAACTGCCTTTTTATAAACTGTGCTAGGTGCGGAATAGCTACAGTAAAAGCTGATAGAGTGCTATGTGTGCCTTCTTCACTTTATCTCTTTAGAATGTTTGATACATCCCCCTATAAATCTATTAAATTGACCATAGACTGCTGAAAGAAAGGGATGAGCCAAGATAATTAGATAACCTCATGGGTGTCTATTTATGTTTTTGTGGTATCCAGGCCCACAGCAACAACTAGCGGGATCAACCCCATCTGAAGATTAAAAAAAAAAAAAGACATTTTCTTCACATACATGTACATATGGATTATTTTTGTTTGTTTTGTTCGCAACTTATAGGTTTTTTTTTTAACCCTTGGGATGCCTACATGAAACAAAAGAGGACCAATTTATACCGGATTAGGCGTATGTATATATATGTATATATATATATATATATATATATATATATATATATATAGACTTTTGTGGGGTAATGACGCGGCACTCCAAACTTGTAAATTTCCAATTCTTTATTGAGACAAACAGCAACGTTTCAATGCAGGTGCATTTTCATCAGGCTCCTGATGAAAATGCACCTGCATTGAAACATATATATATATATATATATATATATATATATATATATATATATATATATATTTTTTTTTTTTTTTTTTTTTTTTTACAGGATACATAAGGATTTCTACTGGAGCAGAGGGCTACGGGGATGTAGGTAAGCATGTTTAAGTGGCAGTATGTTTGTCAGTATGAGTGGAGTGTGCAATGGAGTGGAGTGTGCACGAGTTTATTACAGCTATACTTTCATAGTGTGTGTTTTTATTATAATATTTGGTTTACTGGTGGGACTACAGGTACCAGCAGGTCCCTTATTGCCTCAAATATTGGTACTTTTGGTTCTCCAAATGCCATCATGCGGGGGAAGAGGGGGGAAGACTTACTGGGACCTGTAGTTCTACCAGCAAAACACAATATTCTATTTTTAACACTTGAATGCGATGAAATCATCCACAGCCCAGGGGTGGTGGACATAGCACTGGGCTTCAGCCATGGCCTTAGGCGCCCTGGAGGGGGATCTAGGCACCCTCTGGGAACCCCAGCTTGGGCTGGTAATACTATGACCACAAGAACCAATATAAACATGCCGTGTGGATCAGATGGACAGGTCAAAATGCACAAACACTAATCTTGTAAACATGGAAGTTCAGTAAAACACTGTAATTTTAAAAAGAAAAATACAACCATGTACATTTGTAACCAACTTAGTATTAACTCTGTTCAAACAGGAATAATAGTAAATTTACCACTTAATACAGTATCTAATTTGTACCTTATCAAAGCAGAATAGATTAAGCGTTCCACAGAGGTTGATACGCTGGGGACTGATGCAGAATATTTTTGATTTCTCCAGTCTTTTCTGGGCATAGATGATTCCTGCGGTGAGAGCAGCTGGGAGAGCAGGAGGCACGGCTATTGTAATGACATCGAGCGCTTTCTTCACTACCTCTCCAGCTGCAGCCTGTGTGAGATTGAAAGAAGATTTTACATGGAACCGGCAAAAAATATTACTGCAAGAAACCGAAAAAGAATACAAAAAAAAACAAGAAAGACAACATAGGCTCAAAGTTTTGTGGAATGTTCTGAATTGAAACCTCTACCAGACACTATGTTAACTGTATCCTGATGGCTGCCAGTCAATGTTTAGGCCGACAGGCAATATCATATCAATATAAATATAGCATGCCTCCCAACATTGGTGGCAGTGGACAACTGACTCTTGTGCATGGAGGCATGGCCTCCTGGTCAGGGGGCATGGTACTCGATCGTGGTACTGCCATGAGGCAATGTCCCCATTTCTCCCAATGTGGGGAACATGGCCAGTGCTCAGAGCTGCTGGCAATGCACCCAGACCCTCTGTCTCACCAAACAGACACCATATATCCAATGCAACGGGTACCAACTGCCCCCCACCGCGGGACACTGCCGGCCATGGGTGGAATGCGGGACTGCCCCAACAAACAGGACTTTCCCACAAAAATCGGGCACCTGGTCCAAAGCATTTAGATCGAAGAGATCCATGCGAGGGGGCGCAGTACAGTAAGTGGGGGTCCATATGCTAAGGTGTAGACATTGACACCAATAAAAGTAAAAACTTATGTCGACCCTTTACATGTGTCGATCTTTCTGGGGTTGACCTAGACTTGTCAACCTGCTATTCCATACCCTATCTGCACTCTGTGCTAGGTAGTAGCTAGCACGGCAATGCTCACTAGTAAGTACAATTTTTAACAAAACCCAGAGATTAGAAAATAGTAATTTGAATGAATGGCAGAGCATTTGTAAAGGAGTACTACCAGATTATAAGTATGGATTTTTAATCATCGGTTGAGGGTGGTGCTTGTTTTGTCCTGGCTTTTGTAAATGTTGGGAGGTATCATGTAAAATGACTTCATTAAGTGACAACTCACTGTACATACACACTGCATAAAGGATTTGTTGTAACATGCACTAACTGAATGACTAATTGAAATATTATTCTCAGCCAAAGTATATGGGGGAACTCCAATTCCAGATACACCTGGTAGACTTTCTATTTTCTTATTAAAACTCCAGGTCTGTGTATTGTGCCTTAAAGACAACTGTATCTGTGCAGCTTATGTGAAGTCATACAGTATATAATACTGGCCATTTCCTGTAATATTACAGTTGATTAGACAAATGGGTACTTATGTTACTTGGGCGCCCAATTGGCATACGGACGGTAATGTAGGAAAATCGCATCGCATGGGCTATTGTAAGGGCATGCGATGCGATTTTTTCATGTATTTTTTTTTTATATATATTTTACAATAGCGTTTACGCACCCCCTCACTATCCACGCCACCCCAAAGCGTGGCGAGCGGCAGTTGCGATGCGATGGCCCGAGGCTGGGAGAGCAGTGAATAAATTACATAGGAAAAATCGAATCACATTGCATGGCCATAAAATGGCCCATGAGATGCTATGCGATGCGATTTCACTACGCAGAATAGCCCACTAAGCAAATTGCTTAGTGGGCGCCCAACTAACATAAGTACCGACAATTGTAATGTCATACAGACCGGGTGCTAATGAGCTGATAGAAAATTTCAGTATCTTGGCTTTACTTTTCTTTGAGTGATGATAATTCGGTATAAAAAAGGTACCATACCCCATCCAGAGCAAATACGCAAATAGCATATATCATCCCGACAAAGGATAGACCAATCAGAAAACCAAGGAAAATTAAGGCATCTCTGAACATCTTGTAGTTCACCGGTTTAGGGTAGAGAATGGAACGCACCAGGTCCCCTTTAGCTGTATTAAAGCCTGCAATGGAAAGTAAAATATGTGATTATAGGAAATAGTTGTAAAAGGTATAATTACTTAAGAAACATATTGCAAACAATACATATGTGAAAATGGGATTTCTTAAATTGGAAAAAACATCTGAATCAGGATTGACATTATTATCAACGTTTGCCTGAATCCATTAAGTTTGTTACAGTATGTGTGCTGATGAAAGATTAGATGTGAGAAAAAAGGGACAAGGGGCCACTCATTGAGTGATGAATAAAGTTACGTTTTTGTCATGCAATACACATCATTTTAAATATTTGCTTGGCAATTTTCACACCTATTTTGACAAATCAACTAGGCACTCAAAGGTTTCAAGATGTAAAATCTTTAACCCTTTGTGTGCCTAGTTGATTTGTCGGTACTTGTGTATTATTACGGCGCCCGGCTACGCTACGTTTTCAACTTAGCCTAAGGTACGTTGTCAGCGTAGCCGGTGCCGTGATAATACAGTTGTTGATTGTGTGTGTGTTGTGCTTTATACTTACCCTCCTTTGGGCCGGCCACTGCGTCCATAATGATCCCCGCGATCCACCGATACACGGTCACTCCCTGGCGGCAGCGCTCAGTCCCCCTGCTCCGGCAGTCACTCCCCAGTGCCAGCAATGTATGTAATGTACAATGTACGTAATTCAGCTTAGTGCCGCTGGGGGAGCATCACATGGTTTCCCTGCTCCCCCAGCGGCACTACGCTAATTGCTTACATTGTCCGCTGCGAGTGCTGGAGGAGGGGGACTGAACGCTGGCGCCGGGGTGTGACTGCCGGAGGAGCGGGACTGAACACTGCCGCCGGGGAGTGACCATGCATCGGTGGATCGCGGTGAGTCAGCGGGGATCATGATGGACGCGGTGGCCGAAGGAGGGCAAGTATAAAGCACAACACACACAACACACATTTCCCCCACTAACAACGTCATATCCCCAGTATCCACGTGGGCGTGGAGTTAATTTTATAAAGTGTGCGAGCCACCGAACCCGGAGCCCCGCGAGGAGACGTGTATCTGCGTCCTCTCACTGCGCTCGCCACACTTTATAAAATTAACTCCACGCCCACGTGGATACTGGGGGTATGACGTGGATAGTGGGGATATGAAGCATTGTGTATTATCACAGCTCCAGAACAAGTTACATAGTTTACGTAGCCAGCATAGTGGTGTATTGGTATTCTTAATGCACCACTACACAAACTATGTAATGGGTGCCGTGATAATACACAAGTACCGATTTGTCAAAATAGGTGTGAAAAATGCCAAGCAAATATTTTTAATCATAATGACCTGTAATATTTACCTTACTGTATTATAGGAAATATCTTTTTTTGCATAACATTTTTATTTAAATTTACATAACAAATGTGAGCGATGCTGGCATTTTTAGTGGATATTTTGCGCATCTCTCACAGAAATGTTGGCACTCAAATGATTAAACAATAGTCTAGGTTCTAATAGCATACCTCCCAACATGACCCATACCAGGAGGGACAAAAAATGCTCCATTCCTGAGCCCATTGTCGCATAGTACCATTTTTTTGTACTTTGCAGATGTGCAGGACCCATTCTGAGCATGTGCAAATGGGTCCTGAGACAGAGGCAGAGCAGCAGCAGATTGTCAGTGACTGAAGCATGCTGCCACCTGTGAGGCAGGGAGATGGCATCCATATGTGAAAACTGAGGCATTTTGTCACTTTTTAGGGGGAGGGAGGAGGCCAGGGATCTCACTCACTGGCTTCTGCGATGGGCTGCTAACACGGCACTATGGGTGCCTTAAGCAGCCCAATGGTGACTGAGTGATCCAATGCTGCCTCCTAGGACACAGGTCAGATACCTACAGCAGCAGGAGGCATCTGCTTGCAATAGAGGACTCCTGCTGTATATAGGGTGCCAGACGGGTTCCCGACAGTCGGGATCCCAACTGTCAAAACGCCGACAGCCGGGTGCCCGACGGCCACCCGCTATTTTCCCTCGTGGGGGTCCACGACCCCCATAGAGGGAGAATAGAATAGGTGGCTCGTGGCGAGCCAGCAAGGGGCTTTTTTGGGCTCGCCATGCTGTCTGACTCTGGGCAGTCGGGATCCCGACGTCGGGATAATGACTGTCGGGATCTCGACTGTCGGAGTCCTGTACCACACCCCTTTACATCACTGTCACTGCTGCTTCCAAGGATAAATAGCTCCAACCATACCTGAATTAAGCCCATCCTGTGGAATTTGTGTCTGCACATAAAAGGCTTCTAATTATTTGGTAAAAATACCCTCTGAAAAATGCCACTTACAGAAAAGTCAGTCACGTGTTGACCAAGTGCTTACACATCTAAACTCATTTACATTAATTCAAACTATAGAGAGGCAAACCTGTGCAAAATAACTATGGGAGAATTTCAATTAACCACCAGGTTCCACAAATACCAGTACATGGGCTATAAAGGCAGGAAAGACTCACTTGTTTATACTCGCCTTCTATGCAAATACAAAAATGTTCTCCCTTAATTACCAAATATGTGCACAGATGAACATCATGCAATGTACAAATGCATATGGAGCATTTAACAGAGTAACATAGTAAATAAGGTTGAAAAAATACGTTAGTTCATAGAGTTCAACCTATTTGACTTTGTAACTACTAATTTGAGTAAGTCATGTTGTATCTATAGGATTCTCTTAGTGGGCAAATATGTATCCAGTTTTGATTTAAATTCATTAACAGTAGTTGCTGTAACCACCCCCACCGGCAATGAGTGCCAGAATGTTACTGCTCTAATGGTTAAGAATCCTCTTCTTAATTCAGTACGGAATTTCTTTTCCTTGAGCCTCAGTACATGCCTGTGCTTCCTAAGTATAGGCCTGTTAGTGAACAAATCATCTCCCAGTTCCATATGATTCCCAATCCTGTATTTGAACATACTAATCATATCCCCTCTCAACCTCCATTTCTCCAGTGAAAACATATTCAGCCTGGTTACCCTATCTTTGTATGCTAGTGATTCAAGACCCTTCACTAGCTTAGTCGCCCTTCTCTGTACCTGTTCCAATTCATTTATGTCCTTTTTAAAGGTGCGGTGCCCAGAACTGAACACAGTATTCCAAGCTCGGCCGGAACTATCACCGGTGCAGCGCACCAGGGCCCAAGGAGATCATGCCGCCCCTACTGCTGCTAGACCTGGAAATGCCAATGGCCCATCTCTGGGGCTAATATCACCCATGGCTACCTCTCCTTCAGCACCCAGTGATGGATGGCATACAGCTGAGGAAGGGGTCTGGGACGTGGCGGCAGCTTTCTCTACCCCTCTGAGGACACTTCTGCTGCCTGGCCCTAGTGAACCCCCAGCAGACCTCTGCCTTGGGAGGAGAAGTGAGCCAGAGGAGAAGAGGTTCATGACAACCAATCAGCTGCTCTGTATAATTTTATAGTATGCAAATCATAGATGTTACATCAGTGCTAATTGGGTGCCATTGGCCACTTCTCCTCTGGCTCACTTCTCCTCCCTTATCACTGCTTCATACATCTACCCTATACTCTTATTACACAGCTTGGAAAGCTCTGTGTGCTGTATTGTGTTTGCTATGAAGCACTGTGTCATGGCAGAACTACCATTGGTGCAGCAGGTGCATTGCACTGGGGCCCCTGAGGACTAAGGGGTCCACTGCTGCCAGCCATTGCTTTGTAGAAAATTGTGAACTTTGGTTGGGGTAACCCATCCATCAAGCTGGGTAATATTCCGAAACTTTTTTCTTTTCATCACCCCCCCAATCCACTGTGATATATCTCATTCGTCACATCATTGAGATGAACTTTCTCCACCCCTAATTATTGCAGATCCCAAGGGCCTTCTTGGAGACCACTTATAAAACGGAGACTTCTCCTTTCCTTCCACTATGCAGGAATAATAGGTTGCAAGCTTGACCCCTATACTCATTTTCGTACAATATTTTATTTTTATGTTTTATTTTCATATTTTATTGTTTTTATCTTGTAAAAATATTTGCATACAATAAATGGTTTGAATTTACATTGTGATTCTCTCAGTGAAACCCAGCGCTGCTCAAACCCCCTTGTTCCACTTTTTGCTTCATTTGAGGGTTCCCACAATTCCCTCCTGAGCAGCAGCTAAAGACCGCGCTTTCAGATACGTAACCCCTCCAGTTTTTCAATATATACATACCTGCCAACACTGGAGGCAGATGAGAAGGGACATCTGCACGTGCCCGAAATTAGGGGGCATGACCTATTATCATGGTACTCCTACGAGGCCACATACCCATTTTTTATGCTAATCAGGGCATGACCAGCGCTTTGAGAGCTGCTGGCCATGCCCTCAGCCTCTCTGAATAGACACTGTGCCATATATACACATGCCACCATCATTGCCAGTTACACAATGCCCCAATGCCAGCAGTTATGCCATAAACACAATCCCCCCCGCAGTGCCGGATGAGCAATGCCTGCCTGATTGTGGTGCTATTCTAAATAAATACTTTGGCGGTACTGTGTGGGTGTAGCCACATGCCACATGGGGTGCGGCCAATGAAAATGGGGGTGTGATACACATATGCCCCCAATAGTGCAGTGCCAGGTATACATATGTCCCCAATAGTGCCAGATACACATCCTCCACTCCGTCTCCTCCCTGTGCCTGGGTCATCAGCAGATCAAACCTCGCCGCCCGGCTCCTGATTGGCTGATGGCCCAGTCAGTCACAGGAATACTCAGTGAGGGCAAGGAGAAACGCGCAATGTGCTCTCCTCCCTGAGAACTGGAAGAAGCGGCGGACAATGGAGGGAGGGACAGCGGACTGACCTGCAGTGGTCGAGCCATCCAGATCGCTGCCGCGAGCTACCAGTAGCTTGCGAATGACGGGTTGGAGACCACTGGTCTAGGTCAACAGTCAAAAGGTTGACATGGGGTTTTTCACATTTTTTATACGAATGTTGACACAGGACATGGACACAGTTTCCAGTGCACTGCTTCGCTCGCTATGCTTTGGGCACACTATTTTACTCTCCCCCTACGCCCTAGTGGATAGTAGAGCATGAAATACCGCCTGTCGGCTCAAAAAAACAGTGAAACATCCCATGTCGCCCTTTTGACTGTCGACCTAGACACCGTCGACCTAATGCTTAGGTTACCCTAATGAGCTGTCGACCTTGACCCATGTCGACCTAATGATTGTCGACCAATTTGCTGTAGACCCAATGACCATATCCCATTTAGAGAGGGTATTGTAACTGAATAAGAAAGAGCTCTGTATCCAAATCAATTTTCTTGTATGAATGAATGAATGAATGAATGAATGAATGAATGAATGAATGAAAGAGAGAGAGGTGCGGGTTTGGTTTTATCTGGATTTACTCGGATCACAAAGCTGGATCTTATTGGCTATCCAAAATATGTGACAGCCGATAGCCAATCGGAAGAACTTGCGCTACTTTTGGCGATAATAACTAAGTAATTCCAAACTGCACATCTGTAATTGTGTCCACCGGGCTCCTGACTACATTCTCATCTAACACGTTTTTAAATCAATAGTGATTTTATTTTAAGCATTTTTACACAGCAATAAAAACTCGTCTCTGTTGTACAAATTAAATGTTCCAGGACTTCAATGTTTAACTAATACGTTAATAAAAAATCTTTTAAAATAAAATAGTTTTTTGGTAAAAATATTATCCAGTTAAGTGGATCATTGGTATTCCCTCTGGATGCACTGCTAGTAAAAAGCATGTCATTCATTTTCTACCAATCATTAGTTGATTGATTATTTTCATTGCATTTTGCCAGAGAAGAAGAATTACATTTGTCTGTCTGAAAGAATGTGACAGTACCTGTTCTCATTACGACAGCTTTCACAAGATCCGCAGACTTTGTCTGGATAACTTCAGTTCCACAGAAGAGTATATGTCTTTTGTAATCATGCACACTATGAACCTTCCATGGCTCAGTGTTGTCCGTATTTGGCAGTGGTGTCTTGGTAACTGGGATACTTTCACCTTACAAATAAAGACAGGTAAATCTCATTTAAATCTGTCACCAACACACTCGTATATAAAATTTTGGTGAAAATGAAGATGATAATATGAGACTGTCGAGAATTGCGATCAAAAAAAGAACTAAAATAAACATCACAAACAATACTACTCTGCTGCAGTAACCCCATCCTTACTGTAGTAATGGGGCTGCCTCTACCAGAACCTGCCCAGAGACTGGAGGCAGGGCTGCCATTACAAATTGTGGGGCCCGAGACTAATCAAGTGGGCAAGGCACGCCGATTGGCTCACCTGGCAATAAACCTTTTCCAGTCTCCAGCTTGCTGCGGGTCCCCTCCTTGCCAGGCTCCGGGGCTCTGGCCACTTATGCCGCCAGCTACCTATCTGCTCCGCCTGTCGAGTGTCTCTGGGGGTCTTTGCCGGCTTCTCTGTGAACTTCCGGAGGTGCCGAATCAAGCTTTAGATTGCTGTGGAGCTGGACGGAGCCAAGCTCCGGCCAGGGGGCTGATGTGCGGCGGGCTGGTGCTGTGAAGGGGATGATCACCGCCGATAAGATGACTCTCGGAGGCGGTTGCATAGTGAAGGGGGTGCTACGGGGACAGAGTGGCCCGGGCCCTACCCTTTGTCATAGCGGCCGGACCCAGGACAGTTGTCCCCATAGCACCCCCCTAATGGCGGCCCTGACTGGAGGAGACAGTCAACCCCATCAGCTGGGTCCTGGTACCTGCCCAAAGGATCTTACAGGCACTGGGGCATGTGCACACTCAGCGGAGGTGCTGGGACTGATGCATGCGCACGAGCAGTGGCCAGACCGTCTATGCTCAAAACACTGGCTTCTATGGTATGTGTTGGCTGCAGCCCTGGATTGGGCTGCTCAAAAGGCAGAAGGTGGCTTACTGCAGGAAGCTAGCTCTCTGCTAATCACAGCTCTTGCAGTCCCAAAGGGAGTAAACACCTACCAATGGGATTGTGTGTAGTGTCTGTTACCGATAGGTAGAACTTCCAATAATAGGAAGTCACTGGCAGTCACAGTAAAGCCAGTGCAGTCACGGAATGCATCTGGCTACATATGGCTCACTGACACCAGTGGAATAACTCCCAGAGACATTGGAGATAGTGGCTGCCGGGGTCCACTATCCTCCGAGTTTCTGGTATGAAGTTATGCCACTGATGTCAATGAATACATAGTACTTTAAGGTACTAGAACCCTAGACATCTGTGGTATTACTTTATGTACCCAGCTCAGCTCATTCTCCTTGCCAATTTGGTGGACATATCATGAAATGATACCAGACATAATCTGCCTCCCTTACGTTTACTGGGGCAAGCATGATAACTCAGTGGCCCTGGACGTGTATGTGTGAAGAACCTATAATATACTGTATGGTTTTGTCAGTTGTCCATAAATGTTTCATATATTGGGTATTTATGTTTTATTAAAGGAACGGTGTGGCTAGACATGACCCAAACTGAGCTGCCATGATTACACTTAATATATATGTCATGGACACATATATAATGGGGAATTGGTTTAGAAGATCTACACAGTCTATATATATATATATATATATATATATATATATAGACAGTCTTTAGGTCAACCTCAAAATTGTCAACATGCATCACATCGACAGGGTCACAAGTTCAACAGGTCATTTGTAGACATATACATATACAAAAGGTTGCCAAATTTTGTCATGTCTTTCCATTGCTCAATGTCGACCTTTTATATCTGTCAATCTGATCTGTCTACCATTTACCTGTTGACATTTTGACCCTGCAGACCTTATGCTTGTCGAGGTTTACATAGGACGTGTAATGAGCACCTCCGTACAGAGCTTATACAAAGTTAAGAGCACATAAAAGAGGTGCAGTATTATACCTTGGTAAAAAAAAAAAGCATATTGCTCTCAGTGTCAGTTGAAGCTAGAGCCTGGGGCACTGAAGACAAGGTCAAAGCTGTGTAATAGCTGTACCTGTGAGCATGCTTTCATTCACTATGCAGCCCCCACTAACAAGGAGTGCATCGCAGGGCAGAACTGTGTTTCTGCTAACCACCAAGACGTCTCCTGGAGCCAAGAAACGAGATTCCTCCTCACCGACACCTGCAGTAGGAAAAGATATTGAAAAGTGAGACTGTTTGGGTTGTTGGTCTTCAAGTTTAACATTTGATAAAATGTGAATTATGTTCCAGGAGAAGGTAAATAAGGAGACGCATGCGCAGGAGACACGTGCGTGTCCCCTTCCAACTGAGCTCCCTGACAGTCTCAGACACTCGCCCCCCCACCTCTCCACTCCCCCCCCCCCCTAACCCTGCCTGTCCAATGAGCACCGTCACTGGCTGAGAGGCGTTCCATCTGTATGATTGCCATTACCTGTGGTGAGCTAGTTAATTGATAAGAAAAGTGTTTCACTACAGGTGCTGGCAATCCTACATTACCAGGGAAGTCCAGGAACAGAGCATTTTCTCCCTAATGGAGAGGGTCAGATAGGCAAATCTAGTGGGGTGCAACATACAGTACACAGACTCTAAACGCAAATTAAATGCAGACTTGAATTGCTTGCTATAGGCAAAATCACCTCTTTTCATTTTTAGAGGCTTTAGTAAATTGACCCCATTGTCAGTGAGCTATAGCACACCTGCACTCTGCAGCCCAGCTACAATCTGTTCACATATCTTATACAGCAAATAATTATCACCATTTGCATTGTGTTTCTCCATGAATTGCATTATACAGAATGCCATGGAAGGCTCTCCTCCTACTTTAACTTACTTTAAGTGGTGGGTTTCTTTTGGGCATATCCCCTCTCCCAAGGTGGATATGCCCGGATAAGAGAATTTTTCCGGGTTTTGGAATAATAATAATAAAAAAAACATACTTACCTGTTACCTAGTGGTGCCCCGATGGTCCCTCGGCATCCACAATGTCCCCCTGCATCCACGGCAAGTCTTCAGCATCATCTCTGGTGTCTCCAGCCGCCGGAGATGCTACTGAAGGCCTGCCGTGGACGCCGGGGGACTTGGTAAGTATATAAAAAAAAAAGGGGTGGGGAATACATTTGAATTATTCCAAAAAAACATTGTTTTTGGAATATTTAGGATTTTGGATCTCCGGATACAGGATACTCAACCTGTATTTAAAGTGTAAGCCAGAGCTGAGGTTTGGGTGATCGCCAGGGTGATTGGCGGGGCGGATCGGCCTTGCAGGTGGTGCTGCCAGATGGCATACACCTAGTTACAGTGATATGCATGGAAATCTTCCAGGGTGGCCAGTGTCAGCAGTGCAGCTGGCCCAGAAAATTTTTGGTAATACCACTGAAGGGATTAAAGTAAATGTACTTTAAAAATCTTAAAGTTTTGCATATTTGAAGGCCTTTTTTGTTAACAGTGGGTCTAATTCAACATGGATTGCGGGTAGCATGGACGGTGTAATGTGTAGCTTAACTGCATCACAGCACTAAGGTCATTGGTTTGATTCCCACCTAACTGTGCAGAGTTTGTATACTCTCCCCGTGCCTGTGCGGAGTTTGTATTCTCTCCCCATGCTTGTCTGGGTTTCCTCCAGGTACTATGGTTTCCTCCCACAATATATAACGCTACAATGTCTGTGTGTGTGTGGGGGAAGAGGGGCAGGGACTGATGTGCATGATAAAAAAATTATCTGTAAAGCGCACACATATGTGCTATATAAGAAACTGGTAATAAATAATTAATAAATAAATATGCAATCCATTTGATTATCAAACAATTAGCGAACACAGTAGATATCCATATGCACAGCTGTGGCAATTTGATTGACAGGAAGCCAGCGTTTAGGGGTGGAAACATGGCATTTTCGGGGTGTGTTTGAGAAACCGCAGGAGTGCACAGGCGTTTTTGAAGGTGGGTCTCTGATGTCAGCAATGACCACTGGCAGCCTGTTTAGCAGATTAATGTAATCCCTAGACTGGCACAGATGGAAAAAACACTATTCAACGAATTGGTGATTGCGAATAGATCTGCGAATGCGGCACTATTGGTGATGCATTCACAATTTTGCAAGAGGCATTTATTCTTTCTTTCTGGCTGCTGACTTTTTGATCATAGGCAGCTGTTTTTTGTCTAATTAGAAATCCATGATGAAATAGGCCTAATAATAGTATTTTAAAATGTAATTAGATGTAGGAAATATACACAAAGACGAGATAAAATGTGTTTCGGTACTTATGTATTATCTGGGCTCCCATGTTAAATGCACCCCATTTTTTCATACCCCTACTATCCAACTACGCATGGAGTTGATTTTATATAGTGTGGCGAGTGCAGCGAGCCACCGTCCCCGAAGCGTGGCGAGCGGACGCGGTCCCATAAGAAAAACGGGAGCCCAGATATTACATAAGTACCTGTGTTTCTTATGCACATAACTCACCTTTATTTTTTCCATAGACAGAAATCTTGATGTTATTATGAGATTCAACTAGTCTGTGCAGTTTAACTGATTGCTGTAAATTGGGGGAAGCAGATGTGTATAAAGTGTTAGAAGAGTAGAGATAGGTAGGTGTAACACGATTACTGCTGATCTTTCATTTGTCGGGTGATCGGAAAATACTGTTTAAAAATAATTTACAATATGTTCTAAGGCATGTACAGTATATGGTACATACAGTATGAGCATATACGAGGGGTGAGTGAGTTTGGTTTAACCCAGACCTCAAAATGGGATCTTATTGGCTACCCAAAACACGTGACAGCCAATAGCCAATCATATAAATCCCAAATTGCGATAATTTGGCGTAAATAACCGAGTAAATCCGCGTAAAACAGAATCCGCTCACCCCTTTTTAAGGAATTAAATTATCTTGCGTGCATAGATTCTAGATTAAGATACCATTGCTATATCAAAATAATCATCCCTTCCTATAAAAATGTTCAAAGTACAGTATACAAAAAAGTTCAAGTACAGTATACAGCAAAACAATTCCTAAAGAACCATCTGACAAAAAAAGCAACTATCCTCCCTATAAAACAACACAGCAAAATCACTTACCTGCCTTAGTGTGTACACAGACAGAATAATACAAAAAAGTGTCATTATTATAATGGCCACAGAATATTCTATGTATTCCTCAGCGAACCAGAGGCATACACTGAAGACCTGGAACACGTAGAAAGGATTTAACACCTACAGAAAGAAAGTGAAATTGAAATATGGAGATTTTAGATGTAAACTACTGTAATATTGAACTTTTTTGTAATTTTTTTATTATTACATTTCAATCAATATATCGGTCACTAACTTATCTACTGAGGCTGAGAAAACATAAATTTGCTATTATTTTTATTGTCGGTTTGTCATTCTTTCTTTGTAATCTTAGAAAACCTAATACAG
The DNA here is from genome assembly GCF_055691185.1 of Crinia signifera. Classification (NCBI taxonomy): domain Eukaryota; kingdom Metazoa; phylum Chordata; class Amphibia; order Anura; family Myobatrachidae; genus Crinia; species Crinia signifera. Next base: position 230,601,045 of record NC_139219.1, on the reverse strand, counting down.
TGTGTCATTCCTTGGTCTTATAATGGCAGACTAAAATTTCATGGAGATCCTAAATATTGTACAGTATCATACCTCCCAACTGTCCCGATTTCCACGGGACAGTCACAATTTTTTATGACTGTCTCGCATCGCACCTGTGGGCAGCAGTGTCCTGCGGTTGAGGGAAGCAGTTAGATGACCCTCTGTCCCATGCTACTCTGTTTTTCAGAGCAGCAGTGAATAGACTGGAGGCAGGATGTACGAAGACAAAATGCGGTAAAAACCCCAGTTTTTCCACATTTTTAAATTTACCAAAACCCGGCCACACCATCTTCAGCGGGCAGGGTATCTCCACCTTTGGGTGGCGATACCTTATAGAAGCCTATGGACCCCCTCCCTATCCTCCCTGCTGCTCCTCCTCCCCCAGCAGCATGTTGCAGCCAGGGATGTCCTTCCGGCTGCACGGGGGAGGAGGGGACGCCGGGGACCACGGAAGAGCCCAGGAGGTAATGGAGACCCCCCGCAAACCACATTACATTGCACAGCGATGCCAGCCAGATATGTTAGTACATATGCGCTAGCACTGCGGTGGGGGCGTGGTGAGGGGCAGCAATGTATTTTAATACATCCCGCCCTGGGAGAGAGGGGCAGATAGCAGGAGCTCCTAGAGCGCTGACCATGCCCCCACAGAGGCAAAAATGGGACGTGGCCTCATGAGAAGTGCAGTGATTTAAGTCCACACCTGCTAATCATGCAACCACACACCCTAATTTTGGGCTGGGACATTTTGAAAACCTGTACCTGTAATATCTTCTCACCTTGCCACCTACAGTATGTCCTGAGGGATTAACAGTATGCACAATTAGGCCACAGCCTCAATACCCAGTTCTCCAAAATAGCACTACTGTAGGTGTTGCTTTTAGAAATGTACACTTTGGGCAGTATTCAATGAGAAAAATTCTCTGTGTTTTATGGCGAGTTTGTGCTTTTCTCGCCTTGGACGGAGACTTTTGCTCTCAAAAAGCGAGCAACCCTATTCAACGTGCACTTCTCGCCGTCTTTCTAAGTGATTTTCGCCGTGTCTCTCCATGTAGCAATTCTCTATCTTTTCATGGAGAAGTGGAATATGAACTTTTACAATAAAAGGTTTTTTGTTTTAATTTTGGTGTAAAAAAAATCAGGAATTTTAATCTGTGAAAGGGCATGCTATTTTTATTCATGTGCTTATAGCACATGAATATATATTTAAATAATTTTTTTATTTTTTTTACACAGAGCAGCCAGCAGGGGGCCGGGAGCCGAGCCGCTCATTAGATATTCATATATTCACTGCACCCGATCATTACATATGCACGATCGGGTGCAGTGAATACCCGGCCCCCTGTTGGCTCTCCGGCGGGGCAGCCTGTGCTGCCTGGCTCCCGGGGAGCCCACCTCCCCCCCCCACATATGTTCTGGGGCAGGCAGGGAGAATTCCATCTCCCTGCCTGCCGCCGTCCTCAGGCTCCCTGCGGCGTCACCTCATACGCCGGATTGGCTGATACTCGCCGCGAGGGGCGGCGAGTATCAGTCACATTGAATACTATCTAAAGTGCCGTGGCGGAGAATCTCCAAACATGGAGAATCTCCGCAAAAACACGGCGAGTGCATGGCGAGCGAAAAAAACCGCTCGCCATGCACGGAGAATATTTTAATTGAATGCGGCCCTTTGTGTCCCTGTTGGTCTTTCCTAGATGTCAAACTATTATTTGTAATGTTAAATCTAATACTGGGATCCCCAGTTCCCCAACAACCATAATTCCCTTTCGGTTTGAGGTAATTGTGCCAAAGGACCAAGAATGTACTGTATGTGACCTCTTACAGGAAGATTTGTCATTTCATAAGCACTTGGAAACTGTGCAGGAGAAAGGGTTGAGAATAGTTCTTTTCTATGATAAACACCCAGACCATGGAATATATAACTGAGGGTTTTAAATTGTATATTTGTTAAAAACATGTTAAATCCTGTTCATTTATAAGTAAATTAGATAGTAGATAATTCACCTCTTTAACAAGTAGTTTCCATATTGGAACAACTCCCACATCGATTATGTTGGGTCCACAGATAAGTCTCCTATAAGGAATCACATTGATACATTTTTTTTTTATTTCTATCAACTTCCAGTACAATAGAGAAAATACTGTATTAATGTAATGTACCCATTAACAACTTAAAGTTCATAAACCATAGACATTCACCGTTTCCAGATCATACACTGTTGGTTGGTAAAATGAAGAACACATTAATAGTTTGCGAGGAAGGGCCAGGGATTTGTTCATTTGTGAGGATAATGTCAAGATTTTGGCTGCATAAGAGCCTCCACAGTGTTTAATCCGGCACTGACAGCAACGGAAGCTTGCATGGATAAACACATAATAATGCAATGTAATGCAATGCAATTCCTCTGGCTGTGCAGGATGCCTGTCAAACTCAGAGGCTTTTTTTTTTTTTTTTTTAAAAGCAGGCAAACCCATGTCTTGTAAATGATGAAAAACCTTAAAGTTCACCTGGCATACCAAATGGCGGCCAGACTTGCACCACATTACCATGCCTCCCAACACTCTGAAGATACTATGTGGGACTCCGGTAGCCAAAAGGGGTGTTGTCTCTACAAAAAGGGGTATAGCTTTGCTGCAATGCCCTGAACAGAAACCACACCCATTTTAATCACTATGGTGGCACGGCCAGTGCTTTGTGAGCTGCTGGCCATGCCCCGTCCCTCTGTCTCTGTGATTAGATGCTGTGCACATGGGCATACATAGCATATAATCACAGCTGCTCTGCAAAGCAGAGTACCCACTGACAAAGTCTCCCAACTGCCCCCCACACTGCTGCCCACGAGTGGTATGTGGGATAGTCCCAAAAACAGGACTTTCGTGCCAAAATAGGGAAAGTATTTATTATATCCAGTCCCAATTCTCTCCATGAACAGATTTTGCACCGTTGATGGGAACTTTGGGTACTTGTGAGTTATCTGGGCTGCCGATTTTTTGATTGTATGCCTTAAATTAAGGCATACAATCAGATGCGATGCGATGCGATATCGCATCGCATCGCATCGCATGCGACCATCGGATGCGATGACCCGATTTTTCCATAGGAATCAATGTTAAAATGGACTGAGTCCATTTTAACATGGAATTCAATGGGAAAAAGGGGTCCTTTTCATACCCCTACTATCCAAGTGGGCATGGAGTTGGATATAAACCTGTGGCGAGCGTAGCGCGCCACCGAGCCCGAAGCGTGGCGAGCGAACGGTATTCAGTGTCCCCTCGCGGGGCTCGCTACGCTCGCCTCGCTACGCTCGCCACAGGTTTATATCCAACTCCATGCCCACTTGGATAGTAGGGGTATGAAAAGGACCCCTTTTTCCCATTGAATTCCATGTTAAAATGGACTCAGTCCATTTTAACATTGATTCCTATGGAAAAATCGGGTCATCGCATCGCATCGCATCCGATGGTCGCATCCGATGGTCGCATGCGATGCGATGCGATGTGCCCGATCCGACCCGATTTAGAAATCGGGCGCCCAGATAACTCATAAGTACCGAACTTTGTTTAAGTACATTTTTGTATAAATAAATGTGCAATGTAATAAAAAAAAAAACATTAAAATGTATGGACAAATAATGATAGTGATGCATGACATTAAAACAGCTGTAATGTCACCATAGTATTGTGATAAACTAAATGAAGCTGCAACAAAAAGTACTATAGGAGAGAAATTACAGGATTTTCAGTGCTAAAAGGATGGTCCTAGTCACACAGGCATAGGCAGTTATGCTGTCACCAGCGTGTAAAGACCTTCAGATGGTCTCCCAATGCCTCTGTACAGGATCATTCAACAAAACAGAAACGTGGAGGATTCTAGTCTAATGCCCGGTACACACCAGGACGAAGGTGCTCGTGAGCGGGTCGTCACAGGAACGTACGACCCGCTCACGAGCTGATGGGGCCGCTGACCCACCATGAAAATTGGCAAGTAATGCATTCTGGAGTAGTAGTAGTACGTTTATTTATAAGGCGCCACAAAGTGTCCGCAGCGCCGTACATAGCAAACAAAAAAAAACAAATTACAAGGTAACGTACAGGGTGTGTAGAAAGATACAGTATAAATAGGGGTATAGCTGGTAGAACTAAAATCAGCATCAGTTCAGAAGTAGGTGTCAAAATAGTCAAGGAGACCGAAGATGAAGTAGAGGAAGGGAAGAACAGGACAGGAGCACAGGTGAGGTAATGAGGTAGGGTGAGTACGTGAGGAAGGAGGGCCCTGCTCATAAGAGTTAACATACTAAAAATAGGTGGGTGGACGAACGAAATACAATAGGATAAGTAGGAACGGAGGGGAACGGAGGCAGGATAGGAGGATCAAAAGAGGTTAGGAGGAGGGATAGGCTAGTCGAAAAAAGTGGGTTTTGAGGGAGCGCTTGAAGGAGGTAAGGGAATCAGATAGCCTGATGGGTGGCGGGAGGTTGTTCCAGTGCAGGGGGGCAGCGCGAGAGAAATCTTGGACACGGGAGTGGGAGGAGGTGATTAGGTGAGAGGTCAGTCGGCGGTCAGCGATGGAGCGAAGAGGACGGGAGGGAGTGTGGATAGAGATCAGTGAAGAGAGGTAGGGAGCTGTGGAGGAGGAGAGAGCCTTGTAGGTGGTGGTGAGGAGCATAGGAGAAATGTTCTAAAAGGACTTATGACGCATAGGCCCTTATTCTAGTTGACTCTTTGGGATGTGCGTTCGTTTGGAAATAATCGTTGCGCACGTTGGACCTTCAAAGAACACACGCCTACAGGTCGTCTGCATCCGTCCGGATGGACTTTCTAAGAAGAGGGAGTGTCTTCGGACTGCATCCACACGTCCGTGTGCGGTGGGAAGATTCTGCACGGTCCTACTGCGTCCGAATGGACGGGAAGCTGACCGTACGCACAGAGTTGGTGTATTTGCGCAAACCTCAGTAATCTATTCGGAAATCATGCTTCAGCAACATGACACCCTTATCCAATTAGGCTACCTCGTAACTTATATATTATTTTTAAATGTAATCAGTTACTTCCTAATTGACACTTAAACACATTACTAGCACTTTAGATTAACCCTTACATCATGTTAAGTTTTATTACTTCATTGTTGCACCTTTACCTGTCTTAGTGGTTCCAATAGAACCTGTGAAAAGTGTTTAATTAATCACTAATGACTAGAAGACTGGATTGTATTGTGTTCAGCTGCGAGTGTTTAAGGGGCGGGAGTACTAATTGGGCGATCCAAATGCCTAGCACATGAACCCATGCCCTCCGAGAAGTGAAAGCTGCTTGTTGTCACCGAAGATTTCTGCCATGTTGGTTCGCTTGCGCTCGGTGTCCAGTCCGAATGCACACCTACCACTGGTCGTACACTCCCACGTCTACGCCCACATTAATGCCCAGTTTCGCCCACTTTGAAACCACGCCCTTTTACAAGACCACATGACGCCCATATTACACCCATATTTCCCGAGGGAGTTTGGTGGACATTTGTAGACGGTATTGCTGAGAACTAGTGCTAAGACACTGCATTGCACATGCGCATTGCATTGCTTACGCATGCGCAGGTACCTGAAAGTCGCCGTCCGAAAGAATGAGGAACGGACCGACTCAACCAGAATAAGGCCCATAGTCTCTCACGTCATATTAAAATCAAAACAGCAAGGTAACAGGTTTAATCATTTATGTAAGAGAGAGGCTTATTGGACGTTTGTACTGAACACGTTACATCCGGCTGGTCTAAATGAATGTATAGAGCTTAATATATGAGGTTTTCAGGTGGGTCAATTGCCAATAATTAAATAACTAAATAGCTTACGGAACATTCCAACATAATGGATGTACCTTGATTTAAGGCAACATGATAGAATAGGATAATACCGGTATATGTTAATATGTGATAATAGTACTTATTTTATCTTGTAACTGTACACTCCTCCTCTTTTGAATATTTATGTTTCCCTTACTTTCTTTATGGATCAAGCGATAATCATACAAACAATGTGTCTGATCTATACTAAAACACCATGAGAGGTTCACAAGATGAAATCAACTGATTCTAACAATTTAAATCAAAATAATTATTAAAAAAAAAAAAAACACAATAGAAACATATTGAGCATAATGAAAATATCAACATTTTGCTAGACTAAGGTTCACTGTCTACACGGGAACTTCCCCGGCTGTTGAATTAGGATTGGAAAACGTTCTTTTTCCCTGCGACTAATTATAAAATTATATCTATCGTGAATTAGGATGACCATTTCTCTGGTATGAAGGGAGGGGAGGTTGGAAATGTATGGAGCTGTGGAATTAGAGATGGCCTTGTATGCAAGGGTGAGGAGTTTGAAAAGGATTCTGTTGGGGAATGGGAGCCAGTGTAGATTTTGTCAAAAGGAAGTGGCAGAAGTGGAGCAGTGGTAGAGGAAGATAAACCTAGTCGCAGAGTTGAGGACACATTAGAGGGGAGCAAGATGGAAGCAAGTGAAGCCAGTGAGGAGAACATTGCAGTAGTCAAGCTGTGAAATGACCAGCGAGTGGATGAGAAGTTTTGTTGAACTCTGGGACAAAATATTACCCTACGCGAGCAATGTTGTGTATCTAGAACAGACAGGATTGTGCCAGTGGTTGGAGGATTTTGGTAATAGGGGAGATGGCGTTTTCAACAGTGATAGCGCTCAGACTTCTAGGAGGAGCTGGCGGAGATGCGGAGAGAGGACAGATCAGGAGAGGCAGAGTTGTTTGTCATCATCATAGAGGTGGTATTGAAGGCCAAAGGAGTTAATGAGCACACCCAGGGAAGTAGTGTACAGGGAGAACAGAAGGGGGCCAAGGACAAAACCTTGAGGGACACCAACAGGAAGGATGGAAGGAGGTGAGGTGGTGCCGAAAGCAGACACCAAGAAGGAGTGGTTATTGAGGTAAGAGGTAACCAGTCAATAAAAATGCTAAAAATGTGCAAACATAATTGCAAACAGTCCAGAACTATTTCCTTTTTAACTTCTAAAGCAATATAGACTATTTTGAAGGCAAACATTAAGCTACTGTATTTGATATCTAAGCTTATATATAGCTAATATATATATATATTTAGTCACCTGACATCCTGCTCTTCTTTAGTAAACCCATCCGCAAAATTTTCATGTATAGATGCACAGGTATAATAATCTTCCAAGACACTGAAATTAAAATAAAACAGGAGGCAGACAATGCAGAATTATACAGTATTTATACAGAATAATTAATGAATTAGTAATTATACAGTATTATAATTTCTTGCAAAAGTAAAACCCACAAACATACCCAGCTTTAGTAAACTGCATCTCACAGTCATCCCATATGTAACGGATTTTTTGCACCTGTATATATCTAACCTATATGAAGAGAAAAATAAAAATACAGGTTTGTTTATAATCTGAATGATATAGAACATCAAAGACTTATTTTAATAGTAAATGAAAGGCTGCTACAGAGGGACAATGCAAACACATATTATACATATATAAAAGAGCATCAAGAAGCCAAGTAACAGCTAACCAGTGACAGACAGGCTATAGACAAACAATTCATATTTAAAGTACTGAATGGAAAACCCATTTTACAGAATGAAATATACTGGAGTGTGTTCCCAGGACGTTATACTAAATATTGTGTACTTAAATAGCTGAGATTAAATTAATATCTCCATATTACCAGAATCAATTGTTCTCAAATATATATATATATATATATATATATATATATATACACACACACACACACACACACACACACACACACAGTGACAGGTATAAATTTGTACATTACCTCAATTCTCACCCCCCCCCCCCCCCCCCCCGCCACCATGTACCTCACTAAGTCCCCCCCTCATCTTCATTACTGTGCCGCCGCCATTGCCACTCCAACCTTGGAATGGAGAGTGTAGGAGAATTTTATATGGTTCAGAGGATATACAAGCGATATGATGAGTGCAATAGGAACGAAATGATTAGATTAGATTTAATATTTTCACCTACCAATTATAGGTTAATAGAAGGAATATGTCTTTAAAAAGACAGGGTTCCATACAAGTGATGACCTTAATCTGGACACAGATTCTGTGTGGGTGATGTCCTCAGCTAACCTGGAACAGGATATAATTCCACTTAATTTTCATACGGATGTGTGCATCACACCTAACTGTAATACATAATTATAAATACCTGCCGTATAGAAATCTTAAACGTAGGTACTGCCCACTCCTAAAATGATCACTGGGCAAACAAGGTTCTCTGTCCACAGTGCAAGGTGGATAGTTCACCTATGAAAGGGATCATTCAGGTGGTCACTTCTCAACAAAGTGATATTTCATGGTGGTAGATAGATACAATTTTAATATGACCCCAAAAGAGTAGAAAACATTTCACATGAATTACATAGATATATGGGCCAAAAATGTGGGGTATTCGTCCCCAATTTCAATTAGATGACTACTATTAGTTTTACAGCCTATACATTACTTTATTCACCACATAGTCCCTTTACCACATAAAGAGGTGGCTATACATCCAACATCGATAAATTGGCTGAGTTCATGGGGTGTTACATAGTAGGTAAGGCTGAATAAAGACTTGCGTCCACCGACTTCAACCTAGTTATGCTAATTCAACCTAGTTATGCTTATACTAAGTTACTACATTGCACCTATGTTTCTTATAAATACCCCTGGATGTTTTTAGCCAATAAGTGTTTGTCCAACCTTGTTTTAAATGCATTTATTGTTCAACCCCCAGTTTCAATTTGAAGGCTATACTCCGAGTACGCTCTTGGGAATTCATATACAGGGTTCTATGACCTATACATTACTCCATTTATCACAACCTAGTACCTAGGTCCTGGTTTCGCAATACCAGTCCATATGGGATTTTCTCTATTTCCATAGACTCCAAGATCACTTTGGGGAGAAGTGACCACCTGAATTATCACTTTCATAGGTGAACTATCCACCTTGCACTGTGGACAGAGAACCTTGTTTGCCCAGTGATTATTTTAGGAGTGGGCAGTACCTACGTTTAAGATTTCTATACGGCAGGTATGTATAATTATGTATTACAGTTGATGCACACATCCGTATGAAAAGTAAGTGGAATTATATCCTGTTCCAGGTTAGCTGAGGACATCACCTACACAGAATCTGTGTCTAGATTAAGGTCATCACTTGTATGGAACCCTGTCTTTTTAAAGACATATTCCTTCTATTAACCTATAATTGGTAGGTGAAAATATTAAATCTAATCTAATCATTTCGTTCGTATTGTACTCATCATATCGCTTGTATATCCTCTGAACCATATAAAATTTGTATCTTTGCAGATGTTTGTATAAACTTTTTAAGTAGCTTTAAGAATACTCCGTGATTTACAGACCCTGGGGGAGATTCTCTAAGATAAAAATGCGTTTTTTTTTTGTGCTGCCCGGACCTGTGACCTCCTCCCTGCACTGATCCTCTTCCGGGTGCAGGGAGGAGGAGAGCCCGGGGCAGCAGCAGCAGTGCTGGGTGTGGGAGGGAGGGGGGAGCCGCCGGGACCTGCTTGGAGACGGCGACTCTCACCGAAAAAGGACAGCTCTTAACACAAGAGCTGTCCTTTGCTATAATTATCGCATATGTTAGAACATATGCGATAATTATGATTGCGATGGGCGGCGAAGGGGGGCGGAGCTGGGCGGCGAGTTTTAGAGAATCTCCCCTTATATCATGAGGTCTAATATCGTATGTATAGGACATATCTGTATTACACAAAATATCCATTATGTGTATATTGTTGGTTTTAATACTCATAGTACGTCCCTTTTTCTTTTTTGTACCACTTAGTCATACCCCTGATGAAGTTGTTTTGACGAAACGCGTTGGGTTTAAATAAAGGAATTGCTTGTCCGAATGAAGTCTACGTCTCATTTCAAAAAGGACAAGAGAACTTTTTATGTCTGATCAGAGGATCAGGTTAATGTTTGTCAATTGTAAATATTGATTGGCTAGGTGGTAACAATTTGTAGCGCACTCCAATAACCCCCATATTTTGTTCTGTACACGTAGGCCCTCACTAACAGGATAGCCCTATCGGAGGGGCAGCTGACCTTTAGACGAGAGAGAGAGAGAGAGAGAGAGAGAGAGAGAGAGAGAGAGAGAGAGAGAGAGAGAGAGAGAGAGAGAGAGAGAGAGAGAGAGAGAGAGAGAGAGAGAGAGAGATATATATATATAAATCAAACACACACACATACATACATATGCACAATGTAGGGCAGGGTCAGCACGCCTTGCTGTTGCAGAAACCTACTTGCCCTGGTGTCTTCCTGGGTATAGAATACCTTGTATGTAGACGAATCCCAAACGGGAATGGTGGCACTCAAAGGACTTGGTAAATAAAGAGTCAAGACCAGGCTGTGGTGGTGTCCAACGTTTCAGTCGGGATGACTTTTTTCAAGAACAAATCACATACTGATTTGTTCTTGAAAAAAAGTAATCCCAACTGAAACGTTGGACACCACCACAGCCTGATCTTGACTCTTTATTTACCAAGTCCTTTGAGTGCCGATAGATAGATAGATAGATAGATATGTACATATACACACACACATATATATACAAACACAGGGGGCCCAGCACTCACTACAACAAATGAACTCACCTTAACATTCAAATAATCAATTAAATAAATAAACCTCCCTGCCACAAATGGACAGGTTGATGGCTGACCGGTGTAACCCCATTCTTTCACGAAATGACCTTGTAGTTTGCACAACATAATAAAGATTACAGGGGAAAACAATGATGTAAATAACATGGGTGGATTTACAATTCATGGTTTGTCTAATTTCAAATTGCTTATCTGAATAAGGGTGTTTAAATGTATGACAATATGATTACACGTGGTACAGGAGAAACAGCTGTAGCATCCAGGGGGTTTAAAAGAAAATATTAGTGGGTCTTTGAACACCTCTACCGGTAATGTCGGTTTTCATTAACCGGTCTTTTAAATTAGAATCTCTCTTGAATGCTGGTAGTGGTCTAAGTGATCGCAACCCTGGTAGATCCTGATCTGTTTTTATAATAGGCCATAATGCATTAGTAGCATGCCGGATCACAGGGCTAGCTGTTGGAAAAAGTACTGGTCCACAGTAAAATAGTGGAAGCATCCCTATTTTTGGTGACAAACAGTTGATATCTAGGGAGACTAAGCACATGCTGTTTTAATCTAGTCTCCAGCATCTCCCTGTCACTCATGATCATTTGTGACAACGGGAGGGAGTCCACGTATTAATGCGGGTGGGTGGTGGCTAGATGCCATAACAAAGGTGTCTCCAAGAGGCCGTGTACTTGATGGTTGACTCCACAGAGTTCACATAACTAACAAGCTCCTAGAGTCTTTCCTCGCCACCCGTCCACAACATAAAAATATCATCTATATAGCAAGTATACATCAATAGATGCTTGCTAACTTCAGGACAATTCAGAAAACATTTTTCCTCCACGACGAACATAAAAATATTTGCAAACGAGGGGGCCAAGGCAGACCCCATGGCGCACCCCCCCCCCCCGTAATTGCAAATAGTAAAGTTACGCTTTAACGTAAGGTTCAGCAATTGACAAAACAGGTCATGATCAAATAGTGTAGGGTCAAGGTTCTGACCAATAAAGCTAGATAATACTCCATCATGTGGGATGGAGGTATAGAGGCTGCAAACATCCAAGCACACCATAAGGGTATCATCGGGAACACAACAAACCTCCCCTAACAACAACAAAAAACTATTCATATCTTTGACAAAAGATTTTTTAAGAGGCAATAAAGGTTGCAATAGAAAGTCCAACAGTTGAGCCACTGGTTGATACAAGGAGTCACAAGCAGCGATAACTGGCCTCCCCGGTGGCCGTACACGATTTTTATGCACTTTCAGCAAAGAATATAAGACCGGAACTTTGAGCCATTCAGAATACATCGCTTCAAAGATTTTTGAAGGTATCTTGCCACTCTTGACGGCTTCAGAGAGCGAGTTCCAGCTGATATTGTTTTGTTGGATTATGCCTTAGTTTACAGTATACCTCTGTTTCGGCGAATAAAGTTCCTGATCTTGAACCACAATGGACCTTATGACTATATCTTCATATTTACCAAGGGCTTTTAATGCTTCAGCTTCAACAGGTGTTAGATTTTTTAAATTTTTGCTGGTGCCACAGAAAATTTGTTAACGGATTCATCAAGCAACCGTCCAAAAGGTACAAATGGAGGGGTTCTGTGAAGGAGGATCGAAAGATGACATATCTACTCATAAGAAATTTTTCCTTTTCCAATGGATTATTCTGCTCCTGTTGAGAATGATACTAAAATGTTCTTGGAGTCTCATTTTACATAGGAGTTTATGTTGATCTAATTCCCACAAGAATGGATCATGTGAATTTGTTGGTACATAGGATAATCCCTTGTTAAAAACATTAATCTCAGGTTGAGTCAGAATGTGATGAGATAACCTGATAACTACATTCTCCGGTTGTCTGCCAGACGTGGCGGATTTCGCCTGATTTAGGCGGTTTTTCTTCCCCCGGCGTGGACCGATCTAAAGTGACATCTTGAGAACTGGATGCTTCATCAGACTCAGATATTACAAAGTCCCTGTCCCTGGTCACAGTAACAGAATCCTTGCGTCACCGGTTCTAAGTACCTCAGGGTTGCAATGGACGTCTCTTTCTATCACCAGTCTCTTGTCGTTGATTGCCCCCAGAGAGCCAACCGTACACTCGATTCTCATCATAATCTAAGTCGACTGTCCATTTGTTACACTTGAATTTAACTAAATCCTCCTTATATATTTTGCATTGCTGTTCAAGTTTATCAAGCCAATGTGCATTAGAGGCATCATTCAATTGACCATTATTCTCATTTACAAAGGTACTGATCTTTGTACGGGTCGTTTGCAATTCACGGCCCACTTCCGCATTGACGAGAATCATTAAATCAAGGGCACAACAGTTAAGAATTCTTATGCACTTGCGGACAAAATCAGGGTTAGGTCTCCCGATCCTCGAGGTTTTGCGGACTCCAAAGCACCTAGGGATTCTTTTTGCCCGAAAATAGTCAGTCAGACAAGGAAGTGCCGTGTAACAAGAAGTCAATTTCACGCCGTCTCAATCGGAATAATTGATGATATATGTCATCTATTGGAAGGCCAGAGTCTTGCAATTGATCACTCTCTTCAACTAGTATGGTTTCAATATCTGCAGGTGTAAATGCAAAAGTCTCACAAGCAGGTTCTGTAAAAACCTGACATCCAGGGATATCTCCTGCATCTGCAGTTACAGGATTATCCATCCTGAATATTACAGGTATACGTTAGGTCATGGGTCCTCAAACTGCGGCCCTCCAGATGTTGTGAAACTACAAATCCCAGCATGCCTTGCCACAGTTTTGCTATAAGGGAGTGTTAAAACTGTGGCAAGGCATGCTGGGATTTGTAGTTTCACAACATCTGGAGGGCCGCAGTTTGAGGACCCATGGGTTAGGTGGTAGAAGTAAAAGGTGAGACGCTTTCAGGGTCCAAAAGGCAGTACAATAAATCAACCCATGCAACTTTATAAAATACTTGCTGGTGCCTTGCAACTGGTGTGAAGGGCAATAATCCCCCCACACAATTGTAGTGATCCAACTCTGCCGGCACTCAGAGACTTTTCAGCAGAAAAAAACGTGTATTAAAAATACAAGTTGCTGGTATTAAATATACAAGTTGCGGGTAACATTTTGGGGGACAAACCCCATCTTCAGACCCTTCCTACAGCAACTGTAAACTCCAACAGACACCACCTTTGCCTAGCAGTGCCTTGGACCGAAGTGAGCGGCATTGGTTTCCGGTATCAGCGGGACGCTGCGGGGAGGTTCGGGGAGCTGGCATCTTCAGGTAAGTATAAAGGTGGTGTCTGTTGGGGTTTACAGTTGCTGTAGGAAGGGTCTGAAGGGTTTTTCCCCTGAAACGTTACCCACAACTTACCCGTATTTTCTCTGCCGTCTTATGTCCCTACGTCATAGGGATTTGGAGGATATAGATAGAATATATATATTTCCAAACACTGCAGCACTTGTGCTGGAGTGCTGCAGTGTTTGGAAGTCTATGTCGCTGCTGTTGTATGCTGACTGCAGGCACCCACCAAAGCAATCCTTCTTAAAGTGGCTGTGCTGGACCACTATATATATATTTTGTCCGGAATGCGCGGAACCATGAGAATTTTGGTTAAGGTATTATTCCGGATTTTAGGCACAATTTTTTTTTTTTTTACATACTCACCTGTTATCAGCGGCATCCCAGCACTCGCGCAATGCATCCTTGAGATCGGGGATGCCGTTGAAGATGAATCTAATAGTCCTTTGGGCCTCTTATCCTGTAGAATACATAGGAGACCTGTAAATATATATATATATATATATATATATATATATATATATATATATATATATATATACTCACCTAATCCAGTTAAAATGGGTTCTCTTCATTCCATGTAGGCATTCCAGGGGATTCAAAAAATAAAGAGCCAGAAGTCTCCATCTTGGTTGTTATGCTGTTACAAGTTTTGCAGAAGTTTCATCAGACCTTCATTAACCTCCTTAGGGGAGTATGCAACATGCCGCCGCTATTTCTGACGTGGGAAATAGCGGTGGCTCCCTATTCAATGCAGTCTTTAGCGACAGCATGGATGTGGGGTCATGGCAGAACGGGTCCGACTTTAGAAGCTGTTGCGCCCGTTCTGCCAATAATGGCTGTGGCTTGTTGAGATCCCGGCCGCAGATCGACAATCCCTACGGAGAGAACGGAGAGGGGAGAAAGTGCGCCAGCAAGCCCAGCGTGTCGGAGCTACACGGGATACGGCAGCCTTACCCGACCGTTCTCTGCTGTGAGACTGGAAGTGGATGCGGTCAGAGCCAGATTAAGGTCTAAATGGGCCTGGAGCTGAAAACTATCAAGGGCCTATTATGCGCAATATTAGGGATTGTGGCCAGCACCTAATAATGTGTAGTAAATAAACGTACTACTACTACTACTAGGGGTCACCAGTGTTCTGTTTGGGTGGTCTGCTCATTGGTGTGGCTCTATTTGTGTAAATACTTTCAACTAATTATATACAGTATGCCTGGAAAAGGCAGGGGGCTGGCATAGGAAAAATGCAGGGCGATATATTGGCGGGTGCCCTCCAAAGGTGCACCCGCAGGACGTCAATGTACTAAGATACCTGCAGGGTGAGGCGGCACTCCAGTCATAAAAAGAATAGTGAAAGCCGAAACTTGGTAGACAACATTTCAGCACCTTTTATGTGGTAACCTAAGTTTACCACACCATATACCCATTATACAAATCATGCAACACAATAGTAACCCCCTTATACTGTACTTGCCTCTTACACATTATACCACATGGATTGAGCCAAAATACACACTATACCAGGTATGTCCAAACAGTGGCGCTCCAGCTGTTGTGAAACTACATGTCCCAGCATGCCTTGACATAGTTTTAGCATTTCCTAATAGCAAAACTGTGGCAATGCATGATAGTTTCACAACAGCTGTAGGGCCATAGCTTGGACATGCCTGCACTATACCAAACAGATTGAGCAATAATGCACAATATGCTTCATAAACAGGGGCATTGCGTGCCAAAGGCGCACATTAAAAATGTACACCATAATGCCCATTACATGTTAAGCCACACACCATAATTTCCATTAAAAATGATGCTACATAAGTGTTGCTTACCTACATTATTGTCAGGGGTTCCATGCTCATTACCAAGGGGAATACATGCTCGTGGTAACTGGGGGACAGCTGCCGCCGGGCAAAAATGACAGTCGGGTAGAGAGCAGGGGGCTGCCCTGCTGTATTTAGAGCACTGCTGGTCCCGGCTATTTGAAATAATACCCCTTTCACACCAGAAATTGCAGGGATTTACCCGGGAATATGGTCCCAGGATCATGCAGGGACATTCCCGGACTGGCCCCTTTTACACCAACCTAGTCCCTGCATTTTCTGGTGTGAGGGGGAGAGAAAACCACCCCCGCCTCCCTTTAAACAACCAGCTATATCTTCTGAACCAACTGACCCCTTTAAATGTGGGCTTCAAATGATTTTGGTCCCGTGAAACTGGGCCATTTGGTTCCAGAGAAATCTGTCCTCAAACAACATGAACAGCCATGAAATTACATTTCAGAAATGAAAAAAAATTGGTATACCCACAATATCTCTAAAACCCATGAACCCATATGGACCAGGTATCAGATTGAAGGCACAGCTATTTGGAATCGACTGAGATTAACCTTGAGCTTCTGTGATGCCAGAGGGGGAACTGGCAGCCGTTGGAACCGGGTGGAGGTCGGAATAAGCGGGTCATGTTATCCTATGGGGAAAACGTTCCAGGTTTGACTGGCGGTATCTCCGGTTCCCGGGGGGCTAGCGCGGCGGGGCTGGACTCGTTGGAAAGCCCTGGCCCTCAGCTACAAAATGGGCCTATATGGAGAGTGGGCCTGGAGCTATAGCTCCATCAGGTCCATTGTTAATCTGGCCCTGGATGCGGTAAATGTGATTTACAAAAACCACGTGGTAGTTTTTAGCCCACGCTGATGCATAGCATGGTCCGAGTTGTATATTTTATCCTGAACTTTTAAAATAAAAAAATCTTTTTCTTATTAAAAAAGCAATACTTGCACTATGAAGCGCTTCCCACATTTCTTTTTCTAGATATATATATTTCCTTGGACCGAATCCCGTGGGGTCCCGGGATTCTCCCACAAAGGGTGGAAAAGCAGCGGCCGTGAAATTTAAAGGTCTAGTGCGTTTTAGACAAAGACTTGTTCCCTGGGAGCTCCATTCGACTCTGGGTCTTTGAATATTTAAATAACAGAAACTGAGGTTATATAAGCCAGCGCTTCTCCATACACAGTCTATTCTTGAAATATATATATATATATATATATATATATATATATATATATATATATATATATATATATATATATATATATATATCCATCCAACGAGGGTGCGGCACACATAGCTTCAAATAATGAACACTTCACACTGTGGTAGTGATCACTACCACAGTGTGAAGTGTTCATTATTTGAAGCTATGAGTGCCGCACCCTCGTCAGACATACAATTTCTTATATTGTGAAGGCACCGGCGCAGCTCATATTTGTCTTAAGGAGTGCCGATCCCGCCAGATAGATATATAGATATAGATATATTAGAAATTCAACTGTAGTCCCAAGGGGACTGTGTATATAATTGTCTTTACATAATTTCCTTATTTTTGGTTTCTTTATATCATTACTTCATTTCATATGTGAGCAGTGTTAGGTCATTTTTATTTTTTGAAAGCCAAAGATGTATACACTGAGATTTTCATGCATAGTGTATTAATGCATTTACAATTATGGGTTTTTGAAATATATCTGCTCTGAAATTGCCTTATAGCACAACCTGTTTTGTATATGCAACAGAAAATTGTAAAAAAAAAAGTAATCATATTTTGCTAGTTTAGCTTTTGTTTTACATTTATGTACAGTATGTACAGTATATATACAGTAAGTTAAGCAAGTTACATTAAAGCAACCCTAGGGTAATAACAAAAAAAACAACAACAAAAAACAGCAACTGTATTTTAGAACGTTTGAGTTTTGTTTCATGATAATGTGCCTCGGAAAGTGTTTTGAGTTACACATCTAGATAAAAATATCAAGATAAAAATGCATATTTTATTTTAAATTGTTTCTAGGCTATCTGCAGTGTTGAGAGGAATGGTGGGTCAATAAATGTATAAATAGAAAAGAGTGTATTTTTCACATTTATAATTTGTATTAGTGTACTCAGTATTCTTATATACAGAATAATGTAAATGCACAACATTTCTTCAGGAATAAAATTGGTTGGAAACTTACATGCAGTTCTGGTTTCATCACAGATTTCCTAATTACCGAATCACTAGCTTGTTCACTGCAATTTAATAACTTGTGCTCATAGTCCGATAACTGGATTGACAGCACTTTCTTCCATGCATGTTCTTTAAAAGCATCCTAGAGAGAAACAAAGGAGTGAATCAGGTTACAGTTAAGTAGGTCAAAGGAAATAATAGGTCACGGAGAAAAACACAATCCTCATAGCACGATAAAAGTGGCAATACAAAAGCTCAAACAAATGGTGCCTTTATAGATGTGCATTATTCTTCTCCTCTGAT
The DNA here is from genome assembly GCF_055691185.1 of Crinia signifera. Lineage (NCBI taxonomy): Eukaryota > Metazoa > Chordata > Amphibia > Anura > Myobatrachidae > Crinia > Crinia signifera. The sequence continues at coordinate 230,582,763 of NC_139219.1, read as the reverse complement.
TTGTATAATAGGATATTTCACACGTTACTAAATGAACCATTTAGGGGGGTATTCAATGTTGGCCGCTATTTCTGACAGGGGAAATAGTGGCTGTTGGCTATTTAATGCTGCCGCTTCCAACAGCATTGAAAGCAGATCTAGACAAAACAGATTAGACTTTAAAACAAGTCGGATCTGTTTTCGGAAACTGCCACAGATTGTCGAATTCATGACCGCTTCTCAACAATTTACGTCCGTTTTTACCGACACAACCACATTGAATTCCGGTTGTCGGGATTCAGTTGTGCCGAGTGAAAACTGACTGTCGAGACGTTCCGACAGTCGGAATCCCAGATTGCATACCGCCCTTAATATTAGTAATTTGAATCAGTGCTAAAAAGACACATTGGGGGAAATTTACTAAAAATACACTTATTTTTGACATTAACTATACCGAAAATATGGCAATTCGTATTCGTATTGATAGCACATCAATACGACTACGAATTGCAGTAATTTCGGGATAGTAAATGTCAAAAATAAGTGTATTTCTGGATACAAATACACCTATTTTTTTTACAAATTTCCATTTGTAAATTTCCCCCATTTTATCCAGCGGTGCAAGTGTGGCAGTACAGGATTGTATGGCGTAGCGCTGAAATATATTTTACAGGTACTCCGTACCGCCATAACAAATGACAAGGAAAAGCTCACTGTGCATCCGGAAGTGGCGGAGGGGGGGGCAACCTGCAGGGAAGACTTTACAGCCGACCACCGCCGGGGTTGTGTGTAGCGGTGGCCGAGCTGCACTAACTGCTGTCACATCAGAGCAGCAAGAAGGAGAACCAGCAGCCGGGGCTCTGCTTCAGTGAAGCTGGCCCTGCCCACCACACAGACACTGACACAGGGCTGCGTGCATCAGGCCAGCATGCTCCTCCTGCTCCTTGTCTCTGCGTAAGACATTTTTTCTACTTGTACCACTGATTTTATCTCCTGTAGGGATCTGATGGGCTAAAGTATAGATTAAGCAACAGACACTCATTCAGCATGGATCACTACACTACAAAGACAAAATGGCCATTTCAGAAATTGCTTTTGCGTCGTAAAGCACGATGCCTTCACAGGACAATTTGCTACATTTGGAACATCTAAGAGTACCTTCTATCTGCACATTTAAGACATTCACAATTCTGCTAAAACAATAGGCTGGAAGTGGTCATCACACCCACATAATGCCATTTTTCCTCCTTTCAATGCTGGTTTTCTGTTAATGTTCAGTCATTTGATAATTGCGTTTTCTGAATTTAGAAATGCATGCTGAATATTTGCCTACATATTTTATTTACTAAGCATTGTGTTTGAAACCCTAAGCTTCCTGGAATCCACATTGGCTGTTGGAGTGTCTCCGCTGGTCATTCAGTGGAAAGTAAGTTACTTACCATATTCACATGACAAGTCCCACTCGCCATGCACAGTTATAGTGTAGATGTGAAAGATGTCTGGGACATGGCCTTCACAGTGAAGGGGTTAATACAGTGGTTCCCAAACTGTGTGCCTAGGCACACTGGGGTGCCTCAGGACACTTGCAGCAGTGCCTTGGGTTGGTGGACCAGGATCAATTGTACCAGGCAAAACCAGTGCTTGTGGCTGCCAATCATAATATACGTGGACAAACAGAAGCAAATCTGTCCCTCACCAGATAACTGTGACATACACACCCACACACACGTACTTAATTAAAAAATATATATATTTTGATGCTGTAGGGTGCCGTGATTCAAAAATGTTTGGGAACCACTGGGTTAATACACTGATAAGCAGAGAATAATATGCTGCAATCAATGCCATACATATATTTTAATTAGCCTGACTAGAATGAATTGTCTATGATGGGAACTGCCCATGAATTGTTGGGGTGGATATAGCTTCACTCTGGGATTAATTACTACATTTTAGGAAGTTGCTGGAACTATAGGTTTACACCTATAGTCATATAGGAGTGTACAATTAAAGCTAAGAGTGGTGTCTAATTTATAAATGCAATTAAGCAATGCCAGAATAAACTAGATATAAAAAGAGACAGAGCTCTTATAGTAGTACCCTGTTATTTGGGTGTGGTTCTTCAGGGAGCAAAATTGTACAGCAGTAGGAGACTACTAGACATCCTGCTGTGGGAATAAAAAACGCGAAAGACTTGTTAGGGAAATCCTCTGCTGTATGTCCCACTGTATGCCTAAATGAGATTCCACAGATTTTGCTGGGAAAATTCAGGAAATAATATACACAGAATGACAGTCGTAATGTCTTATAATAGGTCTAATAGAACTTGACGATCACAGTTAGAGTTAGTGCGATTTTTAAGTAACAAAAATGTGCGATTTTTTTTAAACATTTGTTGATTTTAGTAATAACATGATTTTTTAGACATACAAGTGTGTGGTATTTTGTAAAAAATGTTTTTAAAAACAGCGTGGGGTCCTCCCCGAGCATAACCAGCCCGGGGCTAATTGAGCCAGTCCTGGTTCCCCAAATACGGGGGGACAAAATCATAGGGGTCCCCCATTATTTACGAAACCAGCACCAGGCTCTTGGACCGGTCCTGGTTCCAAAAATACAGGGGACAAAAACATTGGGGTCCTCCATATTTTTGAACCAGCACTAGGCTGGTCAGCCATTGGCGTCATGCCACAGAAGAGAGACACTTTTTACGAAAGGTACCCTGGCCATCACATGAGCACCGTGGCTGGTCAACCCTGGATGGGGGAACCTGGGGAAGTGTGGACCAACCCAATAAGGGGCCCTCCAGGCTACACCAGGGCTGCCCCCGGCGTCACAGGGTAAATTTTGCTCCCCCCTGCCAAAAAGTTTGTGGCGCCCCTCCCACCCGGGCTCCTCTTCAATGTGCGACGTGATGATGTCACATGCACAACGGAGTAGATGAAGCAGGAAAGAGGAAGAGAGACCAGCAGACACTGCTGCTTTCCTTGGCTCCAATGCATCCCAGGCTGCCCTAGCACGCCCATCCGCCCGCCCATCCTGTACACAGTAGCCAATAGCTGGCTCTGTGTACAGTCAATTGAATCAGTGGGGGGGGGGGGTTGTCGTCTCTGCCATGGCCGCACACATGCCTTGGCTGACTCGCCTCCGGTGCTCAGCAGTATGTCAGTGAGTCGAGCGTGTGCCGGCACCCAAACATACTCCAATGCCACTTGCACCGTCTGCCTTACAGTAGTTACGCCACTGCGCATCACCAATTCAGCAGGCCACACACTTCTTTGGAGTGGTCTACTCTTCTGGAGTCTGGGAGAGCTCCCCAAATGTAAGATAGATAAATATATTATATATATATATATATATATATATATATATATATATATATATATATATATATATATATATATATATAAATATAAAAGAGAAGAATGAAGCGCACCAATCAGCAATAAATTTATGAAATTTTTACTTGTATAATGCTGACATACATAGGGTTAAAGTAGAAAGCTTGCCGTGTGGACAGAGCAATACAGCTGGACCAGGCGCCGATGGAAAACCGCAGGCAGTGATCAGTTGCAGACGGAGCGCATCAGGTCTGGAGCAATCAGCCGGGAGCTTCCACAGGTACAACACAGACCAGACCAGGACGTCACCACGTCGGAGCCAGGTAACCACACCCAAAGCGTTTCGTCACAGCTACGGACTTCGTCAGGGGGTATATATATATTTTTTTTTTCCACTTATCTACTAGTAGCAATCTAAAATTAATTTACATTTAACACATAATACTCTGTAAACTTATATTATCATAATTACTCATACATCATTAATTCTAATAAGGCCTAGGCTCTACTGGCTATGATCATAATTATTATTATTCCCCCCCCCCCCCCTCCCCCCCATAAGGTTACCTAGTAAATTTGAAAACATAAACTCAAACTCACTGTGGTTCTCAGCAGGACAACATTGGCTTCACGTAACGAACATGGCACACAATTTGCCCACACATGCCATTCTGGTTTCCAGTAGAATATAAGCAACAGGAATCCAAGGGTGAATACATATCCAACAATGCAGAAAACTTTTCGGCAGGTGCTCGTCCTGTATCCAAAGACATCCTAATAAAGAAAATATATATATTCCTGTGAGTGTGGTATTATTTTTACCATGTTTGCAAATAAGTCTTGTAATTATCTATTTCCTTTCAACATTATTATAGGACTACTAAATAATTCTTAGGCAATTTACACGGTCAACTTTCCAACTTTCCACAAGATACTACTTACTGTAGTTTGATATCTGTATGCCAGGCATGGCAAACCAGTGGCTCTGTAGCTGTTGTAAATCTGTAAGTACCAACATGCTCAGCAACAGATGCTAGAACTGTGGCACGGCATGCTGGGATGTGTAGTTTCACAACAGCTGAGAACCACAGTTTGGCATGTCTGCTCTATACTATTTATTTAAGTTATAATTTCATTTTTAATTGAGCTATTCCTATTCCTTACCTTGCTATATATGTTACTTACTTATCTACTATCCATATCTAACACATGAAAGCCCTGGTGTAAATTAATTCATCCCAGAAGCAAGATAAATATTGCCAGTGATGGGTGTGTGCCCTGGTGATAAATCGCCGGGTGCGCACTCCCGTTTTCAGCCCCGTTCTAAATCGCTGGTCGCAGGAGCTTGCTGGTTGCAGGGTCGCAGGGGGCATTGAGCGATATATCGCTTGCTGATTTATCACCTGGCGATATATCACCCCGTGTGTAAGCACCTCTAGTTGTTTAAAGTTGGTTTCAGTTTTGTGGTTAACCTATGGGTGAGTTTAGGGGTGTGAGCTTAGGAGAGGGGTATATAGGCAGGACCTTACAGGAAGTACTTCCTCTTGCAGAAGTTCTTTCAGCCCCACCCACCCTCCCTCCCTTCCCTTTGGCATTTCAATTTATAGTCAATTAATTGGTACATTTACCATTCTCAGAATTCAGGTGGTAGGGCGTCACGGTCCAGCGGTCACTTGTGGCATGAGAGGGTGCTGGGAGGCACTGCCCCTTGGAAAGACGCCTTAGCGGGGGGACATTGTGGGCACTTCATCATCAGAGTGTCCACAGGGGTGGTGAGACTTCCCAGCATGAGGTTGTGCCTTAGTCGGATGCGACGTCTCAGTCCTCAATATGTTAATATCAGTCAGTTGGGGCATTTAAATTGCCGCCATTTTTTGATGAGACTAGAGCTGGACATCACGTGGCGCCTTATTGCCAGCCCTTTACGAAGAGGGCCCATACCACGTAATAAATATACATATGACCTTTAAATCTAATTGCTTTGGTGTACGTTTCTTTATTGTGTCAGCGTGAGTTATTCTTAGTTAAGCTAGCTTAAAGAGTATGTTAAGGTTCAAGCCAAATAAAATGTATAGACGCTTTATATATAATTGTTAGTTCACTTAAAAAACATTACTATTAGGCAGAGCTATGTAGTGTAGGCACAAATTTGCACATGTCTGATGCTTGAGAAGATAGTTCAATCAGTAAGGCATCTGCTTCTAGTAAAACAAGTCGTGAGTTCTATTACAGAGTGTGACACTTACAAAAATTATGTTTAGAATAGTTTGACATCTTTGGTCATGCTTAGAGGGAGGAGTCAGCTACAGAAGTGATATTTATGGCTTTTTAATGAACTGATTTAAATTTGCAGGGTAGGAGAGGTGCCCCTTGGGAGCAGGAGCCTAGCGGCAGATGACTCCATTGCCTCCCAGAGTTACGCCTGTATTTAATATAATGACATATCGTAATCCCATATTGTTATCTGCCATCTAATCGTTATATTTTACTTGTTTGCCTATACATCACTATTTTCTTCAAATGCTAAAGCTGGGTACACATTAGACAACACAGCAAACAATGTGATGTCATTAACGATTTCCCTTAAACTACCTGGAACTCCCTGACAAGTGATATAGTTCAGTTACCACATCCAGAAGCATGTTGATGTTGTCCATAGAGTCAGGATTTTACTATATCATATCTACAGACGACAGAGGGGGTCACTAATGAACCACAGGGGTGTGTATCATTAGCGATATAATTCGCACACAATAGATGATATGCACAAAAATATCTGTAATAATAGACTTTTTAATGCTATGCATGATAACTATAAGGTGTATCCAGCTTCAGATCATAACTTACCGCCATCATTAGTACTCACTGGGTGCAAGGTGGGCCCCCCCACACACACACACACACACACACACACACACACACACACACACACACACACCCTGAACCCATTTAACGATTCTTAGCTCTACAGCTATCCGGCACCAGCTGCGTAGTACCATGAACTTTGGGAAAATGGTGATTCGCACATGCACAATAGAAGTGTCTGTGGGTGCCGAGTTCCCAAAGACCTGCACATGCTCTCTTAAAGTGCCACTGTTAGTACTTTAATTACATATTATTCATCGCTCCCATTTCTGAATTGACCATATTCCATTCAATTTATTGCGCAAAATTCAAAGTGTAATTTCTCTTAGAACTTACCATGTCCTAGAATTCTGCCTTTCTTAAAGTAATTACCTGCTCTAAATCTATCTAAAGCTGGGTACACAATGGAGCAACAGACATTCATTCTGACATCGGATAGAATGCCCCTCAGCCCACATTGAATGATGGTAATGAAGGAGGGAACAATTATGTAGTATTTCATAATCATATGTATTACAGGACACAAACGAGCTGTTTTAGGTGCAGCACAAACTCGCACCGTTCCTATCATACTGTACTTCTTCCTCACACTAGGGTAGTTCCATGAAGCAGCATAAAGAGTGTAGATGTAAGCCATAGCCATGGGCAACTTCTCTGCTTGCTCACTCCTCCACTCTTTTCATTGCTTCATGAATCTACCTGGCTAGCTTTACTATTAAAAGATTATCCGCAACCTCCTAGTAGTCTCTTCCCTTGCACCTCAACATTCCAGTGCCTCCATAACCATACCAATTATCCCAAGCTCTATCATCACAGAAATCAGTCTAGAAAGGCCTCAAAAGACCACTGTGGTGAAACCCGGCAGGGACTATACATTCATATTAGGAGCTAGGAGCCAAAATATTTTTGGGGGACCCTCCTCCCCTGCTAGCCTTAACTACCAGCACCCAAATCTCACCAGCACTCATACAGTACATCCCCTCCTCACCTTCACTGCTAATACCCCAGCAGTACCCCTCCCTATCCCACTTTTACTGCCAATATCCCAGCAGCACCTAGACATGCATCACCTCCACATCCCACATTTACTGCTAATATCCCAGCAGCACCAAGATGTACATCCCCTCCCTATCCCACGTTTACTGCCAATATCCCAGCAGCACCTAGACGTACATCCCCTCCCCACCTTCACTGCCAATACCACAGCAGCCCCTAGACATACATCCCCTCCCCATCCCACATTAACTGCCAATATCCCAGCAGCACCTAGATGTACAGCCCCTCCCCATCCCACGTTTACTGCCAATTCCCTAGCAGCACTCAGACATACATCCCCTCCCCATCCTACATTTACTGCCAATACCCTGCAGCACCGAGATGTACATCCCCTTCCCACCACACCTTCACTGCCAATACCCCATCAGCACCCAGACATACATACTCTCGCCATCCCACGTTTACTGACAATTCCACTGCAGCACTTAGATGTATATCCCCTCCCCATCTTTACTGCAATACTCTCAGCACCCAGACATACATCTCCTCCCCATCCTACATTAACTGCTAATACCCTGCAGCACATGGACTTACATCCCCTCCCCACCATGCGTTTACAGCCGTAGCACCCAGACTTACATCCCTTACCCACCCCATCTTTACTGCCAAAAGCCCAGCAGCACCGACATACATCCCCTCCCTCTATCTTTACTGCCAACACCCCAGCAGTACCCAGACATACATCCCGTCACCATCCCACATTTACTGCCATTACCAGAGCAGCACCCAGAAGCACAGAGAAGCAGGGAGCCGGGCAGCACCAGCTGTCTTTTTCTTTTTAAGTGCTCTGCTCCCACCGCTGGCACTGCCCGGCAGCATCATCTCCTGCCCAGCTCCCTGCTTCCCTGAGCCCCCACTGCTCCCTCCGCCCGGCTCTCTGGTAGCTGGCACCCCCCGCCCACTGCCCCCCTGCAGCATCTTCTCCTGCCCAGCTCCCTGCTTCCCTGTGCCACCCCCCCCCCCCCTGCTTCCTCTGCCCATCTGGTCGCTGCCATCCCTCCCGCTGCCATCCCCAGCTCCCTGGTCCCCTCGCCGGCATCCACCGCCTGCAGCTCCCCGGGAGTTGAATGCGATTTATCACATGCAAAACTTAGCACATGATGTGCTTAATCGCATGTGATCCCTCCCGGGGAGCTGCCAGGTCCATACCTCCCAACTGTCACAATTACAGCGGGACAGTCCTGATTTTCGGGTCCTGTCCCGCTGTCCCACCCACGGCAGGCATTGTCCCGCTGCGGGGGGTGGCAGTTGGGAGACCCCCCAATCTAATAGAATAGACTTTGTGCGCATGTGCACAGCGTCTATTCTCGTATGAAGATGAGGTCGCGGCTAATTAGCATAAGCCACACCCTCATTTGCATACTCCCCGACCCTTTCCGGAAGCTCGTAATACGCCCCGCCCCCTATTTCATCAGCACAGAAGTTGGGAGGTATGCAGGTCAATCAGGTACGACTTGTCCTTAGGACTAATGTATGGGGACCTTTAAGGTTACAAGAATCAGAATTTCATGTGTCTAGTGACAATTAGGCAATTAAAGCTAATGTCTCATCGTTACAGTATGTTCACACCTAGTAATATTAGTAAATAACCATCAGCCTGTGCAAAACATTTGCCACTGTGTTTCCTATATGTAACAACAATAGAAAGGAGTTATACTGGCCCGATCTCTGCTCACGAGTTGGCAGACAATTGGAAGTCTACTATTATGCATAAGACATGTAAATAATCAGCTGTAAAAGATAACTTTTGTGGATTTCTGACATAATGACTCATCAAATATAATAACTTTCACTATGGTGGGTATACTTTACAGCGGAGTGACAAAGATAATATAGTGAACATGGTTGTACAATAATAGTATTTTGTTTTTCTGTATTCCCAGCATTTGCCTAGGGCAGGTATTGACACAGATTTAGCATAGCTATTGACAAAGGCTGAGCCAGGGTCTGCAGGTCCAGGAAAGAGGCATTACTGGAAGCAAATCTGGGAATATTCCAAGATGTTCTAACACTGAGTCTATTTGTATATTGCTTTAGTGACCATTTCAAAGTGTACATGTCTTCATCTTACTCGACATACATTTTCATGCACATTTGTTTTAATGATGTCCAATTAGTTGTAAGAAAAGTGTTGGAACAAACAAAGCCATACAATAAAAGTACAGGGGCGGATTAAGGTCTGTGGGGGCCCTGGACAACAAAATTGTGGGGGCCCCCACAGACCCCCCCAACAAAGCTGCATCCCTTCCCCTTCTCATCCGCGGCAGGGACCCCAGCGCTGACTGCCCATACCCGCTGCAGGAACCCCCTGCCCGCGAGCTACGCTGCCCGAACACAGGCGACAGGAGCCCCACACCGGCAGCAGTACCCTTTTGTGTGGGGGCCCTGGGGCGACCGCCCCTGTCGCCCCATGCTTAATCCGCCTCTGGAATAAGTGCATATCATGTTGATTACAAAACAAAATGTACAGTAGCTTATCCAATAGATACATGCAAATGTGTTTACATGATTCATTGGGGGAAATTTACTAAGGTGGGAGGTCTATTTCACATGATATGTTGCTATGGGCAACCAATCTCATACTATTATCTGTTAGAACATGCTAAATAAATTCGAAGTAGATTCTGATTGTTTTACAATAGCAACATTGAACTTCCATCTTAGAAAATTTCCCTCATTATCATTGAGAGATAAAAGGTCTTATTCAGAATTTAGCAATGAGTATTGCTTGAGTAATTCTTATATTCTTAATACTTTATTCACAATATAAACAAAACCCTTATTATACAATGCTCTAATTAAATGCAGGTTAAGGGCCAGGTCTAGAGCATTTTAGAACATCTTAATATTCTGTGCAAGAAACAGCTGTGTTCTTTCTAAACACAGGATTATCTGAGAATTTGTTTTCCCTCACTGACGTGGAAGTGGATAGGGAACTCTGTGTTTCTGTCACAGCAAAGTGATTTTATGGTCAAGACAATGCAAGTAATGCTTTACCTCAGGAATCAGTCTCAGTGTCACCAGGGAGCACACATCCATGTAATACACTGAGTGATTGTATAATCACTGAACTCTTCAGATCCCTTTTCTTGGTGAGAAAATCTTAACATTTTAAAAATGTTTATATGACTAATTCAGGAAAGTTCTGTTGTTTGAAAGAAGACAGATACCTTCTAGAATCTAGATGGAATGGGTCAGGCTAAGGTCTATAAGAATTTAAAGTTTTATAGATGAGTATAACTTCGTGAGTATCAAGTTGCTGCAAAAAAATAAATAAATATATAAATAAAAAAGGCGTGTCTTACCACTGAGAACATTAAATAATCCTTGTGACTGCAGAGTGATCATCTTAAACTGGTCTAGTGTGTTTCTGGACAGGTAAACAGCAGTGAAGTAACTTAAACAAATGAAACCTCTAATTTGGTTTTCAAGTATAAGTACAAAGGTCTTCTCCAAAAATGCTGTTTCTATAGCAATGGCTAATAGGTTTAAATACTTAATAAAACCAAGATTTTCATACCACTAACAAACATTACGCTGTAGGTCAAGCATGAAAAATTTGACTGACCCGGACTCAGCTTTCACATTCACATTTACCATCAAGCAAGAACAGGTTTATCCAATTCTCACTCCACAAGTGGATCTAATCACTGCTTCCCTGGAAGTGCCAGGGTCAGAATGCCCAATGGTGAGTCAATACATTTAAGAACATATATAAATCATATATATAAAATTGCTATTAAGATATTGTTGGCATTTGATGAGAAATCTGAATAGATTGCAAATTAATATATTTTTAGCATACTTCAAGTTGCTGCGTCTACACTTATTTTGTATTACAAATTAAATTAAGCATTATAAATAACATTAAAGAGCCAAATCTATATGCCCAACATCATCATTTATAGTCTACACCATAAATACACAAGTACAGTATGTTTTAGGGAATCCTCCTATAAACACTTCTAACTTACCATCTCATTTTCCTCCCCTTGATTAAGCAAAGCATGATGATCTTTCTTCAGTATTTCACCCATAAATCTTAGCAGTTTTCTTATGGTGCACTCAGAAAACCCCTCTTACACAGTTTGGGAATTGTTACACACCTTGTTGAATAGTGAGACACAGATACACATTTCTCCTGTGAAGGCACTGCATGCTGGCTCCACCTTCTAAATCAGCCAGGTGATGTAACCCTTAACATGCCAGGACGTTTTGTGACATCTATGATAGAGTATGTACAATGTAAACTGCAAAAAGTTACGGACAAACCAGCAAAAATAAAGCCACGATGTCTGACTACCGTCACAGGGGAGGAGACATTTCCCTATTTCTCCCATGTGAAGAACAGAGGGAATTATTGGTTGCTTGGGCACAGGCTGCGTACAATGGACAATTCGGCTTACCTGCAGCTCCCAGACTAATGCATCTAGAAAAAAATGAATCTGTCGGACATGCTAATTTGTCTGGCATGTCCGACAGACTAATATTTTGATATTGATTATGCAAATTCATTATACAATTATGTAGCGAAAGATTACACAGACAATATTTTTTTTTTCTGAGAAAAGCACACACTCTAACGAGACCAGGGCCAGCAATAGAAATCTTGGGGCCCGGTAAACTGATATCTTTGGGCCCAACCCTGTCCCCCTTGAGCAGCGGATTTTATTACATTGCAAATTAAATGTGTTTTTTATTATTAAAAAAATGTAAAATAATATTCACTATGCAATATAATAAAAATCTGCTGCACTACTGCTGAGCACATAGTCAGAAAAACATCTACATTTATATTGAATAGTGAATATTTAACTTAAACTCACCATCGGGTATCCCTTTGGTCCCACCTGTCTGTTGATACACTTAAATATAACTTATATAACCTTATCTAAAAACTTAACCTAAAATAAAGACACGACACAAGTGCTGGCGTTTCAAAAACAGAATGTCAAATTTATTTGACAAATTAAACTAAGACTATGAATGGTGGCGGCGCCAAAGAACGGTCATTATAGGAAGGAGGGGTTAAAGATCACTAAATCATACATACAACGCTGGATGACCACTCTCCCTGGTCAGCCACCAGGCCTGGTGGTGACGGCCATCCCCCGGGCAGAAGCGTGGCCCATGACAATCGTTGTCGAGGGAGAGTGTACCCCACTACCTACACACACACAGAGTTCTTAAAGCATGACCGTTCTTTACCGCCGCCGAAGAGGAAAAGAAAAACAGGGAAGGGTGGGTGGGGCTTCTTGGACAGGGGCAGATCACTCTAAACTCGTGATCATTCCTACCCTGCTTAGACCCTCCCCCCTGTTCTGATAGGCCTTGTGCCCATCCTCATTATCATAGTCATGTGACCAACAGCAGAGTGTACCCTGTGAGAACCCTTAGTGGTTTATGTCACTTCAGGCTTAATCAGCCTTCTGTGTTTCTATCTGTGTGTATGTGTATGGGGGGGGGGGGGTTATAAATAATAATTGCCTCTTCATAAATGAGACTGAGCAAGTAACAGCACTTCCACACTTTTACCAATGCACCTCCCTGGTACCGCCTGCGCCGCTATCCAGGCTACAAGTTTCAGTCCACGCTGCCTGTTTCTCATGCAGTCCTGCTCCATCTAGGTCAGGGGTGGGGAACCTCAGGCCCACAGGCCGTAAATGTCCCCCGTAGGCACTTTTTGTGGAGCACAATAGGCGTCCAGCAGCAGCATGCAGCAGTTAATCTGCGGCGGCTGAAGCATGGGACGAGGGAATTCTGTGGCGGCCGGAGCATGGGACGGGGAATCAAGGTGATGGCCCCCGGGAGAATTTCATCTATTAAAAATGGCCTGTGTAACAAAAAAGATTCCCCACCCCTGATCTAGGTGGATAGATGTTCACCACCGCAGTTACAGAGCAGGGAAGTGCAGATGGTAGGGCACAGCATTGTGCAGTGCATCACATGATCTCACTAACTCGTTAAGTGTGCCATTTTACCCTGGACTGGCTCTTGGATGCAGGCAGATATGCCATATTCAAGAAGGACCCAGAACCGGTACTGATATCTGTCTGTTTCCCCTCTGTGTCCACTGTTGGGGATGATCCTTCTGTTGCAGTTTTTGTCTTATTGGATTTGATACATGCTGATTTTTATATCTTTATATTGTAAGTGCATTGTGTAATTAAAACTTTTTGTTTATAAATGGCATTGCTCTATTAATGCTTTTCTCTGTATATGGGAGAAGGATACACAGGCATTAAGAATACTGTTATCACATCTGATTGGACCTGGTGTTCATGAAGTGGTATCGGTATTCATGAACCCTCCACGAATTAAATTTTTGTATGATTTACTCAGGGTAATTATATTTATGGTATTTTCTCACTCCTCTCACAGTTGTTGTGTTGTATGTGTAGGTGTTCTACATGGTAGCGCTTTATGTTACATATATTCTTTCTTTGTAGCTAAGAATGAAAAGAATGTAACCGTTTTTTTCTCTCTGAATAGACTGAGGAAATACAAGTTACCAGTGTAGTGTGAAATTGCATTGGGTGGAATGATGGAGTGTGGTATAGGGGTCCGACAGTCGGGACCACGACAGTCATTAGCCCAACGTCAGGATCCCGACTGGCCGGACTCAGACAGCATGGTGAGCGCAACAAAGCCCCTTGCGGAGTCGCTGCGCTCGCCACGCTGCGGGCAAGGTGGCTCGCTATGCTCACCACATATTCTATTCTCCCTCTAAAGGGGTCATAGACCCCCACGAGGGAGAATAGCTGGTGGCCGTCGGTGTTTTGACAGTCGGGATCCTGACGTCAGGTAAATGACTGTCGGGACCCCGTCCGGCACCCGAGTAATGAAACCAAGTATTGCATTACTGGAGATGCCACAAAACTCAACTTGTGTAAAATGTTGCTGCAGATTCACTTACCTTGTCTATCTGTCTATGTATTTTATATCTAATGTTTTGTGTTACCTGGATATGGATTGTAGTTACATTTTATCTTTTTTTGGTGACTTTAGGAGTGTAGGGTATAAGATATGAAAATAGACATATATTTATGAATGCATACATTAAAACGGACTTGCCTCAGATTAATGGAACCCCCTCCCTATCTACCCAGAAAAATCCACTTCTGTTCAAAACTGAGATTGGGACTCACCCATTAAAAACTGGAACAGTTTTGAGGTACTGTGGCGATGTTACTTGTGGTACTTGTAACTGCATACAGAGCATGCTACTACAATCCAGCTAACCCATATTAAAGGAGTAGAAACTTTACATGCTATCTTTGGCTCAGTGCAGCCCCTAATATGGCCCTCTCCTTATCCATTACATTACCTACCATAAACATTTCTGTATGACCTCCCAACTTATGGCTGTCTCAAAGCAGGTATTATATTCTTCCATGTACAGTACAAGTGTATCAATAAAGCAAGTTGGACCGTACAGCAAGAGACTTGGAAGCCCAGCAGTACTGAGTACAGTGGAGGTAAAAACATGTCTGGATTTAATAAAAGACACTTTGGCACTAAACAGCAATATGTAGAGCATTATAAATTGTTATAACAATTTCCTGGCAGAGTAATGCAGACTGAATCCAAATTCTAATTACACATTTGTGTTTAAAATTTATATGCATACTGTACATTGCAATATTTCAAATGTTGACATTGGACTTGGCTTTGGCAGAAAGGGGAATAGCTTCACAGCAATGTCAATATCACAAGCCACTCCCTCATTTTGAAGTCACTATGAGGCATGCCCTGCGCTCTGTGAACAGTTCCTTGAATAGATGCTGTGCGCAAAGCATCTATTCACCGCTGCTCTGCTAAGCGGCCCCCACACACACTGTGGGGAGCGACTCCCCATGGAAGGGACAGCGGGACAGTCCCAAAAATGTATTCTGTGTAGTTTTGTTGTCATTTTGTTATCATTTTTACAAGCAAAACTCTGGAGAATGAAAGGAGTGGCTCTGCTAAACCTGACCGAACATCAATGCTCTATCCAGCATGGGCAGCCATTTTGTGATTGCACAAATATACATGCAACCAAATTAAATACTAATTACCTACGAGACCATTCTCACTTTTTGGGCACGGATCTACCGTGCACAGAAGCTTAATTGTGTGGTAGGGGGTAACTTTGAAAAAGAAGCTTACAGAGTACATAATATGTGAGCTTGGGAGATTTATGTTTCTATTGACTAGTTTCACTTTAATTGTCAACAAGCAGGTTGTACTGAAACAGAAACTTTGTAGCATTTCCTTTTTTATTTAAATTCCTATTGTTGCACAATGCATCAAGACAAAGAGCAAGTAAGGTCATATCTTGCAAGGATCTTATAAGTCACCTCCCACCTCCAACCTACATCCTATTGTTGAATGGTTTGCTGTTACAGTCTCAGTTTTGAATGGCGAATAGTGTTATAATGTGGATACATTTGAATTTAGTGAAAGCTATCTAGTTAGACAGAGCTTCATGGAGCCATAAGAAAAAATAAATGTGTGGACCACCCTTTTAAGGAGGTGGGTCGAGGGGGCGCTTGGTATGGGTAGTGCCCCCAGCGTGATGCAGTTGAAATCCCGAGGCTGGAATCCCGATCGCCGAAATCCCGGCACTTTGTCCCTCTGTGGGTTTCCATGACACCCATGAGGGAGAATAAATTAGTGTGCCGAGTGTAGCGAGGCACTAGGCCCGGCAGGCTAGGCTTCGGCATTCGGGATACCAGTTTGGGGATTTTGACCCCCGGGATTACGACCGCCAGGATTTCATATCAATCCCTTTCCAGCAGCTGCTATAAAAAAAAACAGGATAGTTATTCCTGTACACTGAATGAATATAGATAGGAAAAGGGTAAGCAGTGCTAAATATGAATTTCTAAAAAGTTGTAAAATACCTAATTCAGCATTGGATGGTCTATGATAAAATTGTAATAAAACAGTGACATAAATAATAATGTATAATCATATGCCAAGGTGTCTCCCAAGGGGCTGATTCTGACTCAATCCAGGTAGTATTAAAAGCAGGTGTGTGGTGCAGCAATCCCTGATGTGTTTCGCAGCACCAGGCAGCTTTATCAAAGGTAGCCCTGGAGCCATGAATGATATCACATATGTTTCTGGGGAGATTGTGAACTTTCATTATCTTTAAGGGGCCCATTTATCATTTAATATTTGCAGCTTATTCCACCAAAACACCCATTTTTGGGGGTTAGTCGCAAATATTAAGTATCACCTGAATGTATCTGGACGGACTGCAGTGATCCCTCCTGCACCACCGGCGTTCGCTTCCCCCGGGAGAAGTGCGGTCAGCAGGGTCCGTGGGGGGTCAGCGATAACTGCACATGCTCAGACATCCCCCTGGCACCAGGCTGAGTGCATTGCCGGGATGGACTCCTTTCTGAGTCCTGTCCCTACGTGTGCAGGATGATACATCGCTGCGATAAGATAACATATTACAATGCGATCCTGGGCGGTAGTATTCTGCCCAGATCACATTGTATATGCAATCCGTAATAAATGGGCCCCTAAAACTGTATAAACTGGTTGTCCATGCTGTGGCTGTTTCTTTCCCTAGTATCAGTATCAGGTTAAATCCTACATAATGAGTCACTGTTTCCTGTGTTTTGCTGACGTCAATTACGCTGCACTCCAAAAATTGTGCACTAATTTTAGGCAACAATTTTTAGTACAGTAATGTTGCCATTACACAAGTTTTGTGAACCTCTGGTGTTGATACAATTTACCTGAGCTACCAAAATGTATTGTGACATACCCCGTTGCAATAATTCCCATGCATTATGCCTATGGTGTGAGTACAGCATTCCCAATTGGAGGGTCCCTCAATAGTCAGGTGCTTAGCAAAAGTTTTGCAGTGTAAAGGATTGCCGCTTTAAAAAAACCCTGGAGATTTCTTACCAAATCTAAAATTTTCTGAATCTCTCATCCGATAAAATTTCACCCCAGGGGTCACAAACTTGCTAAACTTTGCAACCAATTTAATCCCAGCCTAAACATACCATTTAAAATTGTATAAATGCAGTCAAAATCAAATCATATCTAAAGTATATAAAATATGCCAATAAATTAATATGATAAAATATAAATTTACTTATAGAGCCGTATTCAATGAGAATATTGACGGTGTGCAGCGAATCCTGTTTAGGATTCGCTGCACACTCGCCACTGCCCGCCGTGTTCCGGAGCCTCGCTGTCCCCCCTATTCAACGCCGCAGGGGCTCGCTGCCGATGATGGCAAGTGTGAACCCCTGCAGCGGACGCCGCAGGGAGCCTGAGGACGGTGGCAGGCAGGGAGATGGAAGTCTCCCTGCCTGCCCCAGAACGTATGTGGGGAGTAGGTGGGCTCCCCGGGAGCCAGGCAGCGCAGGCTGCCCCCCGGGAGAGCCAACAGGGGACCAGGTATTCACTGCACCCTATCGTGCATATGTAATAATCGGGTGCAGTGAATATATGAATATCTAATGAGCGGCTCTCGGCTCCCGGCCCCCTGCTGGCTGCTCTGTGTAAAAAAAAAAAAAAATTTTTTTAAATTAAATATATATTCATGTGCTCATGAATAAAAATAGCATGCCCCTTCACAGAATAAAATTCCTGATTTTTTTACACCAAATGTAAAACAACAACAACTTTATTTTAAAAGTTCACTTTCCACTTCACCATGAAAAGATGGCGATTTGCTACACAGCGACACACGGCAAAAATCAAGACGGCGAGAAGTGCACGTTGAATAGGGTGATTCGCTTTCTGACCCAAAAAATCACCTTCCAACGTGAAAATAGCACAAATTCGCTGTGAAACAGGGCGAATTATCCTCATTGAATACTGCCCATAAAGTTGCAGATATTTATACACCTAATCAATTCAAGGATATAATGTTAGCAATATATTATATAAAATTAAATTCATATTGATAATGTATGATATATAATAATTTTTTATAAACGCAAATGTTTTTGTGCAAGTGACGTGAAAAAAGTATTAAAAATAAAGAATCTATAACCAAAAAACACACATTGGCCTCAAAGGAAAAAATACAAATACAGGTTGAGTATCCCGTATCCAAAATGCTCGGGACCAGGAGAATTTTGGATAGCGGATTATTCCGTATTTCGGAATATTTTAATATTTAAATGATGTATTTTGAAGTATCTTGCATTTATGCTGTATAAACACATAAAATACACACATATATATTTTATTACCACATGAAATGCACACAAATATATTTTATTTGTTCAAAAAACAAGGTTTCAAAACATGAAACAAAATTTGTGTACTATCTCAGATAGTGAATTTGAAGGCCAAGCAATCATTTTCTTGTACATATATAGTGCCAGTTACATATCATGTCCCCAGTAGTTCTGTTACAAATGTCCCCAGTGAGTTTTTAGCAAAAAAACATTTTTTTTTCACTTTCTGGAATGTATGGTTTTCGGAATAATTCGGATAACGGATATTCGGATACGGGATACTCAACCTGTATTGGCTACCACAGGGAAAAAAATACACATTAACCTTTATATCCCATAAAGCCCAACAGTCAAGAGCCCCCTCATAACATTATATTATATACCAGCCCACTCAAGCTCTTACCTTCAAAGTCCAGTCCAAAGTTTGCTAAATATCAGGGGCAAACACAGGATTTACATGGGGGGTGTTTGAGATATTAATGTCTAAAATGGGCACCTGTATTTAGACTGGTGAGCATATACTGTAAGTATGCCAACATACAGTGCTCAACGTAGGCCGGTATTCACTGATATGGCATACCGACACTTCGAGCACTGACCTGCCGCCATCATTTCAAATTCGGCACTATTTATGTGCACATTGGAGTTCTCCAGCTGGTAGCACGGCCACTCATGATTGGCTGCCAAACAGCAGCAGATTTTAAATGATGGTGACCATAGGCAGACTGTACGCAGGGAGTCCTCACAGCCAGAGCCTCCTCTACATCGCTGCCAGACAGGGTATCCTTCACACCACCTCTGGCAAGACCCTTCTCTGCATCACTGCTGGCCAGATCCTCCTCAACAACACCACCAGACAGGCCTCCCCCACACCTCCGCTGACCAGACCCTCCTCCACACTGCTGGCAGACAGAGCCACCACCACACCTCCACCGACCAGAGCCACTGCCTCTGCCACTGGCCAGAGCATCCTCCTTAGGTAACCTTATATCTTATTTTCCTTCCTGTTGTCAAAGCCCTCTTCACTCACAGCTCTCCCATACTCAAACACTCAGTGACCATCTTTGTATGTATACTCATCGCCATCATTGGCAGCAAGCCTCTATTAGTACGCTGATTGAGTCCTCACTACTTATATTTAAGCTGTAATGTGTATCGAACGGTGGCACTCTTTACCTGTACTCTATTTTTGTTATTTATTCAATGTAATGCTAAGTTTTGTCTCCGTGTACTGTTCCTTTGTACAGCGCTGTGAAACACTTGTGGCACCTTATAAATAAAATTATAATAATAATCTCTGTCCCTACTCTGTCCCACTCTTTGTCCCTACTGTCCCTATCTTTGTCACTGCTGTCTCTGTCCCTGCTGTTGCTCTCTCTGTTCCTGCTGTCACTCTCCCTGACTGTATGTCCCTTCTGTCACTCTCACTGTCCCTCTTTATCACTGCTGTCCCGCTCTATCTCTGTTTTCACTCTTTCTGTCCCTATGTTCTTGCTGTCCCTTTCTGTCCTTGCTGTTGCTCTATCATTCCCTGCTGTCACTCTTAGTCCCTTCTGTCACTCCCTCTGTGCTTATGTCCCTGCTTTTACTCTCTCTGTCCCTGCTGTCCCTCTCTCTGTTCCTGACGTCATTCTCACTGTCCCTCTCTGTCCCTGTTGTCACTCTCTCTGTCCCTATGTTTTTTCTGTTATAATCTCTTTCCTTGCTGTCACCCTCTGTCCCTGCTGTCACTCTCCCTGTTCCTGCTCTCACTCTCCCTGTCACTATGTTCCTGTTGTCCCTCTCACTGTCCTTGCTTTCCCTCTATCTGTCCCTGCTGTCACTCTCTCTGTATCTCTATCCCTGCTGTCACTTTCTGTCCCTCTATCCCTGTTGTCACTCGCTCTGTCCCTGCTGTGAAGATCCCTGTCCCTGCTTTCACTCTCCCTGTCCTTGCTGTTCCTTTCTCTGTCCCTATCTCCTTGCTGTCCCTCTCTCTGTCCCTGCTGTCACTCTTCCAATCCCTGCTGTCCCTCTTTCTGTCACTGCCATCCCTTTGTATGTCCCTAAAATCCTTCTTTTAGTCCATATGCACCTGCTGTCACTCTCCCTGTTCCTGCTGTCACTCTCCCTGTCCCCATGTTCCTTCTCTCACTCTCCCTGTTGCTCTATCCCTGCTGTCAATCTCTGTCCCTGCTGTTGCCTTCTCTGTCCCTGCTGTCACTCTCCCTGCTGTCACTCATTATCCCTATATCCCTGCTGTCCCTCTCTCTGTCCCTGCTGTCACTTTTCCAGTCCCAAGTGTCCCTCTTTATGTCACTATGTCCCTTCAGTTACTCTCTGTCCTTGCTGTCCCTCTTTCTGTCACTACCATCCCTTGTTATGTCCCTGCTGTCCCTCACTTTGTGTCCCTACCATCCTTCTATTGGTCCCTATGTCCCTGCTGTCATTCACTCTGTCTCTGAATTTTGGCTTATACTGTCTGGCAGAATGGGAATTTGTCTTGTTCCATGGGAATTTTGACTCATTCCATGTGGCATAATGTGATTTTTGGCTCATACTATGTGGCATAATGAGATTTCTGATTCATACTGTGTGGTATAATGTGAGTTCTGGCTCTTTCCATGAGAAGTTTGGCTCTTTTGTTGCAGCATAATGTGATTGTTGGCTCATTCTGTGTAGCATAATTTGATTTTTGGCTCATACTGTGCAGCATAATGTGGATTTTGGCTCATTCCATTGGAATTTTGGCTCATCTGTGTAGCATAATTTGATTTTTGTACCATTCCATAGTAACTTAGTGTCATTCCATGTGGCATAATGTGATTTTTGGCTTATATCATGGGAATTTTGTCTTCTTCCATGTGGCATTATGTAAATTAGCTAATTTCATGTGGCATAATGTGTAAGGGGCGCTAGTACTAGATAGTTTAAGGGGTCCTTCTATTTTGGTGCATAATATGTATAAAGGGTATATGGTGTGGCACACTACATTTAAGGACATGCCACAACCTTTTTCTGTAGCATGCATGCCTTTGGCACATGCCTAATTATGGCCTCACTTTTCCATATCTCCACTTCAAATTTTCTACTTCAAGCACTACTGATATAGATATGTAAACATGTCCTTTATTAAATATGTACATGGAACATATGTTGTTTATTACAGAGAAAAAAGCAACATTTACAATACCCATGCCAATGTTTGGCAGCACAAGATACTTATAAAGTCATCACATACATTTTCCTGTTGATTGAGAAATTTTCAGCTGTGGAGAAATGAGAATGGATTACCAGTTGTAAAACAGTTTCATGATGGGTTAGAAGTGAGGCGCACTATGTGCTTTAATACGCTTGGCCATCTTGATACTGTTTCTGTACTAATGTGTGACCCCTGTTGACCTCTAATAAAAATACAATTGAACAAAAAGGCACATACTAATCAAACACTCAACATTACACCTATAAAAAAGGATATTCTCATTAATACACACAGTGCAAGCTTTAGGGTAATGACTTTCAGAGTATGTTACAGATGTTCAGTCTGCCTACCAGTGACATCACTGGCACGGGACCTAGTTGCTGCTGCCAGTCATCAAGCCTTGTGGCGATGGACATTCCAGCTACACACGTTGCAGCTCTGAGCTTCCTTGGGATCTTGGAGGGCTGCAGGTTAACATAAGTATACCCATAATGGCAGGCCTGCCCACCATACAGCAGCTACAGGAAGCTTCCTGTAGCTGCTGTATGGTGTGTGGCCTGTTATCTTCAGGGATCCAGGTGACGGATAGAAGCAGAGTTGGCAACACTGACCCGGAAGTAGGGGATGTAAATCGGAGACAGAAGCAGCACTGACTCCTCCTGTACTTACACACTGGTACCTGCCGCTGGGAGACCCGGATTACTGTGGTCCTGAGGGGTCTGTAATACCCAGCAAGGCTCCTTGATAAAGGTCCGCTACTATGGACCGAAACGTCGGGGCACATATGGAAACGTTAAAATTGTGATTCATGCTGACCAAAATTTATTGGATATAATAAAAACCCGGATTGGATTTTATAACAAGTCTGAGATCTTTGTTATAAAGGCGAGTGCCTGACATCCCCCACCCACAGTGTGGAGGATACTCCCGGAATATAATTGGGGCTGTGTGTCAAAACACATTCCCCTTGCCAGGCACCCCAGACTATTGACCTTTGTGTAGTGTGAGTGCGGTCTTTCTCTGGAACTATATATATATATATATATATATACATAGATACAATGGATGGTGGCACTCAGTACAAAAAACCTCTTGCAAGCGGCCTCTAATGGGTCGACGTTTCAAAGCGTTTATTTAGAGCTTCTTCATCAGGACAGTACTGTCCTGATGAAGAAGCTCTAAATAAACGCTTCAAAACGGCATGGTCGTGTGACAGTTACTTCTTCAGTAGTGCTAGGCTACACCCAGTCTCGTTCTTTCTCTTAAAACACCATTAATCTGCCATACTAACCAGAGTCACCTACTTTATACGCTGCATCTTATCAACACCTCCAGTGCATATAGACAAATATCCTAATGATGAGATACTGTAGCCAACTCCAGTCCTCGAGAGCTACCAACAGTTAATGTGGATCCTTTTAATGCATGTCAGTGAGTAATGAGTGCACCTGTGCAGCCGCTAAGATGTCTGGAAAATGTGAACTGTTGGTAGCTCTCGAGGACTGAAGTTGGCTACCACTGCATGTAGTCTCTTCAAAATGGGTCTGTCTACCAAACTCAGGACAGTTGGGATGTACATCTGATAAGGTTATTATCGTTATTATAGAGGAATAACAGTTACTGTACAATGCAGGAAAATATCAACTTAGAGTTATAATTCTAGAACTAAAGTCCCCTGGTTCAAAAATTTTCACTGTGTAGATTAAGAGTATCCCAAAAAAATGGACTATTGAGAGAAAAAGCTTCAGCTGACATAAACATTATAGGCAAAACTTCCGTGTGGAGGCTGGTCCTCCAGGCTGACAGGCCAGACAACCTTGTTAAATTAATCAAACAAGAATACACATGCAGCATAGCTTCTGCTTAACAACAGCCAAGGCCACTGTTTAATAAAATCAGTGCTAGTAAGCTAAATGTAAATATAGCATCAGGTTTGCCAGTGTAAATTGTAGTAAACCTTTAAAGAGGAATCTTCACTGTCTATACATAAGCACCATCCACAAGTTTGATAATAGCTGATGAGAAATCAGTTTTATTAAAATGCGAATCGGGTGTGGATTATTAGGCTGACAGTGTCTAGAATAGATCAACAGGCAATAGGTTGAAACATGAGAAAGGTCAACATGGTGTAGCTCAACTGTGACAAAATGTTGACACAAGCTAAGGTCGACATGGAAAGTGTCAGCACAGGAAAAGTTTGACAGAAGTATTTCACGTGACATTATATAGTTCCCCCTCTGCCCGGGTGAGAGTTAATGGAGCGTTCTCAGATTCCTTCAAGATTAGAAACGGAACACGACAGGGCTGCCCCCTCTCGCCCTTGATCTTTGTTCTGTGTATGGAGGCGCTGGCACGTGCGATTCGACTGAACGGAGATATCAAGGGCATAAGAGTTGGTAGGACAGAACATAAGTTGGCACTTTATGCTGATGACCTCCTGGCATCATTATCAGACCCAATCACCTCAATGCCCTCCCTGATGTTAGAATTTGAGAGATTTGCGCGCCTATCGAATTTTAAAATTAATTACTCTAAATCTGTGGCCCTAAATATCTCTGCTCCAGACAATGTAGTTGAGGGGATAAAAAAGGCATTCGCGTTCCACTGGCAGGATGACCATATCAAATATCTGGGCATCCGGCTATCTAAGAATAACGCCAACCTTTTTCAACTCAACTTCCTCCCACTACTGACTAATATAAAAGCGGAGTTTGCAAAGTGGACACCCCTCAAACTGTCTTGGCTGGGCAGAGTAAACACGGTTAAAATGAATATTCTCCCTAAAGTATTGTACTTACTGCAGGCTCTACCGATCGCAGTCCCACCATCCTTCTTTAGAGAATTGCAAGGCATAGTCGGAAAATTTATATGGGGTAATCGAAGGCCGCGAATTTCTCAAAGAATCCTTATACAAAGCCGGGATAAAGGGGGTCTCCAGCTTCCCCATTTTCTCAGCTACTACCACTCTATACACCTTTCTAGGATTGTGGAGATGTCGAGACCCCTACAACATAAACAATGGCCCGCCATTGAGGGACATGCAGCGGGTATATCCCCGAAGGCCGCTCCCTGGCTTAGAAAGATACCCACAACACGACACCCAACCCTGACCCCTACACTACAATGCTGGCGTAGCTATAGGAACCTCTCCTTTTTTAAATCAGGTACATCACTTCTTACCCCCTTGATAAACAACCCAGAGTTTCCCCCAGGAGAAATCCTTCGGACACTTCCCATACGTAATTCGTTGAATGTCTCCTACCTAGGACAGATAGTGGATAAAACGGGACTGAGATCCTTCTCGGACCTGCGATCGGAGGCTGATCTCCCGGCAAACCTGTTCTGGCTTTATATCCAGATTCGACACTATGTTTCCTCCCTCCCTGCCAGGATCCAGGGATGGGACCCTACCCCTTTTGAATCTTTGATCCTCTCACAAGAGCCCCCGAGGCACTTAATATCTAAACTATATCAGATATGCCTGGACAACCGGGCAGATGACATGCCAGCATACTCGATAGCTTGGAATAGAGAGCTGAATGGGGCCTTGTCGGGAGACCAATGGTCCAAAATTTTTAAATATATTTTTGCCTCCTCATCCTCAATACAGACGCTAGAAACCCAATATAAGATTGTCTCGCGTTGGTACAGATGTCCGCAGACACTACACCAAATGAATAGGGCATTACCCAACCTCTGTTGGCGATGCAGTCAATCCCAGGGCTCACATATACACATTTGGTGGTCCTGTCCACATATCCAAACGTACTGGCGCCAGATTCACTATCTGACAGAAAAAATAACTGGTACTTCTTTACCTTTTTGTCCGGAGCTCTGGTTGTTCAACCTCATAGATCTACCAATATCCACGTTCAAAAAGTCACTGATTAGACATCTACTGAATGCAGCAAGGGCGGTCATTCCGTGCTTCTGGAGGTCCCCTGACCCCCCCCCCATCTCCTGCTGGCTCCGCAGAGTTGATCTATATATGGCCATGGAAGATCTGACCTCCTTCCTGAGAGATAATGCACAGACCTTCGCTACCACATGGATGAGCTGGCTCATCTTCAAAGAATCCCCAGAGTACTCCAATATAATTTCAACAGAACAAGCCTCGGCCCCAATGTGAACCCGAGACGGACCCCACACACCCACCCCAATTCCCTCACACTGCCCCCCTCTCTCATCTTTACTCTGTCCCTTTCACTTTATAAATATTCTATTCTTCCTTTTTTTTTTTTCTTTTTTTGTTCATTGTATGTTATAACATTTACTCAGTCTTCAGTGGTCTGGTAGGCCACAAGGTTTTTGCTCAGGATGATCTATAGTACAGCATGTTGGAAATGTAAACGATTGTGCACTATAATTGAATTCCACATGGGAACAATTTGCTGTCTCACACTGTACCAGATTGGAAATTTCTGTTATATGCTGAAGACTGTTTGTATGACCCTTTGTCTTTTCTTAATAAAAATTGATTGCGTAAAAAAAAAAGAAGTATTTCACGTGTATTGGTGTCTATGCCAAGATCTGTCGACATGGATAACACCATGCTTGGGAACGGGGCCTTCTTGCACTCAGCACTCTATCATATTCTCTCTATGCCCACTTGGATCGTGAGTAAGAACAAGTCGGTTTTAAAAAAAAATAATCATGAAAAACTCACGTCAACCTTTTTATGTGTCAACCTAATGTCAACTTACTACATGTTGACCTTTTTATGTGTCGACATATTGTCTGTTGACCAATAGTGGTCGACCTACTGTCGACCTATCAACTGGAACCAATACGAATCATCAGCAGGCCATATGCTGTATAGAAACATTCTGCCATTTGCTTTTCTAAATAAGATGCATTTTGGGGGGCAAAAAAGATGCCCAGTGCTGGACATTGCAACTCACTCCCGCCCAGCATCAGCTCTTCACAGTATAGTGAATTTAGGTAGATGTATGAGGTCCTATCTTAATGTATATGAACCAATGTACTCAGTCAAGGGCTGGCAGTGATAATTGGTAAATAGCTCTGGCCATTAATCAGTCAGATTGGTGGGAGGTTTCTAGGCACTGATTGGTGGATGGCTGAAGCTATATACTTTACTACAGTGGTCGAAGTGGGGCGGTATACGGGGGTATGGCATACCCCCACTTTAATCTGAAGATAAAAAAAAAAAGTTTTTTTTCCCCCTCAGGATGCTCTCTGATCACTCAGCAGCACATATTGTGCTTTTGTAATACCCCTGTACAACGGGGCAGTCTGGCAGGGGACGTTGATGGACAGGGGGGTGTCCGAAGGTGCGCACTATATTCACTCTTTACTTTTCCATACCCCCACTTCAAAATTTCCATACCCCCACTTCAAAATTTCCACTTCGACCACTAATTAAAGTTCACAAAGCTGTAAGATGAGAGACAATGACTGACTGCAGGAGGGTTCCACAATTTGATTGCGTATCCCTCATAGATCCGCTGTGTGATTTCTAGAAGGATAGGACTCGGAGGAATTTCAGAGATGGGGCATTATTTTTAATAAGGAGAAAGTGGATCGATTTGGTGTGTCATTTTTATAAAGTTAGATGGTTTGAGTGTAAGATCTGGAGGTATGTTTATATTTTATTTAGGTTTATATCAGTGGAGCAGTATCAGGATGGGACATGAGAGACCCTCTGAGGGAATGAAGGGGTAGAGACCCATACTTAAGGGAGAAGCCACTATTAGGGTTTGGCTAGCCACCACAGCGGCTTGGCTAACTATTAAGGTGCCCATACACAGGTCCGATTACGACCAATTTCACCAAATTACAAGGGCTGATATATTGGGTGAAATCGGCCCAAATCGGAGGTGTTTTACGTGTGATCAGATACGATGCGCGTTCCAGGGGGCATTGGATCAGATCCTATAGATCATACAAACAGCAAATATGATCTTTCGGAATCAGATCATCAGCGGCACACAGGGCCAGCGCCACCATTAGGCAGCCTAAGCATTTGCCTAGGGCGCCGGCCGCTGGAGGGCGGCAGTTTGGAGCTGGTCCGCGCCGCATCACCCAGCAAACCGTCCCATCCATGGGGAGCATTGCGTCGCTGCAACCCGCACCACCTGCTAAGCCCCCCCCCCCTGGAAAGTCACGGCGCCAGACCCCCCCCCCCTCTCCTCCCGTCCCTGGGCAGAGTTGCGGCGGGCAGCGCCGCATTGCATGGCAAGCCCCCCCCCCTGGAACATCACAGCACCGAACCCCCCCTCCTCTCCCCTCCCTGGGAAGAGTCGCAGCGGCGCACAGCAAGCCCCCCCGAAGGTCACCATGCGCCGCATCACTGGACCCGGCAGCGTGGCCCCGCTGAAGCGGGTAAGTGTTTGAGCACCAGGGCGCCCCCCTCCCCGCCTGGGGCGCTCCGGTGCCTATTACCGGCTCTGGCGGCACATTGCATGTGCTTTTTAGCATGTGCCTAGGCCGACATGCAGGAAGGTCGACATTAGTCTAGGTCGACATGGGTTAGGTCTTCAGGGTCATAAGGTCGACAGGGTTGTTAGGTCAATATGGGTTGAAGGGCATGACATGGGTTGAAGGGCATGAAATACCGAATGTCAGCACATGTCGGCTCAAAAAACTGTGACCACCTTTTGACTATCGACCTAACCCATGTCGACCTAATGACCCTGTCGACCAAATGACCCTGTCAACCTAACCCATGTCGACCTAAATGGATGTCGACCTAATGACTGTCTAACAACTTGCTGGAGACCTAATGACTGTATCCCTCTGGCACTACTTGCTTTTTGCTGTTTACAGTACTGGCCAAGGTACCCGTCCAAACAGGTGACGTTCCTCTGACATATATAATGGTGAAAGAAAGGCATCACTCCGGGACTTTGGAAAAAACAATCTTTTACTGTCTGCCTGTCTGTCTTCAGGACAGGCTGTGGTTTGAAACGCAGTAGGCAGACCGTAAAAAATATTTTTTTCAAAGTCCCGGAGTGATGCCTTTCTTTCACCATTATATATGTCAGAGAAACGTCACCTGTTTGGACGCGTACCTGGGCCAGTACTGTAAACAGCAAAAAGCAAGCAAATCTATCTGTCTATCTATCTACCTACCTACCTATCTATCTATCTATCTATCTATCTATCTATCTATCTATCTATCTATCTATCTATCTATCTATCTATCTGTAAACACTAAAGACCCCCATACACTTAGGACAAGTCGCCCCCGACTTCCCCCTGAGCTTCCCCGGCTGCTCCACGGGGGAGCTTGATTAGATTGATGTGCCATTTTTTACATGTGATAAATCGTCTCGATTTATCACATGTAAAAAACCCGGGGATCAGGGGGGGGGGACGGGGGACTACAGGGCTGCTGGTGGGAGCGGGGGGGCTGGGGACGCTGCGGGGGACACAGGCGGCATAGAGCCGGGAGCTGTCAGTGATAGAAAAAAAAAGCCTATACAATGAATGGGCAGCCTGTGATTGGCTGAGCGCTCTCTCAGCCAATTGCTGACTGGCTGAGAAAGCGCTCAGCCAATCACAGGCCGCCCATTCATTGTATGGGCTTTTTTTTTTTATTCCGTACTGACAGCTCCCGCCGGCTCCCCCTGCCCGGCTCTATGCCGCCTGTGTCCCCCGCAGCGTCCCCAGCCCCCCCTGCTCCCTCTACCGCCACGCCGCCCCACTAGGTCCCAAGTCGGGTGGTCGGACGTGCAGCAGGTCCGACCACCCGACGCAGATCCGATGCGCACGGGACCGCGCATCGGATCTGAGGTGACATCAAAACTAGCCGATTTTGGTCCGATTTCGGCCAGATCCGACTGATCTGGCTGAAATCTGACCAAAATCAGCTAGTGTATGGGGGCCTTAACAGTTCAATGAGTATAATTGGCTGCCACTAACTGCTGTGCTACTCAATCGAGTTAATGGTGACCTGCAGGCAGCAACCTAGTGGCCTGGATTTTCTATCACTACATACAATGTAAATGTAGGATGCCCTCAAAATAAACACAAATGAAAACATATTAATACAGATGAAAAGTGTTTCCATACATTGGGTCTGATTCTGAGTCAAACGCAGTCATGGCTGTCCCTAAGTCTATTTACAACTTAAAACCAGGGTTGCCTACCCTCCCGGAATGGCCCCGGCAAGAGGGGCAACCCTCCCGCAAAACTGCCTGGCTCCTGCGACCCCCCCCCTCCGGCACCCGCGGGTCAAATGATGTGAATAGCGCCATTTTAGCCCTGCCCAACGCAGTGCAATGCCATAGAAAACGGCATTGCACCTTGGGGGCATGTCTAAAACAGCGCTATCGCTCTGGCCATGCCCCCAATAAGTAGACACTCGTAGGGGTAAATTTACTAAGATCAGCAGATACTTCTGATAACCAACTTGGCTGGTTACGAATGGGATCGGGTCTGTTTTGTGTCTGAGAATGCAGCTAATTTACTAAGCTGCAGAGTTCACGAGATTCCTATTTGCTGATGGTGATGAAGTAATTTGTATTTAGCTGCCGAGTATACCAGCAGCCAAACATGACCAACCATGAAGTATCACACGGATCAGTCAGATCTGTGATTCTGAGCTTCCAAAGTCTCCTGTCCACAATCCGGGCACAAGCACTATGAGCCTGTGGCCCCAAATAGCATTATTCTGCCAAGCCCAGGAGGCATATTTTATTTATTTACAGTTTCTTATATAGCGCAGCAGATTCCGTTGCGCTTTAGAATAGTAGACAGTGATAAGACAAACTGGGTAACAACAGACAGACTTGGAGGTAGGAGGGCCCTGCTGCAAGCTTACAAGGGGGGAAACATAAGGACAGGCACCAGTAATAGCATAGCAGTTACAAATCCAGAAGGGAAGCTATATAATACATAAGTGCCTCGGAGGGTTATGCATGTAGAACTTAAATATGATAGGCTTGCCTGAAGAGGTGAGTTTTCAGGGAACGCTTGAAAGTTTGGAGACTGGTGGAGAGTCTTAATGTGCGTGGAAGGGCATTCCATAGGATGGGAGCACCCCGATAAAAGTCCTGTAATAATGAATGGGAGCTAGTGATCCGTGCAGAAGAGAGACGCAGATCTTGTGTAAAGCGGAGTGGTCGAGATGGGAGATATTTTGTGATAAGTGCAGAGATGTATGCTGGTGCAGTATGGTTAATAGCTTTATAAGCAAGTAGAAGTGTTTTATATTGAATACGGTAATACACAGGCAACCAATGGAGGGACTGGCAGGGGCGGATCAGCAGACGATGAGCGTCTTGCAAGGAAGATCAGCCTAGCAGCAGCATTTAAAATTGATTGCAGTGGTGAGAGTCTGTTCTTGGGAAGACCAGTTAGGAGACTATTGCAATAATCAATGCGGGATATAATGAGTGCATGGATAAGAGATTTGGTAGTGTCTTGTGTGAGATAGGGTCGTATTTTGGATATGTTTTTTAGATGCATGTAACATGATTTGGAGACAGATTGAATGTGGGGAAGAAAGGACAGTTCGGAGTCGAGGATGACCCCTAAGCAACAAGCTTGTGGGGTAGGGTAGATTATCGAGTTGTCAACAGCGATGGAGATGTCAGGATGGTAACTGTTCTTAGTTGGCGGGAATATAAGTAATTCCGTTTTGGAAATATTGAGTTTGAGTTGGCGACAAGACATCCAAGATGAGATGGCAGAGAGACAATCAGAAACCTAGAGGACCTAAGACTTAACCTTGCGGAACTCCGACTGACAGAGGTAATGAAGAGGAAGTAGAGTTAGAGAAGCGAACACTGAAAGAGCGATCAGATAGGTAAGATGTGAACCAGGAAAGGGCTGTATCATTAAGACCTAGGGAGTGTAGTGTTTGTAAGAGAAGAGAGTGATCGACGGTGTCAAATGCAGCAGAAAGATCAAGAAGAATAAGTAGTGAGTAATGGCCTTTAGACTTAGCCATTACCAGATCATTCACCACTTTAATCAGTGCTGTCTCAGTGGAGTGTTGAGAGTGAAAACCTGACTGAAGTGGGTCTAATAGGGTGTTAGAGTTAAGAAAGTTTGTTAGGCGAGAGTAGACAAGTCTCTCCAGTAGCTTGGAGAGGCATGGGAGCTGAGATATAGGACGATAGTTAGAGAGAGAGTTAGGGTCAGAATTCTGTTTTTTTAGAATAGGAGTTATCACTGCATGTTTGAGCAGAGAAGGAAAAGTACCAGTAGTAAGAGAGAGATTGCAGATTTTAGTTAAGGTTGGAATAATCACAGGAGATAGATTTTTAATGACTTGCGCAGGTATAGGATCGAGAGGAGAGGTAGTAGAGTAAGAGGATAAGAAGAGTGCGGATACTTCCTTTTCATTTGTGGGCTCAAATGAAGAGAAAGTGCCAGAGGGTTCAGGTGGAAAAGAAAGAGGGTTAGAGGTTGTGGAAGAGCATACCATTTCATCTCGGATGTTATCAATCTTGTCCTTAAAGTAGGAGGCAAGTTCTTGTGCACTGATGGTAGCCGGTGGGGGAGGAGGGGGAGGGTACAGAAGAGACTTAAAGGTGTTAAAAAGTCGCTTAGGGTTAGTGGCATGAGAAGAGAGGAGAGATTGGTAGTATGTTTGTTTGGCAGTGTCCAAAGCATTGCTGTAGGAGTAGTAGCTAGTTTTATATGCGAGGAAATCAGTCGTACTACGAGATTTGCGCCATTGGCGTTCTACTTTACGTGACTGATTTCGTAGTTATCTTGTTGTTTTGGTGTGCCACGGTTGGCATCTAAGCCTACGTGGGGTGTAATGGGTAGCTGGAGCCACGTCATCAAGGGCTGTTTCAAGAGTCTGGTAGAGGTGGGAAACAGCAGAGTCAGGAGAGGTAAATGTAGAAATTAGTGAGAGCTGTTGTTGCAGGGAGGTGGTAAGTTGTGGAAAATTAATTGCATTAGTATTTCTGCGGGTTAGAGTAGGCTTGCATGATTTCAGTGTCAGTGAGCTTGGGGTAATCGAAGAGAGTGAGAGGGTAATGAGATTGTGATCAGAGAGTGGGAAGGGAGTGTTAGTAAAATCAGAGACTGAGCACAGCCTGGTGAAAACAAGGTCAAGGCAGTGGCCTTCCTCATGAGTAGAGGAGTCAGACCACTGGGAGAGGCCAATAGAGGAGGTTAGAGAGAGGAGTTTGGAAGCATGCAAAGATGGTGGACTGTCAATAGCAATATTGAAGTCACCCAGGATGACAGTGGAGATGTCAGACGATAAGAAATGGGTGCATATTGCACCCTGCCCCCTTTCAAAGCCAGGTTCTGCCTACAAGATTCTGTCTGTCCATGTCTAAGCTGCAATGCCCCAAGATGCCATGCAAATAACCCACAGTCACTCACGCCATCTCCATGCACAGATCAGATGACATCCATTATGCCAATCGCCGGTAGCTGTCAGGTCAGCTTATTTCATCACTCAATAGCTACAAGGAAGTGGGATAAAAGGACTCCCCATTAGCACATGCGAATGTCCCAGAACAATGCTGTGTCTCTAGGCTTCTATGTGCAGTTCTCTGTTCCCAGTGGCTCTGACTTGTAGTACAATAATTCTAAAGTAAAATGTCAGGACATTTGTCCATGATCTACATCTCAAGGGAACGTGGGCCATTCAAAGTCACACAAGTCATTCAACCAAAGAATAATTAAAGAAGAAGTTTTGGAAGGGTCGAGTTAATCCAATCAAATGTTATGGAAGGACCTAAAGGGGACAGTTCATGGGAGTAAACCCACCAATAATAGATTAATAGAGTAATAGAGTTGAAGCTGTTTTGTACAATGTTTCATTTGGTTTCCTTTATCTACGCTTAGAACTTATGTGAAATTGGGGCAGATGTATTAAGCCTTAACAAGAGATAAATGCAAGGGTGATAAAGAGAGATAAACGTCCAGCCAATCAGCTCCTTCCTGCCATGTTACAGGCTGTGTTTAAAAAAAAGTCAGTAAGGAGCTGATTGGCTGGACGTTTATGTCTCTTTATCACCCTTGCATTTATCTCTTGTAATTGCTTAATACATCTGCCCCAATATGATGTAGTTTAAAAATGTCAAGCACCACTTATAAGGTAATGTGTATAATAAAGTACATGATGGTGATCCTGTCTATATACTATATGTACATTAATGCACTCTTCATACAAAAGCGCCTTTACACACCAGCCAGTGTCTAAAACTCATTGAGAACTGCATTATGGGAGAAATTTACTAAGATGGGAGTTTTAGTTCAGATAGGATGTTGCTATGGGCAACCTATCAAATACTATCTATTATCTTCTAAAAGGTGATAGATAAATAAATAAGAAGTAGATTCGGGTTGGTTGCCCATAGAAACATCCCATGTGAATGGAACTTCCATCTTAGTAAATTTCCACTTATGTGGCAAAAGCAGGATTTTTAGAGGGGGTTTCCAAATGTATCCCATAATCTCTCACTCATGTGCCTGGCACAGGGCGGAGCAGGAGTCCCAGAAGCGCTGCGGGCGGGTGCAGACGCCGGTGGAAGGAGACACGCTGCAGGATAAAGGTAAGGGAGCACACTGCTCCAATTTTAACACAGCACTTTATGCACACAATACAAGTCCTGATGAAAAGGCCGCCCCGGCCTAGAAACATCGACCTGCTTATAATTTCTTTGCTGCACATGATATAAAAATTGGATCTCATTCCTAAAAAGCTGTTGGAGTGCCGCCTGTTCCTTTGGGGTCCTTGCAAGTGGGGATCCTGAATCAGACACCGTTTACTATTGTTTATGCTGAGGAAGGCACCACAGCGTTATCCCCGTAGACGAGAGTGCCGGACAGCATCCTGTTCTATATATATATATATATATATATATATATATACAATCCAAAGCCTGGCTGGGGAGCAGGGCTCTGCAGCAGCAGCCAGCTTGCCGGCCAGCCAGACGGAGCACAGGATGAATATGATGGGCGAGGGAGCGGGCAGGAGGCAGCGGGGCGGTCCACCGGGCTTAAAGTGGTTAATGTTTCAGCACGGCGACGTACGACGTACACACACAGCGATGATGGTTTTACAAGCAGATGAACCACTTTCCTAGCGATGATGCGGGAGCGTGCATCATCGCTAGTCGCCAATCTCTGGGGCAATCTCTGCGGCTGTTTTGACCAATTTTCAGCTGAAAATCACCAAGTGTGTATGGGCTTAAGGCCCATACACACTTGATGATTTTCAGCTGAAAATTGGTATTTGATAGGGGATCGAAATGTTGACCACCTGTAATGTATCTTTGAATAAAGCATTTATTTGAAGAAGCTATGGTGAGTGCCCATACTTGGTTCTATATATACTATTGGATGCTCATTCATCTCTAATGGAAGCACCCCATTTATGTACTGTGAGTATAAACTTCACTAAATGTACAGGCTCCAAAAACTATGCTGGAAGTTTTACATACAGATACAGATACAGTATGAGAAAACCGGTAGAAGGTTACTAGTGGCCTCGGGCAGCAGTTCAACCCAGATCATGTAGCTAAAGCCTTCCACACCTTGCCTTTTATTAGGATGGTGTCAAACAGGACCTGTTTGACAGGATACACCTTTTTCCGGTGCACACATGACCGGACATCACCAGAAAATGATCCAGAACAGGATCTGTGGTCCGGCCAGTAACATAACATAGTTTATGAGGTTGAAAAATAACATTAGTCCATTAAGTTCAACCTATAACTATGTGAATGACCTAAATAATGGCTGTCTAATCTGAGTCTACTATAGTACATTATAATTAATGATTATACCACTGAATACTATTTTCTGCTCAACCATTGTCCACATGTCCTGTGTACAGTCTTTCTAGTAAACAGATCACCTGCTAGTTCGCTGTATTGACCCTTTAGGTATTTGTACATATTAATCATATCACTTACACACCACACAAGTAACCCGGGTCCAACACAGGTCACTGTGTGGTGTGAAACGGCCTTTTGAAACATCCAGGGTTGAACAACCCGGCAATCTGACCTGGGTTAAAAAAAATGGTTTTATCCGGGTCGGACCAGGGTTGCTGGGCAGTGTGAACAGGTAACCTAGGTTGAGTGACCATGGGTCCCATTCATACTATAGGGAGGAGGCAGTGTCATCTCCAAGTGCTTGTTCATTGCTACTAGTTCTAATTCCACTATTTTGCCTAAAAAGCTTCTTGAATTTGCAGTCATACATTTTATCCCAGTGATTTTAGTAGCAAGATGCGGCTCAGAATCAACCTGTGGCATACTTTATTTATTATTATTACCAGTTATGTATATATTGTGCACACATATTCTACAGTGCTTTTCAGAGAATATCTACCAGTTCACCTCAATCCCTGAAATTTCACAAAACTGCAACGGGCCGCCAGAGAATTGTATGCCAATGGTCATAGTCAAAGTTAAAACACCATTAGAGATCCAAGAAGAAGCCAGTTGTTAGTCATCTCATCTCTGTGTCTTTGGGTGTAAATCATATGCCAACATACCTAAATAAAGGTTTGAATCGAACAGAAACAACACATATGGGAAACTTGCCTAATACAAAGCTTTCTTTACAGTCAGAGCAGTCAAACTTTGGAACTCTCTTCCTGGTGATGTGGTGTCGGCAGACACTATAAATACGTTTAAAATAAGGTTGGATAAACTTTTATTGGTTAAAAACCATGGGTACGAATAAGTAACATAATCTGTCTTTAAAATATCAGAGCATACTATACAACAAGGGATAAGCTACTATAAACATAGGTTGAACTAAATGGACACAGGTCTTTATTCAGCCTCACCTACTATGTAACTATGTAAAAGCTCTACATGTTCCAATGGACTGAGCTCCATCACACACCACTAATACCTATTAACACCATAGGTTCTGACAATAATAATAGATCTGTTTGGGAAGTGACATTAATGGGGGTTATTCAAACCTGATCACTGCTCTACTAAATTGCAGCACCCAGCGATAATGTTAATGCCACCCTGCCAGAGTAAAATTCCAACCTGTGTAAGCCTATGAATTGTTAAACACGGCTTATGAAAATTAGCTGGATTTCCAATTAGTTACAAATCCATTCGCATGCCACTCACAATGGAATACATTTTCCAGTGTGTGCAGTCTGTGCGTAGCACAGGACATACTCAGCGGCTGCGATCAAAGAAGTTGGATCGGGGCCTGAGCTGACGTCACATGCCTTCCCTCAAACGCATGGGCATGCCTGCACTTTAACTGCATAGTTGCCTACCCTCCTGCATTCTGCAGGAGACTCCCTGAAATAGCAGCAATCTCCCTCTCTCCCTCATTAGTCTAGCAAGCTCCCTCATTTTACCTAGCCCACATTACAGTGTTATATGTTTTTGAGAAAAATGGAATGGGAGATAGATACATTTACATTGAATCATCTGCACCATTTCCCAGCACTTTACCAAGTATAGTAGCTCTTACTAACTGCTTTGGGGCTCATCTACATTTGGATATAAGTCATTTTAAAAGATTCCTCTAAGATTTAGCAGTACACACCCACGCTTCTAGGTGTCACTTTCACAATCTCTTTTCACACACTCTCCATATATGGAACTAGACACGCCCTTTGGGTGGAGCATGACACATCCCCTCAAAGGGGCGCTGTGCTAAATTCTACCAACAATAATCTATCTGAAACTAGTTTTCAAAAGTAGGCAAGTATGTTTCACACTTCCAGAAAATGGCTGGATACCAACTTGAAATACCAGCTTTCTGTTAATCAATTTTCTTTCAGCCAGCGCATGCGTAATACAACCTTACACATGTGGAGTCTATCGGTAATTGCTGGGCCTGCGAATTCGCAGCTGTGCAACCAGGTTTGAATAAACTCCACAGTCCCAACAGCCAGTATGCAGGGTTTGCAAATACTCGCTATAGCGAGTATTTTACCCACTTTGGAGCACCAGGGACTCATTTTTTATGAATGGCTGGGTCCCCTGGGATGCGCTCCAGCCATTTCGGCGTGCACGCCGTGTTAATATGTGTGACAAGGGCGGAGGGATCTGTTTCCCCCTCAGTTGTGATGCAACCGTGGAGAAGACACAGTGTGACTTACGGCTGCTTCATGCATCTGCTGGGCGCGAAAATGAAATGGTCCCTGTCACCGCCGAGTTATAGGCAGCAGTGGACGGAAGCCGCTTAAGCTGGCTCCTGCACTGTGCCTTAACAACAGACGGCTGGAGCCAACACCAGAAGCAGCTGCTCAGCAGGGAACAGAGCTGCGGCTGGTGTGAGGACGGAGCACGAGGAACTAAAACCAGCATTGGGGGTCAGAACCAGGGAGGATGTGACAGACATGTCAGGAAGTAGAGGTAAGAGGGGTGCGTGGTCCATTTAGCAGGCTGCTTGGCTGTGTAATGTAAGGGGATTTATTGCTAGCAGGACTTGGGCTGCAGACTTCCCTCCTCCTCCTCTCCTACCTTGCGGTGCTGCTCTCTTGTGTGTCACTGTCACCTCCTCCAGGCTCTGAGTGCTGGCTGTTAATGGCCCACTTGTCCCCTCCTCCCCTCACTGCACGGCTGGCAGAGAGGCTGCAGCTCACCAATTAACTCTTAACAGGCAGAGCTGCCTGTAGGAAAGGAGCATATAGACTCTCCTGGGATTTCACTAACCCTATCCCTCCTGTTCCTGCTGCCTTGACTTTTCATTTTTATAGAAACAATGGACAGGGGCAGAATCCTGATTGGTGCAGCACAGGTGTCCCTATTCCAACATTATGCCTTTTTCTAGTATATGTGTATCTTGCTTTATGTGAGTGGGCAAATTGCCAATTGATAACCCCCCCTCCCCCAACCCACAATAGCCACAGTTTTGGGGTGCCCAAATCTATGTTTGCTTACCAAAAAAAAAATTGGCTCAGGGTATATGGCATATGGAGGAGAAGAGGAGGCTTCTGTATGTGCCATGTTGGGAAGGGGAGAGGAGGCTTTACTCCGTTGGGACCCAGAAAAGGTCAAGTAGGACCCAGATTTTTTTAAGTGAGGGGCCCCAGGGACCCATAATTTTGAGGGGTTTTCGTGATCTTTGAGTATGCCTAGCAGATAGTTAGGAAACTTTATGCAAATATGAAAAGAAGTGACCTGGTTACTTCTGTATTCTGCAATGGGCTGCAACCACAGCCGTTGCTGTTATTCATGTTCTGTGTGCATTTTGTACTTACGGGATCAGCGCTCCATATTTTAGTTGATCCACTTTGCCTTGTTTCCATGCATGCCTTAGTCTGTGTTGGCTGTGACTGCCTCTAGCTACTTGTATTTAGTCATGCTCTGAGTACTCAATACTCCTGTCTTATTCCTTGTTCCTGGTGATTTCTAACTGTCCCAGAGATTCTCAGAGATTCCTACCAAACTTCTGTCTGAGATTATTCCAGTGTATCATGGGCCTAATTCTGGTTGCTTAATTAAGCAGCGGTAGTTTGCTGCTTAGCGAGCCTTGTAATGCTGCCCGCCGGGCGTGCCAATGCCTGCCCCATACTCCCAGCGAATATACATGCCGCAATGCAAATTTATGTTTTGTGTAAACATCCATTCGCATGCGGCCCGAAATCATACGATGGTTGCCGTCCATCGAATTAATTCTATAGTGCTCGCAAATCTAAGTCAGTCTCGGCATCCTGCTCCAAGAACTGGGGGTGGGCAACTGACATCCTATGATGTCAGCCACCCCCCCCCCCCCCCCCCCGGCAGTCAAGTGCCATCTACGTTTGTATGGGGATGCCTAGCATTTTCCTGGGCACACGTTTTGGTGGATACGCCCAGGAAATGCAGGGAGGTCGCATGTACATCCCCCCGTGTGAGCACCATAGAGACTATGCAAGTCTCCGAAGGTGCTCGCACAGAAGCCCTGAACATGCACATAAACAAATATGCGCATGTGCAGAGATTCAACATCGGTCCCTTGTTTAAACGAGTGGGGGACCAATCAGACTACAATCAGGGCCCCTGTGCCCCAGACTAGAATCAGGCCCCCTGTGAATTGCAGGTAGTTCTATGATAACTCCAGCCAGAGTCCACGGTATTCCAGCCTGTGTCTAGTAAGGAATTATATCCCGAATGCATCCAGTCTGTCTGTGTCCAGTGAACCATTTCGGTGGGATCCTGTCTGTGTCCTGTAGAATCATTACTTTCAGTCTGTGAGGTCAAGTCCATGTCCAGGTCCTGCCAGCAAACGATCAGTAGAGATCTCTTTGTGCTCAGTTGCATCCAACTGAGCATCCAGATAAGACTAGTCCTGTTGACCAAGATCCGCTGGAGGGATTTGTTGTGCGTCAGAAGAAACTGCTGATTCATCTAGTTGCAACCTTTAGTGTGTCCAGCAGAGACTCCTGTTCAGCTGCACTCAAGATCCTCCCTGGCATCTGTCTCCTGTCCAGAGGTGAGTACCAGCTGCTTCCCCAAAAATTGTGAAGGAAGCCGCACCTTTCATTACTATCTGCCTGCTGGTAATCTCACGGTGCCGGCCAGAGTCATAGGTATTGTTTCACAACAGAGTTGTGTTTGGTTGCAGGCAAGCTGCAAATATTCTTGTTTTAGTTTAGTAATAGCCTTGTCTTGCAATGGTGTCGCATAGGAAGTTAGGTTTCAGGCCTATCTGTAACATCTTGGGTTCTGGTTTATTCGGTTTATTGCAATGGATTCTCACTGTAGCTGCTAGGCCGCAATTCCTCTGTTCAGTCTTTGTCTGCAAGGTTGCATGATCTAGTTTATCCTTTTATTAGTAACCTGACTTGGATGGAACTTTGTGTCATCACGAAAGACCAGGTGGCAACCGAGTACAGGGTGGAGTTAGTCTGCCATGGAAAGGCGGCTATTAGTGGCGAAGTCCAAGGTGCCAGCTGACTTAGGGTATAGTAATAGAGTCAGAGTCAGGGTCAGGATTAGGTGCTGCTGTGGCTTCACCACCTCAACCACAGAGGCACAATTCACGATGTAATCAACATCTTGCAGATCTGCCAGTCAGAGTGAGTGTTTACTCCAAGTTCACCCCAGATTAGCATAACAGATTCCATGCGGTAGCCAGTGATTTGTTTGTGCTGCAGCGATAAATCGCAGGGTGCACACTCCCGTGTTCAGCCCCATAATGGTCGCTGGTCTCCTGCACTTAGCTGTTTGCCTCTGCAGCTCCCCGGCAGAGTCTCCTGTTCATCAGCAACCATCTCTGGTCGCTGATGAAAACTGGACACTGAGCAATATATTGCACCGTGTGTACACAGCTTTAGATTTATAGTGGACAACAACATGGATTCATGAGGGTCAGATACTGTATGTCATGTCAAACTAACTTAAATAGCTTCTATGAAGAAGTGAGTGGGAACCTAGACCTGGGCAACAGAGTAGATGTAATATACTTAGATTTTGATAAAGCCTCATAGAATAGAATAGAATAGAATCAACTTTATTGGCCATGTGTGCTTGCACACACTAGGATTTTTTTGTGGATATACAGTGCAGCATCAGCAGGGATGAAGGGGGGGGGGGATTACATACATTACATTGAGACGTTACATGCGGGGAACACATACCCGCCAAGCAGCACAGCGCCTAGGCAGCCATCAGCGGCGCCACTGGTCGCTGCACCAGCTCGGGTAGGTAGCAGTAAAAGCAGGTACAGAACAGTATACCCGCCGGGTAAGGAACCCG
Source organism: Crinia signifera (assembly GCF_055691185.1). NCBI lineage: Eukaryota > Metazoa > Chordata > Amphibia > Anura > Myobatrachidae > Crinia > Crinia signifera. The sequence continues at coordinate 230,541,533 of NC_139219.1, read as the reverse complement.
CGGGTAAGGAACACATACCCGCCGAGCTGCACAGCGCCTAGGCAGCCATCCGTGGCGCCACTGGTCACTTCAGCAGCCAGGTAGGTTACAATATAAGCAGGGAGAGTATACTGGCACATAGAGAACATATACCCGCCAGGCTGCACAGCACCTAGGCAGCCATATGAGGTTGATCAGTAAAATATGGGAACTGGGTCTCGGAAACATCATGATAAAATGGAGAGTGATAAACAGCCAGCCAATAAGCTCCTAACTCCCATGTCACAGACTGTTTGAAAAATGTCAGGTTGGTTGGGGAATACGGTCACTGGGGCACCAAGCAATAGGTCTACAAGCATTAGGTCAACACCACTAGGTCGACATGACTGAAGGTCGACATGCAGGAAGGTCGACATTGTCATTAGTTTGACAGGGTCATAAGGTCAACACAGGGTTTTTCACTGTTTTTTGAGCCAACATGTGTATTTCATGGACCTACCAGCGGTGTCACTAGGGTTGGTGTCACCCGGTGTAGTAACTCGTGGTGTCTCTCTCACACACACACACACCCCTCGGAAGCTGGAGACAGAATGCTTGTGCGCGCTGGAGGTGTGCTGAAAACTTGGGGAGTGGCCTATAAGAAGGGGGCATGACCTGTACCATGATTGTATGGTACAGGTCTCGGAATCTGCTGCGCTATATAAGAAACTGCAAATAAATAAATAAATAAATAAATATTGTGTATATATAACCTACAGGTTGTGTCAGCGCACCTATTCCAATCTTCCAGTATTATAGCAGTGCTGTATAGATTAATTGATTGATCAGTTCAGCTTTGTTCTTCCCTGCATTTTTACAGGCTACTTAAATCATTAAAAACTGTTTATCCGTAATGCCAATTACACATTATGCCGCACACCGTGATGCCAATTACACAATAAGCTGCACAGTACATTGATACAGAAAATAGTACATCAATCTGAAAAAAAGATCAAGAAAAACATAGCATGATACCATCTAATGACAATACATCCTAGGTACATAGGCAGACGGACTAGCTGACCCAAAATGACTTCTAACATAACAGGATAGCATAATCTACTACAGTACCTAATAATTGCGTTAGCTTAAGGTATATATATAGTATAGGGATAGCCGGAGACTGTCACATGTAACTTGCATGTTTGGCTGACATGCTACTATTGTCAAGGCTTACCTGCAGTCAATATTTTTGCTTTTATGCACCATTTTTGTGGACACTGTTTGAGTTCTGAATTGTTGTTTAATCATTAAGCAGCACCATTGCATTGCATATACTGTGAAGTCCTTCCCTATGCATTATTATTTACTCAGTCTATATCATACTATCAAGTGTTAATATCTCTTAATGGTAAGTTAACATGGCAGAATCTGCAGTACCAGATGATACCAGTGGGCGTCCCTTTATAAGATATGCTCTTGGTGAGTAATATAGCTACTCTGAAGCAGAGGTAAAACAAATTTTGATGAAAAAGGACCTTAATGATCAATCTAAGGTGACCTCATCAGAAGAAATCTACAGACAGTTATTGACCTTAAAGTGCGAGGAAATTGATTTACACTATCATGGAATGGTACAGTATATGGTCACTAGGTTGACAAGGGGAAAGTTGACATGCATTGGGTCAACCACCAAAGGTCGACATGCATGAAGGTCGACATGGGGTTAGATTGACAGGGTCATTATGTTGACACATGCATTAGGTCGACATGGGGAAGGTCAACAGTCAAAAGGTAGACATGGGGTTTTTTGGCCTCGCTCAGAATCCTAAGCGAGGCCGAATGCACAATGATGACGTTTAGCCTTGTTCGAGATACCAAGCGTGGCGGGAACTTCTTGAGCTGTGTTTAGATATGGTATGTTCGGAACGGATCAGATTCCGGGAAATCTGGACCTCTCATCCCTAGTTTAAACCGCTAGAACACCATTACCATCCATGACTCCCCCCAATTTTCTTTCATCTAATATGAGGTGCATCTGTTGTGGACTACCTATCAATATCTAATTGCAGGGACAACATTCCAACATGCTCTAACTGGTAAAGTCATGCCAATTCGACATAGACTTACATGTAAGCCATGGTATGTGATGTAATAGTTGATACGGCCATGTGAACGTTCCTATAGAGAAAAAATGGAACATATGGCCATACAGTTGGCCCTGGCCAATGGTGGCAGACTGATCAGCCTGTGGCACACCACTTCTACACAACACATCATCCACTGCACGCACTCAAGTACAGAATGATAGTTTATGTGCCCATATCCCTGCGTGGTGGCAACAGAGAGGCCTCTTTGTTGAGACTAGAAATGCAATGGATACAAAGATTGGGTACATAACTGCCCTGCAGCCTTAATGTAAGCTGTAAGGGACAAATATAATGCCACTTATATCTTTATACATATACCTTGAGCTAATATAATTATTATGTAGTAGATTTTGCCATACTCATTAGCGATTTTGTTATGTTATAAGTCACTTTGGTCAGCTAGTCCGTCTGTCTATGTACCTAGGATGTATTGTCATTAGAAAAACATGCTATGTTTTTTCTTGATCTTTTTTTGATTAATTTTATTGTATATAACATTTAGCACATTAATGTATCCTATATAACATTGTATCTTTGTTAAATTTTGTATATTGTATTGTGTCTAGGTGATGGGTGAACCAGCATGACGCACCAGCAGGTGACATCAATGCCCCTGTGCCATACAGCCAGACGTGCAGTCCCGCTTCTGGACTGTGGTGCTACACATGGTGGTGTTATCAGCTATTTAAGGTAAGGGCAATTGTATTGTAATTTAAGACCTGACGGAAGTGCCACAAAATAAAGATTGGGCACTGAAACACTGCTAACATCTAATGCCATTGTACAGCTGATATTTTGTCAAGTCCTCTGGAGTGCTGCATGTTGTGGATGATATTTGCCGGTTATGTAAAGTAAACTGATGCCTACACCCAGGGCAGGATTGATATACTACAGGGAGAGACAAATATGTACCTGGATCCGTGCAAATTGCACCATTCTTCCCCAGGAGATGGTTACATTGTCAACCGACTCAATGTGTTTTTGGACATGTGGTAGCTATCAGTATTGAGGGGTATTTTACACATACTCGTGTTTCATACTACTTTTAGAGAGTCCAACAAGGTGCCTAGGTAGCTTTCCCATCTCTCTAAAATATTTTCAGTAAATTTCTCTTTTTGCAACGAAGCATCAAGCCACTCCATTCTAAAAATATGGAATAACTTTGCAAAACAGAGCGATAGCAATTGAAGAATGCACTTTTTAGCAGCTGCAGATATTATTATTATTATTATTATTATTATTATGAGTAACTTCCTGTAATACATTTTGCCCATTCAGGGGTCAAAGGTAAATAATTAACCAAATGTCGGGTAACATAGGTCCATATCTGAACCCAAAACTATTGGGCAACCCGATAAACAATGGACTAATTCTGCCCTCTCAGATCCTCACCTACAACATGAATGAATTTGTAACATCCCCATAAGATAATGAATACGTTTTGTGAAGTATATTTAAGAATAGTTCTGTGTAAGAAGTTGCGCCTACAAATTTAACTGATAAATCAAATGTTTTTAGTATTGTTTTAGAGAAAGTTACAGAAAATAATTCCCCATTACTCCAATCCTGTTTGTTGAGTCTCATAATTCAGAGGGGTATGGAGGAATGATCAGTGTACTGAAATCGCCATGAAAGAAGAATTTTCCTTAATTAACAAATTGTCTAAAGGGTTATAATAATCTTTTGAAAAAGTCATTTCAATCAGGCAGCATGGCTATGTAGTTTCAAAGTTTTGGTCCAAGCTGGTCATGTTGTAATACATCTGAACTGGCCTGTGCCCAGACCTAGGGTTGCTACCCCAGCATCAATACACTATGGCCAGCAATTTGGAACCAAAATAAATTCACGAGAGAGAAAAGAGAGAAGAGAAAAAAGGTTAGAGAGAACCGACAAAATGGATGGGAGGGAAGAAAAAAAAGTGGGAATGGGATCATGTTAGGAAGGTCCACCTTTTATAATGGGCTAAGCAGCAGAGATATATATTTTAAAGTCATCGGGGATTTGTAAACTAACCAAAAATACCATGTGTAGCAGCGAAGGAAGAGTGCATATCTAAGGAAGAATGTAAACTATATTTCTATTTGCATAAAGTGGTCTACTGTATCTTGAGAAACCAGTCTTTTTTAGTGAGGGGTTTAGTAGATTTCCATAAAACTGCTCAGGCCGCATTACTGAGATGTCTGAGAAGAGATTTCTTATAGTATTTAATAAATATACGAGAATACACAACATATACCCAAACATGTTTTAAAATTAGTTTAGACTTATGCAGGGCCGGACTGGGACCAAAAATCGGCCCTGGCATTTTGAGCAGACAGGCCCACCTGCGAAGCCGCGCAGCAAAAAGGGGGCGTGGCATCATGGAGAGGAGGCGTGGTATCACAAAAAGGAGGCATTACACATTATGGAACACACATTACTAAGAAAATACTACAAACATGCATACAGATACACGCTTTCAGACGTACATGCCTCGTATGGCTGCCCACAGGCCAGAGCAAAGAATACAGCAGCCGGACTGACACAGGGACCTCTCTCATATAGTACATACGGGGTGGCCCTCTTATGCTACACAGTGTATGGAGCCTTTACATCCCACTGTACATCTAGCGCCTACAAGTAACCAGTGTGGGAGCTCCCCAGGAACACCCACTGCTCGCGGGCAATGCGGCACCGCCCTTGTGCACCTGCTCCCAGGCACTCTGGGATCTTCCTGCAAGTACTTGGGGCAATGACCACGACATGACTGCGTTACCCCGCTACAGCCAGGAATAAGCTATGACAGGAATCAGGGTGATGGCGCTCTCACACACTCCTCCGTACCAACACGCCAGTGTCATTCTACCTCACCGTTCCCTCCCGTTTGCTCACTGTTCCCTCCCATTCCCTCCCATCTGCCCGCCGCCCGAGGCCCATACCTTCCACTCCGCCATCTTTAATACTGACAAACAGCCGTGGGTCTACACCGGGGGATGCAGGGCACCGCGATGGGCTCCAGAATAGCTGCATCATGACATCATGGCGCTGCAGCGTCATGGCGTCAATATGCAAATGACGCGCAGGGGGGTTTAATCCAGCATCCAAAACAAACTGCAGAAACACATTTTTTATAACATGCAACATCGGTGGCATCACCGGGCAGTAGACATAGAATGCCTTGTGATTGCGTCATACACTCGTTATGGCATTAAATATAAGAGAGTGTGAAAAACCTGCAGTACAGTGATTGCTTGCAAAGGCCATGACATGGGATCATAACTCAGTCTTATACAAAACCTAATCCGTCTCACATGTACTATGCTTAGAATTTGACCCAGAGTTGACATATGATATCTGTTTACTCCTCTCCGCTACTTCCCTGTAACATGGCTTGTTGCTACTATGTTATTTTACAAGAGGCTGTTAAGAAATACCTTTAAATAGCACTACCACTTAGTACGCCTCAGGGGTAGGAGTGTATTTGGCTTGGCAGGTGTTCCAAGGGAGGAGAGTGTCACAGAAGGAAGGAGGCAAACAGCCGCGGGTCTGCACCGGGGGATGCGGGTCTGCGCCGGGGGATGCGGGGCACCGCGACGGGCTCCAGAATAGCCGCATCATGATGTCATGACGCTGCAGCGCCATGGCGTCAATATGCAAATGATGCGCGGGGCGGGGTTTCAGCGGGCTCTGCGATACTGCAGAAAGTTCTCAGAACTGAGAACTTTCTGGACAAAATCGGCCCACAAGGCCATTTGCCAGAAGTGCCAGATGGCCAGTCCGGCCCTTGACTTATGGAGCTGTTATTTCAATTCGGAAAAGGCTAATTTTTAAAACCAAGGTCAGTATGTCTTGATCTTGCAATGTATTTTTATAATAAAAAACTATTTTATGTAAAATTTGAAACCATGGAAATGTAAAAAAAATTGCAAAAAAAATTGCAAGGTAAACACACATTGATTATTTCTTCAAATAAAAGTAGAAAAAAAACTATATGTAAACAGCCATCTAAAATAAAAGTAAAGAAATCAACGTTTGTTTGAAGTGTAACTTATTCATGACCATTGTGATAATTGAATTTCCCAAATATTCAACACTCAATGCCCTTTAAGTAAATAAGTGCACGTGATGTGAAATACTGCTTGAAGAAGCATCTACAGTATGTGGTTGAGAGATGCTCGTCTATTCAGCGTGACCTTTACAATATGGGCATCATTGTGAAAAATGTTAAAAAAAAATTATATATATATATATATATATATATATATATATATATATATATATATATATAATGCTTGTAGAGAGAAACGCACACCAGTCCTTAAACTGTTGAGTGCCAGGTCAAAGACAATAGTATATTCATATATCGCTGTACCCCACAGAGCAACAATGATAGGACCAGCACCTCAATTGAATGAAAAATATAGCAAATTTATTTCATGGATGAAAGGCCATGATACCTCCTCCACGGGCAGCACGCATATAGGCAAACATGTAATCAGACCTGTTACGTAGGTATGGACCAAACAATGCAGCTTCAAATGTCCGTGGAGCTGTTAAACCCTGACGGGCCGTTTCGGCGTGTGAACGCCTTTCTCAAAGGGTATAGCACAAAGAGGTGGACTGAGGTCAGCCTTAAAAGAAAGTAGAACGCACCATACTTACCTATAGGAGGGGCGCACCCGACACCATCCCGCCGCGAGTTGCCGCCATCACCTCACAGCGTCGCGATCCCATTCACTCGTCCCTGCTTCCGGATCTGCGTCACCGGAAGTGGAACTAAAGTCGAGGGATCGTTTTGCCGGGGGACCGATCAGCCGCACACCCGCCGGATGTTGTCATAGGTGTATCCCGTCACTATAGTAACCTGGCGATACCTTCATTTACACTTTCAAAAAGAAAAAAATGCACACATAAATAAAGAAATAGAATGGATACACGTCCCCCTGTTGATGACCACTCCCCAGGGATTTCAACATAAAGCTAAACATAATATTTCGTGCACTTAGTTATAGGCACCATACTGCAACTGCAATCCCACTACCGTCAGCATCATGAGTGATCACCACACAGGGAACGTGTTATCTAACAACTCAAAATAACCATAAAGCATATATAATAAAGAAAAAATAAATAAAGAAAACCTATAGAGCTAACATGGTACAGGAGGTACAATGTATTACATTTAATGAGAAGACCACGTTTGGTCAGCCTGGGACCAAATACTCAGGGTCCATCAAGTACTCCCCACATGTATTTAAATGAAAACGGACATATTCAATTCCTCATTAAGACCATGAGGGGCAAGTGTCTGTAGGTCATAAATCCATTGGCTTTCCCTTTGGAGCAATTTTTTATGTCTATCCCCTCCCCTCCTTAGAGGGGGGATATGGTCTATTGGCATGAACTTAAAGTCACACATGCAATGTTTCTTGCTTGCAAAATGTCTTGCGACAGGGGGGGTGGTGCTCTCGACTTTTATCAGCGCTTTTTTAACCGAGGAGCGATGAACTGCAATCCTCTCTTTTAATGTCCGGACCGTTTTTCCTACGTAGACCTTCAAACACGGGCAAATGACAATATATACAACGAATTTCGTGTCACAATCCATCCGGTGTTTTAATTCATATGTGCGGCCTGTGGTCTTATGTTGCCAGCTGCTGCCCGTGATAATATGTTTACAATTGACGCACCCAGAGCATCTGAATGCCCCCTTCCGTATGCTCAACCAATTGCCCACTCTGTCCACTCTAGGACTTATGTCCGAGTATACAATCTGTTGTTTAATGTTTCTGCTGCGTTTATAGCAAAAGAGTGGGGGTCTTTTGCATTGTTCACCAAGGATTGGGTCTGTGCTCAGGATGTGCCAGTGGTTGAGTATCGTGGACCTCAATTTTCCTGAAGTGATGGAAAACGTGTTAGACAACACCATCCTCTCAGTTTTGTCATCCTTTCTGTTTGCGTTCTTTAAGAGGTCAGAACGATTTAAGGTCAGACATTTTTGTTTAGCGTCATGAATCTCCTTAGAGCCATAGCCCCTGTCAAGAAAGCATCTACCTATCTGCTCCAACACTCTCGGCAGATCTTGTTGTTGCGAGGTAATCCGTACCGCCCTCAGCAACTGGGCGTACGGGAGCCCCTTCTTAAGGGGTTGTGGGTGAAAGCTGGTAGCTAATAACAGACTATTTTTGTCCGTTGGTTTCCTAAAAAGTTCCGTAGAGAACCTCCCATCCGAAATAGATACGGATACATCCAGGAAGTCCAATTTAGTACTACTTGCCATGTGGGTAAACCTGATGGACCCCGGGAGGGAGTTAAGCCGCACAAGGAAGTCCAACAACAAGCTCTCACCACCGGTCCAAAAAAAAAAACAAATCATCAATATACCTTACATAAAAAGAAATAAATTTGGAAAAATCAATATCAGACATAATGTGTTTACTCTCAAAATCAAACATAAAGAGGTTGGCATACGATGGGGCCATGTTTGACCCCATCGCAGTCCCTCTAAGCTGCAAGTAAAAGGTGTTATCAAATAAAAAATAATTTTTATGTAAAATAACTTCAATAAGTAGCATCAAAAATTCAATAGTCGGACCGGTGTAGTGAGAGCTTGCCGAGAGGACTCGCCTGACTGCCGCCACTCCCTCCTCGTGGCCAATGTTAGTATATAGGCTGGTGACATCCATGGTCACCAGCATGCTCATGGGGGGAGGCTCACCAAACTCAGCGAGCCTGTTCAAAAAATGCGTAGTGTCACGCAGCCAATAAGGAGTGCTCTGTACAACACTCTGAAGGTGAAAGTCGACGAACTGAGAGATGGGTTGACATAAGGACCCTATGGAGGAGATTATAGGTCTCCCGGGTGGAGACACAAGCGATTTGTGTATTTTGGGTAATACATAGATGAGGGGTATCCGTGGAAATTCCTGTGTAAGGAAGTCTGATATCCCCTCATCTATCCATCCGTTGGACAGCCCCAAACCAACAATGGAGTCAATCTCCGCTTTATAGTTCGCTGTAGGGTCAAAGCGTAATTTTTTATAACAAGTGTCATCGTTAAGTTGACGTAACACTTCATTGACATATTTATCACGGTCCAACACGACCACACCCCCGACCTTATCGGCGGGGCGGATGATCAGTTGTTTATTTTCACGTAATGATTTTATAGCATGTGATTCATCCAGTGTCAAGTTGGACCGGTAAATATGACCCTTGCGGACTTCAGGTAATATGTCCCTGCGGACTAATCTCATAAATGTCTCTATCGAGGCATTATTGCTGGGGGGGTCAAACATGGACCGTGTCTTAAAGGGGTTAACAATGGGACTCTGTGGACTATTCCCATATTTAGAAAAATGGTCCTTCAACCTCAGCTGTCTATGAAAGCGGTAAAGTTCCGTCTCACAATCAAAAGGCCTTTGTTTAAAGGTCGGCACAAATGTCAAGCCTTTGTTAAGTACACTTGTCTCGGCCTGTGTGAGCTGATGACTGGAGAGGTTGAACACCATCAGTTCCTGTTCCCCTTCCGTCCTTTTTGTTTTTCTGTGTTTAATCCCCCCCCTTCCTGCAGGGTTTTTTCCTTTCACCTTGTTGCGTGTGAACGCGCCCTCTCCTAAAAAAGAAGCTGTTACCCCTCTGGATGGTTGGTCTGTCTCACTCTGTGAGGAGTCAACATCCGTAAACTCTACCTCCTCCCTTCTCCTGTTGCCAAAATTCCCTCTCCAAGAGCGTCTAGCTGGTTGTCCCGTAAGCCACGGGTAAACCCTAGCCTCCTTGTAATCATCTTTCACTTTTCTATATTTAGATTTTTTGAAAACAATATATATATATATTTGTTCAAATGCCTGGCACTCTCCTTAGTCGTACACACGGTTCCGGTGCTCTCAATCCCTTTGCAGGGAGATATATAGGGTGAATGTCCTGAGGCACTCGCAACTCCTTTCATTCAATTCAAGGTGAAGAAATAAATGACAGCATGGACCAGAGGCTGTGATACCGACGTTTCGGGCTTGTATACCCTTTATCAAGACATGAAAAGACATTGTGCAGTACTTACATATATAGAGACATGATCAGTGCAAAAACCCGTGCTGTACATTTCCACTAACGCCGTGGCCGGGAGCCGGGTGACGTCACTGGTGCGCCGAAAGCGCCAACGGGTCCGGACTCCCAGGGGGGCGTGTCAGACGTGGTGTTCACCGTAACCTAGGTGATGTGAAACAAACATAGTGAATTTAAAAACAGATGCGGATTCTCCATGGTACTGAATTCATACAACATAGTGATACATGGTTACATGGGTATGCGTATATATAAACCATTATAATCAGCAAATCTGTGCATGTACATTCGCTAGACAGCGTTGCACTTCTCCAATGTCACATGATACAAAACGAGGCATTATAATTTTTGCCCTGCGGAGTGCCAATGAAGCCTGGCACTCGGGATATGAAACAGAATGAATGATCAAGGGTAGTATTTAGGATCGAGTTGTCAACACGGGTAGTCAATCTGGGCAAATGCATGGTGGTCGACATGGTGTCAACTATTCTACAAAAAACACGCGAAGGACAGTTGTTCATTTAAACCGAGGGGTTGTACTGTTTGTAATTTATATATCCATCTCGCTTCACGTTGAAGGAGTTGGCGTCCCCTATCACCTCCTCTGGAGTTCGGGGGTATCTGGTCAATGATTTTGTACCTCAATGTTGGCAGGGGGTGATTGAAGGATTTGAAATGCCGGGCCACTGGTTGTTCAGAGCCCTTACCTTCTAGGGCTGCTCTGATGCTACTCCTGTGCATCGCCATCCTCTCTTTAAATTGCCTAATCGTTTTCCCTATATATAGTAAGCCGCAGGGACATTTTACATAATAAATTACGTAGCGGCTACTGCACGTTAGGGGATAATTTATTTGTATCTTCTCTCCTGATCTGGGATGGAAGAAATGATCTCCCACTTCCAAACTGGAGCAGGTGATACAGCCTAAACATTTAAAGTTACCCTTCTTGCGTGACAAAAAATGGGGTTTGGCAGTGGGAGTGGAATTGGCAATATCGGTGTGAACAACTTTGTCTTTTAAATTTTGTCCTCTCCGGTATGAGGGGAGGATTCTGGATGTTTTTAAGGATGGTAAATTTTTGTCCATTGTAATTATTGGCCAAACTGCTCTTGCAGAGCGCATGAGGGATTCACTGCCCGTGGTGAACTTCTGTGTCCAAACTACCCTACTGTCATTACTGTTGTCGATGTGGGACTCAAGAACCCTGTCTCTGTTAAGTTGGAGGACTTTTTTCTTAGTATTAAGCAGAAGCTTGTGTGGGTATCCTCTCGTTAAGAAGTCTCTAAGCATTTTAGTTATTTCAACATCAGCCTCCTCCGGGTCACTACAAATTCTGTATGCCCTTAGGAACTGAGAATAGGGAAGACCCCACTTCAGTGAGGGAGGGTGGTGGCTGGTACTGTGCAAAATGGTGTTTCTATCTGTGGGTTTTCTGAAGAGGGAAGTGTGTATTTCATTTTGGTAATTGATGCTTACTTTCACATCCAAAAAATTTATTGTCTGATGGCTACATGAGTAGGTGAATTTTATCGACTGGTCTAAGGTATTGATCAATGACATTGTGTTTGTGAAGCTGTCTTCATCACCTGACCACAACAGAAAAATATCATCGATATATCTTAAATACATTTTTATGTTTCCAGCTATGGTGCTGTCAGCAAAAAATAGATCTTTTTCTATGTCAAACATGAATATGTTTGCGACACTCGGGGCCACACATGATCCCATGGCAACCCCCGAGCATTGGATGTAATGAGCATTATCAAACATAAAGTAATTTCTAGACAGAACAAGATCAAGCAACTGCATGAAAAACGTTATATCTGGACCATTGTAATGTTGACTGGCAATCACCGCTCTCCTGACGGCCTGTAAACCTCTGTCATGTGGGATGCTGGTATATAAAGATACCACATCTACCGTGCACAGCAGATATTTACCATCAAGAGGGGACATTTTGATGAGTTCTTTAAGAAACATATTAGTATCTTTTAAATAAGTGGATTGTGACTGGACAATGGGTTGCAACAAAATGTCAAGAAATTGGGCTACAACATAATAAAGTGAATCACGGGCAGAAATTATCGGTTTGCCCGGGGGATTAACACTGTCTTTATGGAGCTTGGGTATAGTATATAGAATGGGGGTTTTGGGAAAGTCAACTGTTAGTGCTTCCCGGATTTTATCAGGGATGATACCTGTTTTTACTGCAGTGTCCAGGATATTGTCCACTTCCTTCTTGTAGTCATCTGTTGGATTCCTTGGCAATTTCAGATAAATCATCTGGTCGGCTAGTTATGTAAAATGTCCCTGCGGCTTACTATATATAGGGAAAACGATTAGGCAATTTAAAGAGAGGATGGCGATGCACAGGAGTAGCATCAGAGCAGCCCTAGAAGGTAAGGGCTCTGAACAACCAGTGGCCCGGCATTTCAAATCCTTCAATCACCCCCTGCCAACATTGAGGTACAAAATCATTGACCAGATACCCCCGAACTCCAGAGGAGGTGATAGGGGACGCCAACTCCTTCAACGTGAAGCGAGATGGATATATAAATTACAAACAGTACAACCCCTCGGTTTAAATGAACAACTGTCCTTCGCGTGTTTTTTGTAGAATAGTTGACACCATGTCGACCACCATGCATTTGCCCAGATTGACTACCTGTGTTGACAACTCGATCCTAAATACTACCCTTGATCATTCATTCTGTTTCATATCCCGAGTGCCAGGCTTCATTGGCACCCCGCAGGGCAAAAATTATAATGCCTCGTTTTGTATCATGTGACATTGGAGAAGTGCAACGCTGTCTAGCGAATGTACATGCACAGATTTGCTGATTATAATGGTATATATACGCATACCCATGTAACCATGTATCACTATGTTGTATGAATTCAGTACCATGGAGAATCTGCATCTGTTTTTAAATTCACTATGTTTGTTTCACATCACCTAGGTTACGGTGAACACCACGTCTGACACGCCCCCCTGGGAGTCCGGACCCGTCGGCGCTTTCGGCGCACCAGTGACGTCACCCGGCTCCCGGCCACGGCATTAGTGGAAATGTACAGCACGGGTTTTTGCACTGATCATGTCTCTATATATGTAAGTACTGCACAATGTCTTTTCATGTCTTGATAAAGGGTATACAAGCCCGAAACGTCGGTATCACAGCCTCTGGTCCATGCTGTCATTTATTTCTTCACCTTGAATTGAATGAAAGGAGTTGCGAGTGCCTCAGGACATTCACCCTCTATATATATATATATATATATATATATATATATATATATATATATATATATATATATATATATATATATATATATATATATATATATATATCATTTATGAAAAAAAAAGGGTACACATTGCTTTGATAATTTAAATTGATTTATTTTCTGTGGTATAAATAACTATGGCTCACTACTTTAGAATTGCTTGAGATTTAAATCTGCAACATACATTTATAAAAATAGAGTATATAGATTGATTGCCCATATGGACAATAAAACAACAACACAGTCCCCATATAGTAATTCATAAACTAAAGACTTTATTTTGATCTTAATTATGTTTTGGAAACTAAATAAATAATAACTTTTTTTTTACAGAAACTACTGCAATTTCATCAGGTGATCTGCTTGAACCAGGACAAGAAGAATAGACGTTTATTCTAAACCTAACTACGGTGCCTCCACCTCCATCAGCACCTCCTTCCCAGCCTAGCCCAGCACCGCAGTTCAGTCCTGAGCCCACAGATCAGGGTGTTGGGGCTCAATTACTCACCAATTTGTTGTCACAACAGGAAGCAGCACAGGCGGTAACGAACGCGCATACCGCTAAAACCCAAACTTTGGCACAACATTTCTATGCGATTTACCGGGCAAAAAACTGACTAGTTATGCATGTGCAGAACATCGGGAACCACCATCCGGAAAACAGGAATAATGCAATATTATTTTAAAATCAGTCCCTGACACTAATAGAGTCAATTGGTGAGCCACAAAACAACAGTCATAGAAATGATGCAGAGTTACGAAAGTGCCACTAGGCAGCTGAACATTAGATTGACTCTCATAGTACAAAGCCTCTGTTGGCTCCCAATCTTCAAGCAGATCACCAACTTTGAGTACCCCGGTCCACTCTCGCCCTCGCAGGTCGACAAGGCCAAAAGGAGATCAGCAGCAAACCAGTGCTCCAGCACGGGGCAGAGGTGACAAAAATAGCTACTTGTACATCTTATGGCTCTGTGTTTGTGTTATAAAGAAAATCATTTGCTTTTATGAAAATTTATTTTACATTATGGCTATGGTACGCAGGGGCTGGCTGGCAACTTTTAGCCTGGGGGGCAAGTCAAGAGCACTGGCCCATAAGTGGCCCATAAGTAGCGCATTGTTAAATGCAGGTTTTAAATTTAAAAAAAAAATGTATTAATTAAAAAGAGATTAGGTCTGAAGTTGATTATATTACAGCCTGTGGTGTCATGCCATTATTATTATACAGAGGGAGCAGCCTGTGGTGTCATGGCATAATGCCATGACACCACAGGCTGCTCCCCCTGTACAATAATAATTATGACACCACAGGTTCCTCCCGCTGTATAATAATAATGCAATGACATCACAGGCTGCTCCCTCTGTATAATAATAATGCAATGACACCACATGCTGCTCCCGCTGTATAATAATATTGCAATGACACCACAGGCAGCTCTCCTGCATAAATAAATAACAGGACACCACAGGCTGCTCTCCTGCATATGAAAAGAACAGGACACCACAGTCTGCTCTCCTGCATAAATAAATAATAGGACACCACAGGCTGCTCTCCTGCATATATAAAGAACAGGACACCACAGGCTGCTCTCCTGCATAAATAAAGAACAGGACACCACAGGCTGCACCCCTGCGTAAAAGACAGGACACCACAGGCTGCACCCCTGCGTAAAAGACAGGACACCACAGGCTGCTCCCCCTGTATAATAATAATGCCATGATGCCACAGGCTGCTCCCCCTGTATAATAATTTGTGTCATGGCATTACTATTATTATATTATACAGAGGGAGCAGCCTGTGGTGTCATGGCATTATTATTATTGTACAGGGGGAGCAACCTGTGCTGTCATGGCATTATTATTATACAGAGGGAGCAGCCTGTGTTGTCATGCCATTATTATTATAATACAGAGGGAGCAGCCTGTGGTGTCATGGCATAATGCCATGACACCACAGGCTGCTCCCCCTGTACAATAATAATTAAGACACCACAGGTTCCTCCCGCTGTATAATATAAAAGTAATGCCATGACACCACTGGCTGCTCCCTCTGTATAATAATAATGCAATGACACCACATGCTGCTCCCACTGTATAATAATAATAATGCAATGACACCACAGGCTGCTCCCGCTATATAATATAATAATAGTAATACCATGACACAAATTATTATACAGGGGGAGCAGCCTGTGGTGTCATTGCATTATTATTATACAGAGGGAGCAGCCTGTGGTGCCATGGCATTATTATTATTATACAGAGGGAGCAGCCTGTGGTGTCATGGCATAATGCCATGACACCACAGGCTGCTCCCCCTGTACAATAATAATTATGACACCACAGGTTCCTCCCGCTGTATAATATAAAAGTAATGCCATGACACCACAGGCTGCTCCCTCTGTATAATAATAATGCAATGACACCCCATGCTGCTCCCGCTGTATAATAATAATGCAATGACACCACAGGCTGCTCCCGCTGTATAATATAATAATAGTAATAGCATGACACAAATTATTATACAGGGGGAGCAGCCTGTGGTGCCATGGCATTACTTTTATATTATACAGGGGGAGCAGCCTGTGGTGTCATGCCATTATTATTATACAGAGGGAGCAGCCTGTGGTGTCATGGCATAATGCCATGACACCACAGGCTGCTCCCCCTGTACAATATTAATTATGACACCACAGGTTGCTCCCCCTGTATAATATAAAAGTATTAATAATAATAATGCAATGACACCACATGCTGCTCCCGCTGTATAATAATAATGCAAAGACACCACAGGCTGCTCCCGCTGTATAATATAACAATTGTAATGCCATGACACAAATTATTATACAGGGGGAGCAGCCTGTGGCGTCATTGCATTATTATTATACAGAGGGAGCAGCCTGTGGTGTCATGGCATTACTTTTATATTATACAGGGGGAGCAGCCTGTGGTGTCATGGCGTTATTATTATACAGAGGGAGCAGCCTGTGGTGTCATGGCATAATGCAATGACACCACAGGCTGCTCCCGCTGTATAATAATAATGCAATGACACCACAGGCTGCTCCCGCTATATAATAATAATGCAAAGACACCACAGGCTGCTCCCGCTGTATAATATAACAATTGTAATGCCATGACACAAATTATTATACAGGGGGAGCAGCCTGTGGCATCATTGCATTATTATTATTATACAGAGGGAGCAGCCTGTGGTGTCATGGCATTACTTTTATATTATACAGGGGGAGCAGCCTGTGGTGTCATGGCATTATTATTATGCAGAGGGAGCAGCCTGTGGTGTCATGGCATAATGCCATGACACCACAGGCTGCTCCCCCTGTACAATAATAATTATGACACCACAGGTTGCTCCCCCTGTATAATATAAAAGTAATGCCATGACACCACTGGCTGCTCCCTCTGTATAATAATAATGCAATGACACCACATGCTGCTCCCGCTGTATAATAATAATGCAATGACACCACAGGCTGCTCCCGCTGTATAATAATAATGCAAAGACACCACAGGCTGCTCCCGCTGTATAATATAACAATTGTACTGCCATGACACAAATTATTATACAGGGGGAGCAGCCTGTGGCGTCATTGCATTATTATTATACAGAGGGAGCAGCCTGTGGTGTCATGGCATTGCTTTTATATTATACAGGGGGAGCAGCCTGTGGTGTCATGGCATTATTATTATGCAGAGGGAGCAGCCTGTGGTGTCATGGCATAATGCCATGACACAGGCTGCTCCCCCTGTACAATAATAATGACACCACAGGCTGCTCCCCCTGTATAATATAAAAGTAATGCCATGACACCACAGGCTGCTCCCCCTGTATAATAATTTGTGTCATGGCATTACTATTATTAATAGTAATGCCATGACACAAATTATTATACAGGTGGAGCAGCCTGTGGTGTCATTGCATTATTATTAATATACATGAAACAGCACAGCAGATATGTCGTTTTAGATGTTAACTTACTACTGTGTTTTATCCTCGACCAGGCTCCTCCTGTCCTGCTGCGGCTCCACAAATTTAAGTTCCCCTCTCTTTCGGCCTTCTGAAGCGTCCCCCACGAGCTGTTCTGCGGGCGGCCCCAGCCTTCCTCCAGTCTCTGAGTTAAGACGCGTGGGTGGGAGGCGTCAACGTCTTGACGTCCCCACCGCACCCAGCGTCTGCCGACTGCCACTGCCCCTGGGGATAAGGGAACAGGCTGCCGGCCGGAGCCCTCCTCCACGTAGCCGTGGAGGCCGGCGGCCATGTTCCTGTGGCCGCAGACATCATTTAAAAAACCACAGGAACATGGCCGCCGGCAGTAAAAAAAAACAAAAAAAAAACGGCAATGCGGCATCGGACACGGCCGCGGCCGCGCGGCCCGCAGCACACCTGCCAGAGCGGCCTGGGGGGCAGATGGCACCCTGCCCCCCGGCCCAGCCCGCCCCTGATGGTACGAAAGGTATAAGTAAAGTTTTATACTTTCATAAATGTGTGGTTTTCATTTGAACAGGTATCTCTTATATATTTAGCCAGATCTGTCACTCATCCCCTGCGTAGCTAACGTTCCTGCCCAGCGGCATACACAAACCCTCCCCCCCTAGGGGAAAGACCAGTGTTTTCTGTGTATAACGTTTTCATGTGTATAACATTCCACCCCCTTGACATCACCTCCCCCCGCCCAGTCAGAGCTACAGTACACGCCCACCATCCACCATTGCTCCACAGCCACCATCCACCATTACTCCTGCACCCCCCTCCCCCCCCCGGGAACCCCACGACCCCCCTCCCGCGACCCCCCCTCCTGCGATTTGCGGGACCCCCGCGACCCCCCCTCCTGCGATTCGCGGGACCCCCGCGACCCCCCTCCTGCGATTCGTGGGACCCCCGCGACCCCACCTCCCACGCCCCCCCCCCTCCCGCGATTCACGGGACCCCCGCGACCCCCCTCCCGCGATTCGCGGGACCCCCTGCGACCCCCGCAACACCCCGCGTGACCCCCCCTCCTGCGAATTGCGACCCCCCTCCCGCAATTCTAGCCCACCCCCTGCGATTTGCGGACCACCGCGACCCCCCTCCCGCGATTTGTGGACCACCGCCCCTCCCGCGATTCACGGCACCCCCCTCCCGTAATTTGCGCCCAACCCTCCTGCAATTCTAGCCCACCCCCCCCTTCCACGATTCACGGAACCCCCATAGCGCCCCCTCCCACGATTTGCGGACCCCCTCGGCACCTCCCGCACCCCCCCTCCCGCGATTCCGGGAACCCCCCCGCGATTCACACCCCCCCTCCAGTGCCCCCTCCCGCAATGTGCAGACCCGCTCCCGCGATTCGCAGACCCCCCATCCCGCGATTCACGCCCACCCTCACGCAATTCACGGCACCCCTGCACCCCCTCCTGCGATTCGCAGCCCCCTCCCACGATTCACGGACCCCGGCTCCCCTCCCTTGAGTCATGGCACCCCCACGCCCCTCCCGCGATTCACGGACCTCCACAACCCCCCTTCCGCAACTCACTGACCCCGACAACCACCCTCCCGCAATTTGCGGACCCCCCTTCCCATGATTCAAGCCCCCCCACGCACCCCCTCCCACGATTTGCGGACCCCCTCCCCCTAGCGCTAATCGCGGATCCCCGCACACACCCCTCCCTTCCGCAATTTGCAGACCCCCCTGACTCCCTTCCGCCAATTCCACCCCCCAGCGGACCCCTGCGACCGCATTTCACGTACCCCCGTGACAATGGGGGATCCTGTACCGCCACAAGCAGGTGCCGCCCCTAGGTGGGAAATCTGGCCCTGGCTGCCACGCTGCAGGTTCCCCCACTGCCAGAAGAGACCCCACGGTCCTCTGCACCAGCGACACAACTTTTATCAATATCTTGCCCACATACCACTATTATACAGCCTCCTGCTCTCATGCACGCTCACTCCCTCCCAGTGGGAGGAGACGCTCACCCACTGCCGGGAGCTACATACTGTCCCCCAGCCTCCTCCAGTTCTAGGGATGCCCATCGACCATCAATGATTTCAAATAATCAATGGTTTATGGCCGATGTTGAATACTTTTGCCATCGATGTGGGAGGACCAGATGGTTTCCCTACATCGATGGCAAAGGAGAACCAATTAAGTTTCAAAAATTTTTAAGGTGCCGGGACATGGAGCATAGCTCCGCCCCCCCACACCCGGAAGTCCCGCCACCAAGTTCTGATTGACCCACGGCCTATTCAGTCAGATATAATGGATACAACAATCAATGGTTATCCAAGTAATATGTTACTGCTATCGATGGCAGGGTGCAAAATCGCCATCAATGCCAACCATCGATGGCGTCTGCACCAATGCCTATTCCTACTCAGCAACAGCCAAAAACCTTCACTACCCCTCATGCCCACACACCACTATCACTGCCCTGCCTCCTGTTCTCCTGCCCTGTAACTTCCGCCAGTGGGGACCCGCTCACCCTGTGTTGCCCACATTCCCCTATCATGGTTTACCACCCAGCCTCCTGCTCTCATGCACCCTAACTCCCACCCAGTAGGAGGAGACACTGACTCAGGGGCACCTTCCTGTACTCCTGTGCTGCCACGCTGGACCCTCACCCACTGGCAGAAGCTGCAGTGTCCCCTACCCTCCTCTTTAGTCCCCCGTATGCCCACACACCCTTATCACTACCAGCTTCCTGCTTTCCTGAACCGTAACTTCCACCACTGGGGAGTCGCTGATGCTGTGTTGCCCACATGCCCCTATCATGCCTTATAGACCAGCCTCCTGCTCTCATGCACCCTAACTCCCACCCAGTAGGAATAGACACTGACTCAGGGCCACCATCCGGTACTCCTGTGCTGCAACGCTGGACTCTCACCCACTGGCAGAAGCTGCACAGTGTCCCCCACCCTCCTCTTTAGTTCCCCTTATGCCAACACACCCCTACCATTACCCAGCCTCCTGTTTTCCTGTGTCGTGACCTTCGCCAGTGGGGAGCCGCTGACTCATAAACACCCTACTATACTATTGCAGACACACACACCTCAACAACACGCACGCACCCCCCCCACCCACAAATGTCACTGTACCCTCCACACTATCAATGTACATCTTACTCTGTAACCGCTTTTTAATTAAACAAAACAATACACACCCCCTTCCAAATCATATGCTCTCTATTTATCACATTTCACCTATAACTCAAGTTGCAATACAGGGCATCTTTCATACAGTTTTCACACAATAGAAACGGTCACATATTAAGGGGGCGCAGCCCCTTACGCCGATGTGAAGAGCGCCCGTAGGGCGCGATGAATCACCAAGTTTGAAGATATGTTACAACAGACATTTGTTGGAAACATAAAAAATAGCATAATTGTAATTACTAATTTGTTAACAATAATGTTAAGATGTAACTAATAGCATACCAACCACACGTACTGCTGATGGTTTGGGATTGGGAAAACACTATGGGTAAGATGTTCTAAGCAGCAAAAGTGTTAAAACTTGGAAAGATAAAAAGGCAGACATTCCATACAATAATAACCTAAAATCAGTCTGAGACATGACAGCTCAGAGCTCATTGGCTGCTTATTTATCACTCTCCATTTAAATCCTTTTTCTGTTTATTTGTTCTGGTCCTATGGAAGCAAACCATGGTCTACATCATTGCTGTCAATCTCACAGGCCAACAGCTGTTGTAGAACTACACATTCCAGCAAAACATGCCATTTCATATAATTTATTTATAGTTTCTTATATAGCGCAGCATATTCCATTAAGCTTTACAATTGGAATTCTATAATGGATTGCTTAATCTTTGACAGGGCATGCTGGGATGTGTAGTTCCACAACAGCTGGAGGGCCATGAGTATAACACCACTGGTCTGCACAATTGTACTTTGATTTGTTATCTGAGGTACAAATGTCATAAATAATCTAGTACAGGTAGAAGCGGAAACACAGACAGGATTGTTTAACCAGTACAAAGCCTGGTGACTAACACAAGGGAAAACCTTTTTTTTTATAGGTTTAAAATACACAACATTAAAGGTCCACACAAATATTGACATACATCAGCTAACACTATTGTAGAAGTTTAATTTAGTAAATGAGGATGAAGACACATTTGGAGCCATTTACTCACAACTTAAGTGCTGGTCTTCCCATGGTCAGTACCCTAACATCATGCCACTGTGAATCCAGGTTAGGGAAGCAGATAGAGGCATCAGTATGCAGCTCTAATGCGGCCAGGTCCTGGGTAAGGTACCTGGAGAAAGTGGCCTGTGAGATGCCAATGCCTCTGCCACTGACATGCTGAAAATTACCTTTAGCCAGAAAGTACAAAGCAGTCAGGAGTTTGTGCAGGCCGTGAGCGTGAGCATCCTCTCTCAGGGTGTAGCTTTAGTCTGATGAGATCATGCAGATGGAATATGCTGTCATGATTGAGCCAGAACATCTGTATGACCTCATTATCAGGCATTGCGTTGAAGTTACAATGTACTCTTAATAAACAAGGCCTACTAAGCCTCTGCGGTACCTGTGCAACCTGCTGATCATGTTCAGTTTGCTGAGCAGGCCGTCTCCTTCTGTGCTCTCCTGGCAGTGCATCACGTATCCCAAAGTCCCAAGTACCATTATATGGGGCCTGATTCAGACCACGCTTACTAGACAACGTATATTTGGTGTATACATCCCCTCGGTAACATGCGAGGGGATGTGTCCAAGAACACATCTTCTCGCATGCGGCCAAAGGGAAGAGAAATCATTTGATGGTCACCAACCAAATAAAAGTCATTGAAAACGTTCACTCAACTTTTATTTCAGCGAAAGATGGCCGAAAAGGGGCTGGGTGCAGACGTCATGTTTTCATGGGGACGCTCATAAAACGTTGGGCGTTCCCTTGCTCTAGCCCAGTGTCCATCCCGTCTGCTCCCTGTGGAGCGAATGGCTCAGCGAGTGTGAAACTTGCCAAAGCCATTTGCTCCCGGGGTTTGCACATGCACATAAACGCACATGTGCAAACCCCAAACATCGGTGAAGAGCTCAAATTTGTGTATGAATTGGCCCCATTTTTTAGCCTGAAATCCTCCATGGTAGCTAAAGTGCAGATAAGTATGTGTGTGTTCTTTATGGGATTTTATATTGTCATTCGTTAAAGGGCAATTCTTACGAATTAAGCTGATTGAAAATTTGCAGAACAGTGTTTTTCAGACGTGACCCTGATCGAATTATTACAATGTAGTGTATTCGTACCCATCCAATCTTAGTAAATTTCCCTAATAAACTCTCAATTGGGTTGAGGTCTCTTTTAGCTAAGATCAACCTATTACCTGTAGTGAGAAAATGGTGAATTTATAGTTTAAAAAAATCAGATTGGAGTGTATCCCATTTTTCCCATAATTCAGTGAACTGTTGCCCTGTGGGGAGTCTACTGTAGTTGTCCGACTCTAAAAAGCTTCTCATTAGCCCAAATGGAGAAGTAGGAGTGATGAATAACTGGTGGGAAAGCAGGAATACCTAGGAAAGAAGGAAGGGTGCCAAACACGGAAGACACTATGACGCTGTGGGTAATTGCCTTGGAGCTCCTGTCGGAAAGGCGGTCTGTGTGAGCGGGTTACCATGGTGACACTGTAGCCGGTGAGAGCCGCGTGCGTCATCAGAGGACACCCATTTCACAGGTGTGCTGTTTGACGGTGAGCATGAAGGGGGGGAGATAGCGCCTAGGGATCAGTCTATTTAAGGTATATATATGAGTAAGAGTTGAGGTTACAGATGTTGTACTCCAAAAGTAGTATAAACAGTCCCGGTGCCAGGCACATAAAGGAGATAATAGTAAGAACTTATCCCACCACGATATATAAGGATCGGAGCTGGCACACAGGTTGAGATGAAGAAAAAAGGTTTAATGCATCATGAAGACAGTGACAGCTGCTAACCCGACAGGTCTGCACAGCTGTCACTGTCTTCATGATGCTTATACATTAAACCTTTTTTCTTCATCTCAACCTGTGTGCCGGCTCCAATCCTTCATGTCGTGGGGGTAAGTGCTTACTATATATCAAGCAAAAGAGCTATGTCAATAAGTGATGCAGTCAGTGGTGGTTGAGATAACAGAGTAGGACCCACAGAGCCCCAATGTGGGATAGCAGTAAGCGACTCCGCAGCATCTTGTGAAAAGTGGACAAGTGCATTTCCTAGGAGGCCTGAGCAAGGTCTCCTGCATAGGTACTGTATGGCACCAGGGGAGTCTACAGAGCACTACAGGTGATAGTGAAGCTGGAGTCAGCCCGCTGAACAGGTACAAAGTAGTGCAACCTATGTGGTGCCTGCTATTTCTCTTCATGGTAACGGGCGGTGTCTCCCGGGGAGCCATATTATACCATCAAATAATGGCTGGGTTTCCGCCATCTAATTTTCCAATACAATGGTAACTAGCCATTGCATCAAAATAATTTAATAGAAAAAACTATTTATTTAATTTGTACATGTGTGAAAAAGCCTGAGCATGGTCACCCTCGGATGGGACTGGGGGCGGGACCAAGTACAAGCATTGGAATACCATTATATATTTACCATTCAATGACGGCAAATATCAAAATGCCACCATCAAATGGCAAAACCTATACCATCATTTAAAAAAAAAATCGATGGTTGAGAAACATCAAGATGTGATGTCCATGAGATGAGAGTCCTGGTTCATGTAATTCGAAAGTTGGGAGATATGAGAAGATAATAGCTAGAATCTGATTGGTTGCTATGGTAAACTTCTCTTCTAAAAAATGCCCCCACATTTTCGCATACAGATGTAGCTGCACTCTTCATTGCGGTGACCCAGTTTTCCTGCTTGTTTGTCATGCCAAGTTCATACCCATGGCATTGAATCGTAATGCTGCAATATTGCCACTCAATGCGTTTTTTATGAGCTGTGGGAGCAACAATGAAATTGGCTACATCTGTACCTCCCAACTTTTAACAAAGCCTTCCTGCCTGGGCACTCCCTTTCTCCCAGTGAATAGATGCTGTGCTAGGGATGGCCATCATTGTGTGTCCAATATCGGGGCAAAATCACAAATGACCATTAATAGTCACCAACTACGTATTGGGAGACCATCGATGGCTTCACACATCGGTAGCCATCATTTTTCTTTCAGTGAATGGATTGCTGGCCAATCACAGCATAGGGACTGGGGCATACTTGCCTACTTGACCCTCCCCATGAGGGAGAAAATGCTCTGTTCCTGGACTCC
Source organism: Crinia signifera (assembly GCF_055691185.1). Classification (NCBI taxonomy): domain Eukaryota; kingdom Metazoa; phylum Chordata; class Amphibia; order Anura; family Myobatrachidae; genus Crinia; species Crinia signifera. The sequence goes on along the minus strand of NC_139219.1, from coordinate 230,516,849 downwards.
CCTGGTAATACAGGATTACCATCATCATGTGTAAATATTTAGATGCCCACTGCCACCAATGTGTATATATGTACAGTATATGCCCACTGCCACCAATGTTTGTTTATCTGCAGTATATACCCACTGCCACCAATGTTTATATATATATATATATATATTTAGATGCCCACTGCCACAAATGTGTATATATGTACAGTATATGCCCACTGCCACCAATGTTAATATTTTTATATGCACACTGCCACCAATTTATTTATTTATTTAAATGGCAATTATATATATATACATATATGTATATGTGTATATATATATATATATATATATATATATATATATATATATATATATATATATATATATAAATTCCTGGAAATTCCGCACCTATCACAGACGAGTAACCACGGTGGTGCTCACTCCAAGGATAAGATATCCAGACAATAAAGAGCAAAAAAAGAGGGCACTCACCAATCGTTGAATAAATTTTGAAGAGAAAAATGATTTATTGATGCTTACATGACAGGGCTAACGTTTCAGTCTTAACACAGACCTTTGTCAAAGCCAAGCAATATCAAGAGCAGGTCCAGGGTGTTCATGGTGGAAGGACCTGCTCTTGATATTGCTTGGCTTTGACAAAGGTCTGTGTTAAGACCGAAACGTTAGTCCTGTCATGTAAGCATCAATAAATAGTTTTTCTCTTCAAAATTTATTCAACGATTGGTGAGTGCCCTCTTTTTTTGCTATATATATATATATATATATATATATATATATTACTGACAACACTTTTATCGCTGACACTATCCACCAATGGTAACGTATACATTGCTGGCGCAGGCTAGCAATGTATACATTACTGCCACCACTGCCCATCAATTTTTATATATTTATATGCACACATCCACCCATGTATATTTATTTAAAGGCTCACTGCCCACCAATGTATTTATTTAAATGGCAATTATGCCCCCTGCTCCCATGCTTGGAATCTAAACCCCACCCATTATGTAAATAGCCTTTTATATGAAAGATTTTCAGCAAAGTCCTTCGCCTCCTGAAAATCTGTTGCTCTTTGGGGAAAATAGTTCAGTGTGTACGCACTACTTTGGGGAAAGATATATCGATCACAGATTTTGGCGCAGTCTTTTGAAATTAAAATCTTCTAGTCTGTATGGGCCTTTACATTCATGCTGCAAATGTGGTCGTGATTCTGTTGCTATACATACCTACAGGCGCCATTTATCAAACTGCCTTTCTGAAGCTTGTCATGTCATGTCATGTTCAGGGGAGGGAGGATCTCTCCCTCCTCGTCTCCCTGGTGACAGGTGTCACAAGCACCCTCAACTGACAAGACAGTGACACCCCACGTACAGGCAGCCATTCAACCTCCTTCAGGGATTTGTTTACCCATTCCCCCCTAATTGTGTTATTAGAGCAGACTCCTAATATACCTTTTAAAAGTAAAATCAGCACATGACAAGTTATAACTATTTTGATTGTTATGTGTACAACACATTAGCTAGGTTACCATTATATTAATACTGTAAATTAGTGTAAACAGTGTCCGAAATACGTAACAGCAGCATTTCGTTACCTATCCGTAGCACTAGTAGGAACTATTCATCACCGGAACCTTGTATCCAGTGTTCTCTGTTTCCTGGCGAGCCTCAATCACGTGGGCGCGTGGTTCTTGCCCGGAAGTGCTGCTTCTGTGACAGCTCTCTCTGGGTGCCCTTGTTTAGGAGCAGTGCTGGGTGAGAGGGAGCTGGGCGCCCCCGGTCACACAGGATGTTGCGGGCCGCCTGGTGAGTGCTGCTGGGTTCCGCCGGCAGCTGCTGCTCGGTCATTTGTATAGAGTTCATAAGGCTCACATGTGAGCTGTTGCTGTACTAAACAGGGATATGTGTTGGGAGATAGTCCTAGGCATGCTGCCCCTGTATCTGGTAGCTATGGTCACCACCCCCTTTAGCTTGCAGGCATCGTACCTACGTATGTAGAGTCAGTTGGTAGAGCATCAGACTTTTAATCGTAGGGTCTAGGGTGCAGGTTTTAAGTCATCCTAGGCTGTATCTGGTAGGCATAGTAGCTGGCTGGCATGGTGCCCCATAATCTTTAGGCATAGTTTTCCCCCTATAGCTCCCAGGCATCGTGTAGCTGGCAGGGCTAGGTTCCTGCTCTTCTTATGGATGCGGTCGACAGTAACAATGCTGTCAATACATGTTCTGATGCGCACCTTGCATTTTGGACAAGATCACATCGCATTTAGTTCAGAACGCATGCGATATGCTAAAGCAGTGTAAAGGTGCCCATACACGGTCCTTTTAACGGATTCGTTTGGGACTTAAATAGTACACATCGCATCACATGCCTTGTGCATGCAGTGTGATGCGATGAACAGCTAGTACAAAAAGTATGTGCAGCACATACTTTTTGTACTGTACGATGAGATGCGCGGGAGGGCGCATCTCATAGTACAGAACGGACGGTCTATGGGCACCTTACGTTTGAACTAGGTGTGAAGCAATCTATGCCCAAAAGTACATGCTGCACACACTTAATGTAGGTAAAATGTGGGCACCTTCATGTCGACAGTAAATAGGTTGACCACTATTGGTCGACAGGCCATAGGTCAACACATGAAAAGGGGTGACATGGTCAAAAGGTTGACCCACCAATAGGTCCACATGAATTTTTTTTCATTTTTATTTATTTTTTGTTAATTGAAAAAAAAAAAAAAAAAAAGGTGTTTTTCATACTCCACTATCCAAGTGGACATAGGGCAGTGGTTCCCAACCCTGGTCCTCAAGTACCCCCAACAGTGCACGTTTTCCAGGTCTCCACACAGAATCACAGGTGACATAATTAGCTCCACCTGTGGATCTTTTGAAATGTGTCTGAATAATGAGTGCACCTGCTTGGTGAGCTGGAAAATGTGCACTGTTGGGGGTACTTGAGGACCAGGGTTGGGAACCACTGACATAGGGGGTTATTCTGATTCACTCGGAAAGGCACAATCACTCTCTAATGGACAAAACCATATGCACTACAGGTGGGGCTGATGTAACATGTGCAGAGAGAGTTAGATTTGGGTGTTTTATTGTTTCTGTGCAGGGTAAATACAGGCTGCTTTATTTTTACACTGCAATATAGATATCCGTTTGAAGTATACCCCCCCCCCCCCCCCCAAATCTAACTCTCTATGCACATATTACATCAGCCCCACCTGCAGTGCATATGGTTTTGTCCATTAGAGAGTGATTGTGCCTTTCCGAGTGAATCAGAATAACCCCCCATAGAGTTAGATTCTAATAGTGTGCCGAGCGGTGTCCATATCCACCTAAGGATGTATTGCTTATGCCCAGCATTTGCAGAATTTTCAAGTTATGTTCTCTTAATATGCATAGAAAGACACAACTATGCACCACATGACCATATCCATACTGCATATATCACAAATACACACTAATCTTATAGAATAAGGGAAAGTGATCAGTCCCTGTTAAAGTTGAATATACTAATTGTATAATAATCCAGTTCACTAGGAGCAAGGTTACCCCTATGTGTATCAGGGCCAACACTAATTTCATTATTTTAATTGTGTATTGTGGGAGCGTAGTGGCATTTTCCACTGGAAGCTGGTTGGCGTGTTTCAGGAGTGCTGTAGAAGTTACATTGCGATTATATTGTAGTAGTACAGTATGTATATTTACAACAGTATTCATAATCTATCATTTCTTTTTTTAGCATTGTGTACAGAGGAGTGATAAATAAGCACATTGTAAAAGAAGCCAAATTACCCCCGCAGAACTTGTTTTCTCGCAGAGGTCACCATCCTTTTTCAGTAGCAAACTTTCAGCGGCCTTTCTCCAGACCATCCATTCGTTGTTACTCTTCATTATGTCGAATCCCACTGAGGAGAAGCAGACTTTTGCCTATTAATGTTGCTCATCAGACCCAGCGCAACTTTTGGGTCGCTCGGCTGGCTTCCAGGCTATTAAAGCTCCGGTACCTTGTTCTAGGATCTGCTGTTGGTGGGGGATACACTGCCAAAAAGGTATGTACAATATCACATTAAGTACGTACATGTTTCCCATTACATCATTATGTGTGAATGCAGGTTATATAATTTAATATTTTAGTAGTTGAAGTAGTTGTGGTTTTTTTTTTTTAAATAAAATTTCACACATGCCTATAATGCTGCTTTCACATCACAAAACCTGCTTAGACCCAGTATTTAAAAGTGTCTTAAAGCAGGTTAAACCCTTTTCACATCGCATGTTGAACAATGAGGTCCTGCTATGTGCATATCTTATGAGCGGGACCCAGTGCAGTAAATATTTAATGAGCGGGTCCCTGCCCCTGAATATGTAATGAGCAAGTCCCACTCACTGTCATTCACTGCTCCACTTAGCAGGGCAGTGATGAATAGATGCTGTGCACATTATTTATTATTACCAGTTATTTATATACAGTAGCACACACACATTCATATTCCACAGTGCTTTTACTGAGAATATTTGAACATTCGCATCAGTCCTTGCCCCGGTGGAGCTTACAATCTATATTCCCTACCACATGTCAAGCACACTCATTCTTTCTAGGGTGCATGTACATGACCCCAAAGGTGGGTCCCAACCTTCTCAGCATGGTTTCGCGACTCCATGTTGCTGGCCATCAGGCTGATGACTTTTCTAATCTCAGTCAGTGATTCAAGATGTCTGAACAAGCTGTTGACTTGTCTGTTGATTTAGACTCCACACATAATTTTGTGCCTCCACAATGCTGCCATGTAAGTGCTGACTACACAGGTGATGCGATGACCTTCTGCGGTAACTTGCTGGGGTCCTGTAATTATTTCTATTGTCTGATGGGGTCCCAGAGCAAAGTAAAGAGTGTAGGTGGGTACTTTGAAACATTCTTGATTGAATTGGGAGCCTGTTGTTTTAAAAAAAAAAGTCAGTGCATATAATGAGGGAAGCTCCCCTAACATGGCAACATAAACCCTCGTGTTATGTTCAGGTATATTCATACATAGGGCAGTGTTCAATGCTCCCAAGGGCTGTTTTCACTCCCTGCGGTGAATCTTTTTCACTGAAAATCTGATTCACCCTATTCAATGTTCACTATTCGCCGAAAGCGAACAGTGAATGCCGGGCAGTTCTCCGTTTTATGCACGCTGCAAGTCGCTGCTGTATTTCAATGGGGTTTTCACTGGGATTTGCCGAGAGTGTATTCAATGTTAGGATGGCGAACTGCTTTCAGCATGATTTTCGCCATGATTCACCGTTTTGCATTTTAAGGTGAACTGGAAAGTGATATTTTAAAATAATAATTATTATTATAATTTTTTTTTTTTTTTTGGTGTCAAAAAATCTGTAATTTAAATTTGTGAAGGGGCATGCTATTTTTATTTGTGTTTTCAGCACATGAATATATATTTAATTTTATTTTTACACATTTGCCAGCAGGCGGCGGTTAGTTGCTCATTATTCACTTCACACTGGTCCCGCTCATTACATATGCACGAGCGGGACCAGTGCAGCGGCTCCCTCCAACGCGCCCCTGCCAGTTCTCCCGGGGGAGGCAGCTTGTGCTGCCTGTGTCCCCGGGAGCCCCCCCCCACATATTCTGGCACAGGCAGGGAGGCTTCCATCTCCCTGCCTGCCGCCGTCCCCCTGGCTCGCTGCGGCGGGTTAAAAATCGCTGTCAGGGGCAGCGAGCCCCTGCGGTGTTGAATAGGGTGACCGGGAGGGCTGGCAGCGAATGCTCCAGACCTCCGGAACGCGGCAAATGTGCAGCGAATCCTAAACAGGATTCACTGCACATGACGAAAAAATACATAGTCTGTGGGTAAGTATCAATATATGTTGTATAGTCCACTTGTCTATTTTACTGTGACTTCACCCAATTTCTGTAATTGTGCTTACAGAGGTCACCACACAGTTCACTGCAATTTGTGTTTTCTAACTCTTTAGGCTCATAAACACTGGTCGATTTTGAGTTGAAAGGGGATCAAAACACCAAGTTTGAGCTGCTTTCAGCTCAGTCACCCAGTGTGTACAGGCCGGCGAAGAGCGGTGATGCTCATCTGATGGACGGCTTCCCATAGTGCTTTGCTACATTCAGAACCAAATCCTGCCCTTTACCTGAACCTAAGAAACACATATAAACACAATCTACTTAATTTGATATATATTTGTGGGGCCTAGGGGTGCGGTGGAAAGATTCTGATACTCTAGGGTGCCGTGATTAGAAAAAGATTGGGAACCCCTGCACTAGGGCGTGGAGGGAGCATAAAATAGTGTGCCAAGCACAGCGAGGCACCGATCCCGAAGCATGGCGAGTGCAGCGGTACACTTAAACAGTGTCTGTCGACCTATGTGGACACAGACACCCTAAGAAATAATAAAAAATCATGTTGACCTTTTGGATGTCGACTTTTTGACCCTGTCGACCATATGTTTGTAGACATAGGGCGGTATTCAATGAGCCTGATTCGCCATGTTTTTATGGCGAATTTGTGCGGTTTGGCGAATTTATGACTAAAACGGTGAATCACCCTATTCAATGACCACATGGTGAATACATTTCAAGGTTTTTTTCACCATGATTCACCGAGTAGCAATTGCTATCTTTTTATGGTGAAGTGGAATGTGAACTTTTAAAATAAAGTGTTTTGTTTTTTACATTTGGTGTCAAAAAATCAGGAATTTTATTCTGAGGAGGGGCATGCTATTTTTATTCATGTGCTGTAAGCACATGAATATATATTTAATTTAAAAAAAAAAATATATATATATATATTTTTTTTTTTACACAGCAGCCAGCAGGGGGCGCCGGAGCCGAGCCGCTCATTACATATTCATATATTCACTGCACCCGATCGTTACGATCGGGTATAGTGAATATACGGTCCCCTGCTGGCACCCCCAGGGGGCAGCCTGTGCTGCCTGGCACCCGGGGAGCCCACCTACCCCCCACAAAGTTCTGGGGCAGGCAGAGAGACTACCATCTCTCTGCCTGGCACCGTCCTCAGGCTCCCTGCAGCAATCACCGCAGGAGCTCATATTCGCCAGTCAGGGGCAGCGAGCCCCTGACACGTTGAATACCGGAGCCCGCCGGCTCCGGAACGTGGCGAATGTGCAGCGAATCCTAAAAAGGATTCGCTGCACCTCGCAGGTATTCTCATTGAATACCGCCCATAGACACTGTAGATGTTTTATACCATACCATAATTGCCTAGTGTGTATGGACCTTAATGCTTTTGTTATCAATAACTTAATACAGCTTGTGTCATATCCTGCACATGCAGAGATGTCCCTTCAATAGTAAGGTAGAACGCTAGACATAAAATGAGCTTGTGTTGTATGATTAAAGGAAATAAAATAAAAAATGTAATGCAAATGTAACATGTTAGAAATAATATTAGTAGCTGTATTAAACTATTGCCTTGGTTTTGGTACATTTGAGTTTTGGGGCATACTCATAGGGCGATTTTAGCTTATCAATCTGTTCTAAGCAATGTAGGCTAGGCAATTTCCTTTGAACTTCCCGGTGTTTAGACACACACACACACGCACGCTAAGCGATCTGTGCTAACCAATGTTTGTATGCACTTGCTAGGCAATCTAACTAGATCTTGTCTGTGTGTGCTAAAGATCTCAGCTGGTGATGTTCACGACCCTGCATCGCCATCGCTATAGGTTGTAAACACAGAGCGATTTGTGCTTTTTATTTTCTTTAGCGATCTAGACAGATTGCTTATAAAATTGGCAATAATTGCCATGTGTGTATGCCCCTTTACAAAGATTTAATCTCACTTGTGCATCTGAATTTTCTTTGTTGGTTCTCTAAACTTTACTTATCTTTCAGACATATGAGCAATGGAAGGATATGTTCCCTGATCTCAGTGAATACAAGTGGATTGTGCCTGATTTTGTATGGGAATTAGATGAACACATTAATTTTGGTCAGTATCTTTTCAGATTGCATGCAAATAAAGCATGTGTTATACCTTCTATATATAATCATCCTGAGTAGCATACCAGGTGCGGGCACAAAGTATCCTGTCAACCCAATTAAATGCATTGCTTCTGTGTCACTGCCCTCATGGTTTGTTCTAATCCTCTTTGCACTCCCACCTGTTATTATAACCACTGTGCAGAAGTTTTAAAAATAAATGCCTGGATATGATGCTCACAAGTCAGAACATTAACTGACATCTGCCTCTGCATGGATCCAGGAGACCTGGGTCTTCTCCCAAATAACTAGCTTTATTCAAAATCATTAAAAGGAAGAATAATCAGGCTCATATTTTACTACCTTATATAGTCATTAGCAGCTGTTTTATATTAGCTTCGATTCAATTGTAATCCTGCCAATCAGCATTATGCCGCCCATACACGCTGCGATTCCCGGCAGTGCGATGTGTGCTTTGAGGTGCGCGCTCCCGCGGCACCTCATCGCACAGTACAAAAAGTATGTGCTGCACATACTTTTTGTACTTGCTTTTCATCACATCGCATCACATTGCATGCAATGCGATGTGATGGATGCTATTTAAGCCCAGAACGCACGCCGGGATCGCAGCATGTATGGGCAGCTTTAGAACTCTGTGATCACCGTCTAATATTGTGACACCGTACACTGCCAATTTAAATAGTTTAACACCGAGGCCATCATGGTCATTCATGGGACAGTTTAGCAATATAATATCTAACTACTGAAGAGAAATTTGCTTCACTTAATTTTCAGTCGTGGATTTTAATATTGACACCTTTTTTGAAGGTGCACTAGCAGCAAACACATACTGTATGTAGTGTTCATTCTAACACCCTGCACCTTTCAAAACCCACACTGTTTCTTTTTTCCTGCTATGGGTGTTGCTACCTGCTGTGGTGCTTCTAGAACATTCTAGTCTGTATTTCAGCGCTGAAACTCAAACTAGGCTTTGCTAGAAGCAACACAGCAGAGAGCAACACCCCAGGCAGGAAAGAGGAAGTGCATGGGGGGTACTTGTGTATTTTTGCGGCGCCCATCGCATCGCATACCATAATTTTAAAATTGTATGACATTGTACATGGCATACAATGCGATGCGATTAAACATTGTATAAGCACCCTAATGGGTGCTTACAATGTGAAATGCACCCCCACGCCCCCCCCCCCCCCCACTATAAACGTGAACCCGAAGCGTAGCGAGCCCGCGAGGGGTGGCGGTACGCGTCCTCTGACCTTTTCATACCCCGACTATCCACGTTGGCGTGGGGTTGAGAATACAAAGTGTGGCGAGCCACCGAGCCCGAAGCGTGGCGAGCGCACGCGGATACCTGTGAAGCCCGCAAGGGGACTCCGATACCTGTGAAGGTATCCGCGTCCCCTCGCTGCGCTCGCCTCACTTTCTATTCTCAACTCCACGCCAACGTGGATAGTGGGGGTATGAAAAGGTCGGAGGACGCGTACTGCCACGCTGCGGGTTCACAATTATAGTGGTGGGGGTGCATTTCACATTGTAGTACCCTTTATGGTGCTTATACGATCTTTCATCGCATAGGGGGCAAAAATCGCATCGCATGCCATGCGACGCGATGAAAACATCGCACGATGCACATCGGAGGCGCCGCTATAATACACAAGTACCGCATGGGGTTTTTAATGTAGCAGGGTGCTAGACTAAACACTACATCTGAATACAGATGCCACCTTGGAGGAGTTCAGTTTTCCAGCTAAAAGACATTTCATTTTTCTTTTAAATAATAAACTTATTCTGCTATGCCAGCCAAGGTCCCAATTTGATGTGATCTGGAAAAATAGATTAGTTAGTAGATTGTTTTGTTAAGATTTAAAAACATGTATTCCTTATCTGCTGGTCTCTAAGCTACTGGCTATTGCCATTTTCAAAACTCAACACCATATAGAAAGTTCTGGTCTAGCAACAGATGTCATGTGTCCAAACGGATGGTTGCTGTAGGCTTTTGGCCAAGGAAATGTTTACATATAACTAATTGTTTTTTTTAGAATATGTTGATCTTTAAATGATTCTAAAGAATTCAATACGTGTTTCTATTGCCACGTTCCAGATGTTGTTTTGACCAATGCCTTTTCTCTTACAGATAAACTAGGTAAAGCTCTCCCGAATTCTGAGGAGTTGGCCAAACTTCTACCGGACTTTGACAAATTTGGGGAAAGTTTTAGCTTATTGAAGGGGTGGCTTTCATCAGGTGAGGGGGCTTAATAATATTACCAGTTAATTTTTAAAGGAGGTAAAGTAATAAACAATTTATGTACCTATTAATTAATTTTTACTTTTAATATTTTTTAGAAAAAAATTGTTAGTTATTACAAGTCTTTTTTTTTTTTATATTTAAAAGACAAAATAATTTTTTTTCAAGAAATTCTCTTTGTAGAATGAAATAAGAATCCTATATTTTACATATATATTCAGATGTGTATATATTGATGAGCAAATCAATGCACACCGATTAAGAACCACGAACATAGGAAAAAACAAGATATTCACTTGCTGGGTTCTGTACTTCGATCCTGATTCAGATCCAATAGCAAATGTAATCTGTGATTGGTGAACATCTGCTCATGTGCCAGTGTGCGTGCAAGAACACTTAGGGCAGTATTCAATGAGGCTGATTCGCCATGTTCTACGACAAATGTGTGCTATTATGCTCTAAGGTGAATCTTTTTACTGAAAAAGTGAATCACCCTTGTGGGGGTGGGACACAGCGTTTTCTGGGAGTGGCCTGGAAAATGCAGGCTTGTCCGTGCAGCAGCCATTGTGACCCTAAACATGGCCAGTCTGCATCTGACTTTGCAGCTAGGCAGCACAGCCAAGGAACTGCCGGTCATGTGCTTTGTTGTGTTGCAAAGCACATGCACTTTAGCAATGTCCCTGCAAATGTGTGCAGACATGTCGCGGGGAGAGACCTGGCGAGCGGGGTAGCCTTGCCCTGTGCTGGGCGGCCCCACTGCAGACTACCGCTGGAGGTTGCAGTTGTTAGCTAAATTTTGCAAATCTGCAACCAATTCTGAATCAGGCTCTTAGTACTTATATCTGTTTCTTCTTGTGTGCTACATTCTGAATTGTAAGAATATAGGAAAGGAGGGACTCCTTTTCTGTCATAAATTCATTCCATACTTGTCACCATTCTGTGTATACATATGTTTTCCCTTTTCTGGTTATTAGTTCATAAATAAAATCGGCAGGATTCCTTTCCAGGTTTTGCTAAAATGCTTTTATGCCTCAAACTCTTTATATTTTTTTTCACTTATTTTGCTGATTTTTCACAGGTCACAATTTGGTTAGTGAAGTCATAGGAGCTTCTGATCTGCTTCTCTTGTTAGGTGTGTAATGCCCTCTCTATTGCCGTTGTATTCAGTACTATTTAACTGCAAACTGATTTGCAGAATAAGTGTAAGCCCCGCTGTGGTATTTGGGGCAGGGCTGTGCTTAGATGACAAAATGGGTTACTGTTAAATGTATTTATTTAATACAATTTAATTTTTTTCCACTCTGGGGAGTATCCATTTAGCTGTGATAACATATTTTTGCTTTTCGTTTGTTTTTGCGATTCACTATATTACAGCTATCCAATTGCTTGCAATCGATATTTCTCCATAGGAATTTCTCTTCACCTGAGCAGGTGAAAACTTGGGGAAAATCTCTTTATTTGGGTAAAAATCTCGAGACTTTGGTCTGAACCCCTTAGCCTCCCCTTAATGACTGATTAGGCACTTTGAACTTTATCACCCCTAAACGGACATATCATTATTGGCTAATTAAAATGTATAAAAAATGTCAAAGTGATGGAAATGTGGGTATAGTTGGGGGCTTAAAGAATAGGGCAAGTGTTTTGAGGCTTGCATGTAAGAGTAATCTGTTTTTACTGACCCAAATATATGCTGCTACCAATTTTCATGTACCTCAATTTTTAAAAAAGCACTTATTTTACACAAACAAAGCTTGCTTTTTATCTTTTCAATGCTTTTAAAAATAAATTAATACTTATTTAATACATTTTAAGTCTTCAAAATCTTTTCATTATACCATGTAATATACTTCTATACTGTTATCCTATATTTCTTTGCCATGTTTGGGAGTCCAGGCTGATTTTACTATTTTCACCTGCATTTTGCACTAGATAACACATGCAGTTCACCGTTTTTTTGCGATTTTTCTGAAAGTGTTTGTTGAAAACCAGGGGCGTGCATACCCGCGAGTAGCGTTAACCCCCCCACCGTGAGATAAGCGATTGTGTTATCACAACTAATTGGATAGCTCCCTTTGTCGTTACCAGGCACATGATATATCAGGTGGTATTGAATGGTGGCACAAGCATCTGGATGTACAGTTATTAACATACAGGGTCATTTACAATGTTGTGTGTCAGCAGCAACATTAAATAGAATTCTGATGGGGGCGAGCGATAGAAGCCATCAAAAATGATTTTTTTTTTTAGATATATATCCTAGAACTGTGCCTGAGGGATTGAAAGTTTATTGGCTATTCCTGGAAAGGAAGCCTGGGACAGTAGCCATTTATTCTGTGAAATTGTGGCCTTTATGTTGTTATTGAACGGTATAGTCTCATTTCATTCTAGCCATAAATATAGCAATAGAGTTCTCTGCCAATGCTAAGAGCTGATGCTGAGCATTAAGGTTTGGTAAATCCAGGGTGAAAGTATTTGATATGCATGATGATCTTTCTCTACCAGGCCCTGGAGGTGAGACTGCTTTCAAAGCTACTGACAGTCAGAGCTTTGACAGCTCTGAGAAGCAATACAAGAAGGTGAGATAAAATGTTACTTTATACTGGTCAAGATATTTACATACAGGCATACATGTCCTCTTATTGTAGTGTAAAGGCATTTCTAAATTCTTTCAGCAGCTTTTGTGTCAAATGTTTGCTTGTCACTTGCTGTACTTAAAAGAGAATCTGTCTATAAGAAGTATTTCCATGTCATAAAATCCATTGGTAAATTGTCCTGTCCTTTTATGAGAATGCTACTGATTCATGCAATCTCTGTGAACACCAATAAAACAGTCTATGTATGAGTATTATACTAGTAAGTTGTTTTTGGAGCAGTGTACACCGGTTCTGCCCCAGACTCCAGACAGTTGTTACACCCTATATAGTTCATTGTGTCTGTGTCCCACTCCCACTGTGCGTGTGTGTCTCAGGACTAAGTGCATTTTTTTGTACATAATGTTCTAACAAGATACAGTATCCTAGACTGCTGCTATGGGAGAAATAATCACACGGATTGTATTTGCTTTTTAAATCACATTCTTTAATAGGAATATGAGTATATGTTGTTTGTCACCATTTTTTCTTATTCTAAATACCTGAAAGCTGTAGCCAAGGAAAGCATTGAGCCTTCCGATAACAGAATAAGAATGTGTTTGCATGTTAAAAACATGGGGTACACTACCATCTGAAGTACCAGGGTGTTTGGAACATGGGGTACACTACCATCGGAGAATATCTAAAGTTCAGGTCCTCAGCATGTCTCCTCCGGTGATGGCAGGGACTGTCTGGTATGCTCCTCTCGGCTCAGCAGTGGGATGAAAGGAGCCCGGCCGGGTAGTCCCTGCCGCCACCAGAGAAGACATGCAGAGAAACCAAACCCCATGTTCCGAACACTCTGGTACTTCCGATGGTAGTGTACCCCATGTTCTGAACACTCTGGTACTTCCGATGGTAGTGTACCCCATGTTCCGAACACTCGGGTACTTCCGATGGTAGTGTACCCCATATTCCGAACTTGAACCCTTAGAATGTACTTGTAATTTGGACAGAGGAGATAGTGTTGTCGAGTATGGCGGTGTTGAATCTATGAACTTGGATTTCTGTGATAGTAATGGTTCATAGAATATTGATATGCTGCACTGCAGGAATATTGGGTCAGCCCAGAAAACGGCTGATCTTCTTTGTTAGTGATGAATGCACAAAGGGACGGATTCTGTAATCCGCGGTAATAAACCATGTGCTAATTGGACTGCAGGGGCTTCTCAATTATAGATGGTTATAAGCTTGCAGGCTACACTTACTGCAGATTTCTTTACAGGCTTGAGGTAGGCTCAAGCTGTAAGCCACTGAAAGTACCTGCAATGCGGATGCTGTGGACACTTGAAAACTAGAATGGGATCATATGATCGACAGTCATTAGGTAGCTCGCTGCGCCTCGGCACACTATTTTTTTCTTCCACCACGCCCTAGTGGATGGTAGGGCATGAAATACCACCTGTTGGCACAGTGTGGTCTGTATATCAGCACTGATATGCAAACCAGACCTGTGCTAGAAACACCACCGCAGACAGCGACACCCCAGGCAGGGAAGAGGAACTGCATAGGTTTTCAAATATGGCTGGTGCTAGAATGATCACTATCATATGTCAACATGCATTTGGTCCAAAGATCCATATACAGTGGTCAACACAAGGTTTTTTTTTTTTTTTTGGTGATTTCTTGTATGTTTCGCGTTCTGTGGCCACTATCAGTAGTTCTGCAAGGTATAGGCAGTATAGGGGAGGTTAGGCTGTGGGAAGGGAGTTAAGGTTAGATTGGAGGGAGTGCTAGACACTAAAGAGGGAGGTTAGGCTGCAGGGAGGGTGGGGGCAATGGTTAGAATAATTACCACCCGGTGTCTGGATTCTGCTCATCGGGTTGCTGCTGTCTTCTAGTTGCCAGATGCCAATGCCATCCCTCCCGGTGGTATACTTTTATTTGAAAAAAATTATTCTACCCATTTAAAGTTATAATTTTATTTTTACAGTATGTTTGTGCATCATACTAAGAACCATTTATATTCTTTCACTGTTGTTGCTGTATTGTTAAGCTGTCATGTCTGACGTGCACCTGATCACAACCATTTGCTTTCTCTGGTACATGAATCATAGAGCTGTGCTAGAATGGGTCTGCAGTACAGTTTGCAATTGTCACCTCCTACTTTTTAGCAGATTTTGGTATAGTTGCACCTGTGGCAGTTACCCTTAGCAGTGCCCCAAACAGTTATTACCCTATGTATTTTTCTTTCATTTATGAGTGACTTTGGCTCATCTATCCTGTACATGTGTTTTGTGTACTGCTGAGGATTTGGTTACTTAGTAGTTAAGGCTGAATAAAGACGTGCGTCCATAGAGTTCAAGCTTTTGTTAGAGTATAGGACCCTTTATATAAATTGTGTATTCTGATTTAATTGTATACAGATTATGATTGTTGTTTGTACCCCTCAATGTTTTTACCCAATATATGTTTTTGTGTAACATTATTTTAAATGTATTTATTGTGTCTGCTGACACCACCTCTCCAGGAAGAGAATTCCACAATTTAACTGCCTTGACCGTAAAAAATATTTTCCTTCTAAGGAAATATTCTTTCCTCTAGTCTAAAAGCATGTCTACGTGTCCTAGAGTCCTTCCTCAAAGCAGAAAGGGTGACTGACCGTTCCTTCTATTGGCCCCTGATATATTTGTACATGTTAAGCATATCTCCTTTTTAAACGTTTTGTTGTATGCACTCTTATGCTGGTAGGTGATCAGACTAGCTCACCAAGTCTTTGTTCTCTGTAACCCTTTTGTAAGTTTTTATTTGGTAAATCAATCAAGAGTAGGAGGTTTACTGGTCGATTTACCATACGTACCCTTTAAACTGGGACATTCATTAATTACACTGGTTCTGTGTAATCCAAGAGCATCCCGGTTTTAAAGGAACGGGATAGTAAAGGTGACTGTACACCTACAGATTAATCGTCAGATTGGGCTGGTTGGAACAAAAATCTGGTAATTTCTGAATGACAATTTGGCAGTTTTCCAGCATTTCCAAGCAAATGGTCAACTGTCATTTGCTCTCATCCATAACCAGGTTTTTGTTCCAACCAGCCAGATCTGAAGCTAAATCTAAAGGTAAAAAGACAAAGAGAGCAGTGATTTTCTATCTGAAACTAAGCTTTTGTGGGTTATACACCTCTATAATGACCGTCCCAATAGTTGTATAGGTGTGTGCAGGAGGGTTAGCCAATAAACAGGTGATCACATGGTCACATAATCACTCCGGGAGCATTGATCGGACATAGAAATCCTGATACTGGTTAGACAGGCACCGGAATCCCAGCTGTTGCCCTGAATGTAAGTATGCCAGGGCTAGGTAATTTTAGGCCATATAGGTGAGTTTAGGGATAGACAGCAGGGTATGGAGGGTATAAGTGTTAGGCTGAAGGAGGGGGGGGGGGGGGGCGTGGTTATATTAAGCAATAATGGTGGGGTATTAGGATGCAGGAAGGGAGGGTTAGTGGGTAGGGGTTAGAAAACTTACCACCCTGTTGTCTGTATTCTGCACATAGGGATGCTGGTGTCAGTCTGCCCAAGTAGGGCTTATTAAAGAGACTTTTTTTTTATTCATTCACACGTTTGTTTAAATTTTGCTGTGGTCATGAAACTACCGATTGGCATCTGATTTGCAACAACTGATTGCTGAAATGAATCTGCTTGTTGTCTGTGAGTGGATTATCGGTACTTATGTATTATCTGGGCTCCCATGTTAAATGCACCCCATTTTTTCATACCCCTACTATCCAACTACGCATGGAGTTGATTTTATATAGTGTGGCGAGCGCAGCGAGCCACCGTGCCCGAAGCGTGGCGAGCGGACGCGGTCTCATAAGAAAAACGGGAGCCCAGATATTACATAAGTACCGGATTATCTGATGCGTTTACTACACAACGTGGGGTAGTATTTTAGGGTTTGGCCTATGTTTAGCACTAATACATCCTGCGCTCCTTCTGTGGTAAGAGATTTGCATGCCTGTGAGTACAAGAAACCAAGACTAAATTGCAAAAAAAAAAATCAAAACTTGAATCCTATAATACATAATTATATAAATGCTGTTTTTTTCAAATTTGCAACCTGCCTGCATTCCTAACAATAAACTCGTAAATCCACTCAATTTATGTTTCTAATTGGATTTAAAGAGACATCCTCTTCATATTGTCTATATGTATTTTACAGTTATTCCAATCATTCTCAACCCTTATGACTTAAACAAGCTTCCTAGAAACCCTTCACCCATCCTACGCCTAGCTTGTCCCTTGTCCAATATTTTTTCTTTTTAAGGATTTTTCTAGAAACTTAGAAGCTAGTGATGTCAGGTGAATGAGTCACTGGGAGGAGATTAGTGTACAGTACATATACAGTAGATGAGCAATACTTAGAACAGGCAACCTTGACACAGACTGCAGTAGTATTCTATTACATAAAATGTCCCTAAGTATTTATTTTCTACAGCGGAAATATACATACTGCAGGGGTTCTCTTAAACAATGGGTGGTATTCAATCCTGGATTCTGATTGACGGAACGTCCCGACAGTTAGAATCCTGAGCCGTTTTCTCCCAGCTCGACTGAAACGCGACAGCCGGAATTCAATGTTCCAGCTGGCGAGTGTCGGAAACTGGGTGTGTCGACAAAAGCGGCTGCGGATTGTCGAAAAACAGTCGTGAATTCGATAATCTGAGGCCTTTCTTCGACAAAACAGAGCAGACTTGTTTTAAAGTCGGATCTGTTTTGTCAGAATCTGCCTACAATGCTGTCGGAAATGGCTGCATTCAATAGGCTGTGGCCGATATTTCCCCCGGCATTGAATACCCCCCCCCAATGTCTAGGTAAACAGTCTTTAGGTGGGGTCGACATTGATCAGAGGTGGACACGCAAAAAGGACACGAAAACATGTTTTGTTTTTTACTTTTTGTATCCATGTCGAAGTGTGTAAATGTGGAACCCAATGAGTGTACCACGTCCCTTTACTACCACGGCACACTTCACTGTTCCCAAGAAGAGTCACGTGGAAGATTAAAGCATGAAAAAGTTGTAAAAATTTGAGAAATATTCCCAAAACTCATGTTGTCCTTTTGCATGCCGAACTAATGACTGTTTTCCTACTACAGTATATCTCCTAGATAACTTTTGATAGTGTAAAGGCCAATTGTTATTCTCTGTCCCCGTTTGATGCTTTTCACACAGTCACTTTTACGCCCTTGCTTGCCAGTATTATTTTATAGTATTGTAGCTTTATGGCTAACGCCTAACTACAGAGCAGTGATAGAAGCTACAGTATGTGCTTAGACATGTGCATGTGATTTTACATTATGGCAACGCTCTGAAAATAGTCCCCGCATTGGGAAACATTGACTATTCAAAATTGAGTTTGCTTGGCTATTTAATAGCATGGCATATTCTGCTGGTAACACTACATTATCATACACCATCAGTTTATTCTTATTCTATGGCCCTTATTCAATTCTGATCGCAGTACAAATTTGTTCTTAAAATGGGCAAAACCATGTGCACTGCAGGTGGGGCAGATGTAACATGTGCAGAGAGCGTTACATTTGGGTGGGGTGTGTTGAAACTGAAATCTAAATTGCAGTGTAAAAATAATGCGGCCAGTATTTACCCTGCACAGAAACAAAATAACTCACACAAATCTAACTCTCTCTATACATGTTACATCTGCCCCACCTGCAGTGCACATGGTTTTGCCCATTTTGAGAACAAATTTGTACTGCGATCAGATCGGAATAAGGGCCTATATCCGCTGTTTGAAATCTGCAATATGCTTTAAGCCATTCTGCCTTACACGTAGTGTTCTAGTAGTCATGTTATGCTACATGCCTGTATGTCTGTTTTGGTCCTAGACCGCTCACTATCATTTTATCTTTGTTACACCCTACTGTTTGCACCCCATCATCTTCATCGTGTTTTGTCCTCCACCTTCACCGCGTCTCTCTCTCTCTGTAAACTCATGGCAGGGTTTGCTGGGTGAACTCATTCTATTACAAGAGCAGCTCAAGCAGCATGAAGAGGAGGCACGCAGGGCTGCTGGGAGCATTAACACAGGCACTGCACAGCAGAAGCGCAAGGTGATGGGTCTTAGGACACTGGAAGCACTGATAAGTTTGCCACAAATAAAGTTATTACTTACACTGGGAAAGTTGTGTAATGTTACTTTTAGATATATGTGATGATTTTAACCTCTTTGTGGCAGGGCGGATCATCCCTAGGAAGTTTATTTTCTTGAAATAAAACATTAGGGTCGCTCCTATTAATTTGCGAAGGGTGCGAGGTGCCATTGCTGCAGCAGTTAAACGCTGGCAACAGCCCTCTATTTTGCAGTTTGGTTTCGGTCTGAATTTGCTCAAAAGTGCTATCTACCCTATGGAGCTGTAAGCACTTTTATGTAAATACTGGCCGATGATTTGCATTAGCGAAATCATCGAGACTAATAGGTTCGATACCATTGTGTTGGGTTGCTAATCTGTGAGTTAGTGTTGATAAGTCATTGGGGAGTGCTGCTTATGACAAGAGGAGGTCTTGGTTCAAAGAAAGATATTCAATGTTTTTTTCAATAGAGATTTTGAGATATTGATACAATAGTCTTCAATTACATGTAGACAGCGGTGGCACCAGTACTCTCACTTGCCACCGCTTCTGCTTATGGTGCTCTTGATTTTTATGGTTGAAATTCATTTTGTGGTTTGTTTGGAAGTTGAATAAAAATACTTGTTAGATTTATAGTGTTTTTTCACCAATAGAACATTTAGGGGGTTATTCAATCACCGGTGAGCATCTCCCGTCAGGGGTATGCCCGCCGGGCCCTATTCAATGCGGTCTTCCCTAACAGTATTGAGTAGGGTATCTCGGCAGAATGAGCCCGACATCACTAGCTGTCGGGCTCATTCTGCCGAGAACGGCTGGGAAGTGACAAGCTGCCGGCTGCAGCTCGCCTCTTCCCGGCCTCAACTCGCGGCAACGCCCCCTTCTCGTCCCGCTGCAGGCGGGACATTGAATCCCGCCTGCGTGTTCTTGGTCGATCTGACAGAGAACGGGACTGGGTCATGGCAGTCAAGCAAGCTCGACTGCCATGACCCCCACATTGAATACCCCCCTTAATGTGGAATGTTTGCAATAACTTGGTAGTGACTTGTGGGCATACATATTTAGGTGACATAGTTGATCAATATATACTGGTCTGGTGGGAGGGGAGTGGCGATCTACAGAACTCTTGAAATCATGGTAATTCTGCACTGTGAATGGTCAGTTTAAACTGATATTGTGGATTAGTAATTTATTTGGATATGGTGTGGATTAGTAATTTATATGGTTAAATAATGTCGTCAGATTTAAGTTTAGTTACTATGGTTTCATAATGGGGTGTCATGATTCATAGGTCTAATATTGTATATAACCTTGTTTTTCTGAGTATTCTATGAGATTATGCAAGCTAAGGTACAATGAGTCATACCATGTTTATTTAGAAGACATCTACTTAACTGCATAATATTATGAATATTATCTTTTATAATAACAATAATGACAATTATTGACAATAATGTTGTGATTTATTTAACATGAGAACACCTACAGCTGCTAATGTGTCACAATCTGCTGTTTAAGGCATCTGACAAAGAGAAAGTTGATCAGCTACAAGAAGAGCTTTTGCAGACGCAGGTGGGTGTGTAATATGTATGTCTGCCCTCCCAGGACTTCTTACCAGGATGTAGATTTGTGCACTATGCAGTAAGTAAATCAGACTGGGCTCCACCCAGAATAGAATACTTGCTATGCTCTCTAAAACCAGTGTGCTTCGGGCCATGCACCAGCAGACAGAGCTGACATGCTGGATGTCTCAAAACTACCATTATCTTTATTATTGCCCAATTGTGTAGGATTCCATTTAACCTGACTCTACACCCCCCCCCCCCTCCTTTTTTTTGGAACAGTACGGAATATACATCATTTATATATATTTTTATTTATATATATATATATATATATATATATATATATATATATATATATATATATATATATATATATATATATATATATATATGATGTGTCTAGTATCCATGGGGCGCAGATACGCTGCCATCTGTTGGCATTGAGTGATACTACTAGCTTTGGAAGCATTTGCTTTGAGCAGGCTTACTAGTTGGGTAATAAAGCAAATAAAATGCTTTCAGGTCTACTTTATAATTATGCAACAATTTCACATAATGGCTTTTTATGTATATAGATAACCTATTATTAAAAAGGTATTACAGTCCCAGAAGTATAAAGTTCAGAGTGATAATGTTACCCTGTGCCTTTACTGACACCTGCTGGCTGCATACATTATAGTTTACTATATGATAGTTTCCTACATTATTCAATACCCTGGTGTGTAGTAGATCTTGCATTATAACTTTATATGAATAGATGTAACCAGTTCTATTCTTAATGAGTTGTTACCATATCAGGAAAAGATCCACAGTGACTAATTGGCTTTATTCACTAGAAGTCTGTCAGCATAATGTAAAATGTTTCTAACACCACCTACTATGCATCCTAATATATTGATAGTGTAAACCAATCTGACTAAATATCAAATATAATATACAAATAATAATAATTTAATAAAAGAAGCAATCTCAATTACCTATATTAGACAAATGGGCAAACAGGCCCTGCCAACACAAATGCGATTCACTGTCTAACCGCTTTTTTAAGACGGCATGAGTCTGCGCAGCTCACTGTACCGTTGTACATAAGCATATGTTAGTATTATTGAAAATAAATGCTCTATAGAAAATGTCCTGCTTGCAGCTTATTTCAGCAACTTTTAATACATTTGTTATATGAATAATAACATACATGCATTTGGTCAGCCCTAAAAGGTATAGAAATCGTACTGCCCAGCAAAGAGGAGCCAGGATAAGAGCAGGTGGAAGCCATAAATACGCAACTTTATTTGTTTTTTTTATTTTTGGTATGGGGCAGGTGAAGTCAACCTGGATAACAATGCCATCTTCTGATTTGTGTTTTATATGCTTCAGCTGAAATACCAGCGAATTCTGGAACGCCTGGAGAAAGAAAACAAAGATCTACGGAAGCTGGTGCTACAGAGAGATGACAAAGGCATTCATCACCGGAAGCTGAAGGTGATCTAAAAAAAAATTTAACGGATTTAAATATAATTGTTACTGCATTGTGTTGAGCATACAAATGAAAGGCATTTTAATGTGCACAAATATACTGTAGTTGGAGAAGCAGCTGGGCAAAAACATACATATTCGTAATGTGGAAAATTCATCATAATTTTCCTCATTGCGAATATGTAAGTTTTTGGCAGTTTGCAATTTGAGTACACAACAAGCAGCGCCTGATTAGGCTGCAGCCTAAGGCACCGGAACTGGGGGGTGCCTTGCAGGCGACAGTCGAGGAATAAAATGTAATGCCTAATTATTCAATGCTTGCTAGCTATCGCCTATCCTCATGTACTGTGGGGCTAAAGTTCTTAAGGTGACTGCCAGATGGCTGTGCCAATGTAACTTACTGATGGAACCATTACTTTATGTACACTGTGCTACAGTGCCAGCTGGGCAGCCTTAAGTCAAATTCTCCTTCATAAGCTACAGGCATTAGATCCTACTTGCCAGTTGTAAAACCTTTGTTACATGCAATTAGGCAGTATGAATGGCAAGTCCCTGAGTGCCAATACACCTGTGTTTAACTGCATTACAAGGGGGAGCATGTTTATTAGCCTAGGACAGGGGTGGCCAAACCTGTCCTCAAGATCTACCAACAGTTCAAGTGTTTCAGGCGACCTGTGGATCTATAGTAGGAATGAATGCTGCAGGTTTGAAAATGTGACAGTTAGTAATGACTACAGCTGTGCACCAGCTAGGTGATTTGGAAAACGTGGACCGTTGGTAGAACCCAAGGACCAGTTTGGCCATCCCTGGCCTAGGACATCTATCACCCTTAATCTGGCCCTAATAACAAGTGCAGGTACTCTTTACTTAGCACGGCGCCCATCACGGGCATTGAATGCACTAAAAAATCGGGTGCGACGCGACCGACGCGATGCCCGCGATTTCCCATAGGGAACAATGTTCAATGACTCAATTGACCCGATTTTTCCATAGGAAACAATGTTAAATGGCCCACAGAGGCCAAATAGGCACCCTGAAGTGTGAAATGGCCCCCACAATTGTTAACGCCACCCCACGATCAACGTGAACCCGAAGCGTGGCGAGCGTAGCGATACGCGTCCTACGACCTTTTCCTACCCCCACTATCCACGTCGGCGTGGAGTTGAGAATAGAATAGTGTGGCGAGCCCGAAGCGTGGCGAACGCAGCGGATACCTGTGAAGCCCGCGAAGGGACGCGTTTACCTGTGAAGGTATCCGTGTCCCCTCGCGGGGCTCGCTGCGCTCGCCACGCTTTAGGCTCGGTGGCTCGCTGCGCTCGCCACACTATTCTATTCTCAACTCCACGCCGACGTGGATAGTGGGGGTATGAAAAGGTCGTAGGACGCGTACCGCCGCCGCTCGCCACGCTTTGGGTTCACGTTGATCGTGGGGTGGCGTTAACAATTGTGGGGGCCATTTCACACTTCAGGGTGCCTATTTGGCCTCTGTGGGCCATTTAACATTGTTTCCTATGGAAAAATCGGGTCAGTTGAGGCATTGAACAGGAAAATCGGGTCAATTGAGACATTTAACATTGTTCCCTATGGGAAATCGCGGGCATCGCGTCAGTCGCGTCGCACCCGATTTTTAGTGCATTCAATGCCCGCGATGCCCGCGATTTTTTTACCTGCGATGCCCACGATCAAAATCGTGGGCGCCGTGCTAGGTAAAGAGTACCCAAGTGCACATTCAAAGAATTAAAAACCTTTTTTTAATCCCTTCTGCGGGTTTTCTCATTCTTGGGCTGAGGTCATATTCAGACATTAATCTCAAGGATTTTTGTGTGGTACCCATACAAATTATACAGAAAATGCCAATAATCTTCTTACTAATTTTAGCGGCGCATACGCAAGGTGAGATTTTGGCTAACAATTTTTTATCTATACAGTCAAAATTGTATGCAAAGTTATTCAAAATCTCAGTATTATGCGATACCGATGCAAACCCTACTTATAGGATAGGTATCCCAAGGAAAAACAGACTTCTGGCAAGGCAATTTTGACTATGTCACTTGTAATGTGTTTGGCCATAGGCCAAATCACACATAGTCAAAATCTCAAAATCAAAAGTGTATGTAGCCAAAATCGGCTCCTTGCACTTCGATGGGAAATTGCAAAATCAGCCATGCCCAGAATTGCACCATGTGTACCTGCCTCTTAACACTGTTAACAATTTTATTGATATTACACGAAAGGGAACCTAAGCCAAGATGGATTTAGTTTCCACCTTTATAAGCACCACAAACTGATGTTATGTGCTTCTTGTTTTACCAATAATCCAAAGTATACATAAAACCCCTAAATTATATGTGTAGGTTATGACAACAACTGTTTTTAGAATATAGTAGCCCAACAAGGCCTTCCATTTTAATATCTACACAACCTACCTTATTAAATTAGGGGTTAACCCTTTAAGTGCCGACGTTGCTATGAGAGATGGGCAAAATATCAGCTAAAAATGCCAGGGCCGTAGTCGAGGAATATGAATCACTTTAGTTATTGACAGCAAATGATCTGAAGTCAATTAATTGAATTTTAGTTAAAAAACAATCGCTGTGAGCGACGCTGGCATTTTTAGTTGATGATTTGCACATCTCTCAGCATCATTGGCACTCAAAGGGTTCATGTGGGACACCGACGGGCAGATTTATTAAGCATGATGTAGTGATAAAGTGGCCATTGATAATGCAACAACCAATAACCTCCTAACTGTCAAGTTACAGGTTGAGTTTGACTAATGACAGTTAGGAGCAGACTGGCTGATGCATTATCACCTTCCACTTTATCACTTCACGTGGCTTAATACATCTGCCCCAGGGTACACTGGAAAAGTGTCACAGGTGAGCATGACATAATAGCTGCTAAGTGGGCACATCATTTGAAAAAGGAGACTCCCCTCTTTCACATACGGGTGACCCCATAGTTTACTGTGCCCCCCTGCTATATATGGAAACATGTCTGGTTTCTGTACTGAAGGGTAATACTGTTTGGTGATCACAAGTTGTAACCAGACAATATCTACTAGTGCCTTACGTAACTTTGAAGAGTAGACTCACTTTCAAATGCCGTTGGCAACTCTGTTGCATCTGTCATTATGTGGGGTAATATGGCATGTAATTATTATTTACCGTTTCATTTATAGCATATTCCGTTGCGCTTTACAATTGGAATGCCCTCACCACCCCATATACAGAAAATGTACATTCTGTATGGGTGCCGGACGGGGTCCCGACAGGCATTTACCCGACGTCGGGATCCCGACTGCCAAAACACAGACAGCCGGGTTCCCGATGGCCACCTGCTATTTTTCCTCGTGGGGGTCCACGACCCCCATAGAGGGGGAATAGAATAGGTGGCGAGTGCAGCGAGCCCGCAAGAGGCTTAGTTGTGCTCCCCATGCTGCGGTCTGAGTCCAGACAGTCTGGATCCCGACGTTGGGCTAATGACTGTCGGGATCCCGACTGTTGGACCCCTGTACCACACCCTTCTGTATTGCATTGTGACTTTATGTGATCACAATGCAATATGTACTAAGGCAGGGGTGGGGTACCTTTTTTGTGCCAAGGGCCGTTTGTATGGGGAAAAAAATCCTTCGGGGGCCATAAGTAAAAATTTCTCTTACAAATTGTCCTGCTGCAGCCGTCCCACGCTCCAGTGGCTGCCGCTGAATAGGACTGACAGTCACCGGCTGCTGTTGATTAAGAGGAATCTCGCGAGAACTACTGACCTCTTGCGAGAATTCCCCTGTACTTGACTCCCAGCAAAGCCGTCGGGTGGGTCAGAGGGCCACTCAGACGGGCTACGGTGGCCGCATACGGCTCCCGGGCCTGAGGTTCTCCACCCCTGTACTAAGGTGTCTCAACATTTGAAAGATTGGGGTACCCTCCTTTTGAAAGAGACGACCCCCTCTTTTGCAAAAGTGTCAACAGGTTGGAGGAGATCTTCTCCGTCCCTGGACTTCATTAGTTTTCTGCCAGTAAAAAAAAGAAATTTTCCATCTTGCAAGCACAGTTACCCAAATCTTTCTAGATGAGGGATTAGGGAGTTAGAGAGATTTACCCATAAGCATTCCCTTTTTATTGAAAAAAAAAGTATAATCTACATTGGTTGACAGGACTAGTGGGGGCACATGTTTTGGCTGTTTTTGCTTTGCCTTTTTAATCAGAGGTCATGTGCGGCTCATCCTCTGCAGTCTTGCTGTGCCTCCGTAGGACAAGCCCACAGTTCAACAACTTTGACATTTGATTTTGTTTTGACGCAAACATAATTTTGGTATTTTCTTTTATACAGATCATTATTTTCTGTGTGTTACTAGCATTTTAGATTAAAAAAAAACTGAATAAATAGCTAGTTACAGTATATTGGTCATTTTGGTAACCTGTGTTTTGTGTTTCAGAAATCCTTGATAGATCTGTATTCTGAGGTACTGGACATTTTGTCAGATTATGATGCCAACTATAACACACAAGACCATTTACCAAGGGTATGTTATTATGAAGTTTTTTTGGCACACCCACACTTCCCCACGAAGAGACATGTAGTGGTGTATGTAAACTTGTTGATTGGAAACTGCCATTGTTGCTGCTATCAGAATGGTTTTAAGAATACTATCCCACCTGCTGTCATTCTAAATTAAATTGTTCAATTGACGGAAAGTAATCTTTAAAACTATTTTTGGTACTTGTGTATTTTGGCGGCGCCCCCGATGTCCGTCGTACGACGAACAGATCGCATCGCATCGCATGCCATGCACCCGATGGCATGCGATGCGACGCGATTTTGACCCCCTATACGACCAAAAATCGTATAAGCACCCTAAAGGGTGCTTTTGAGCACCCAAATGGGTGCTTACAATGTTAAATGCACCCCCACGCCACCCCCCACTATAAACGTGAACCCGAAGCGTGGCGAGCGCAGCGAGCCCGCGAGGGGCGGCGGTACGCGTCCTACGACCTTTTCATACCCCCACTATCCACGTCGGCGTGGAGTTGAGAATAGAATAGTGTGGCGAGCCCGAAGCGTGGCGAGCGCACGCGGATACCTTCACAGTTATACGCGTCCCCTCGCGGGCTTCACAGGTGTCCGTGGCGACGCGGACACCTGTGAAGCCCGCGAGGGGACGCGTTTACCTGTGAAGGTATCCGCGTCCCCTCGCGGGGCTCGCCACGCTTCGGGCTCGGTGGCTCGCTGCGCTCGCCACCCTATTCTATTCTCAACTCCACGCCGACGTGGATAGTGGGGGTATGAAAAGGTCGTAGGACGCGTACCGCCGCCCCTCGCGGGCTCGCTGCGCTCGCCACGCTTCGGGTTCACGTTTATAGTGGGGGGTGGCGTGGGGGTGCATTTAACATTGTAAGCACCCATTTGGGTGCTTAACATTGTATAAGCACCCATTAGGGTGCTTATACAATGTTTAATCGCATCGCATCGCATCGTATGGCATCGTATGCCATGTACAATGGCATACAATTTCAAAATTGTATGCCATCGTGCACTATCGTACGATATCGCGTCGCATCGCATACCATCGTATGTGTTATGGTATGCGATGCGATGGGCGCCGCCAAAATACACAAGTACCCTATTTTTTTTCAACATTCTAGAATTTTAGGGACTAGTCTTGCATTATAGCATTTCTGATCATAGCTCTTTTTGTCTTTTTAAGGTAGTTGTAGTCGGTGACCAAAGTGCTGGGAAAACCAGTGTCCTTGAAATGATTGCTCAAGCCCGAATCTTCCCTCGAGGATCTGGGGAGATGATGACTCGTTCTCCAGTTAAGGTATATTAAAAATACTAAACTGACTTAGCATTGTTATATAGATCAATCTTGAACAGGCATAATTAATGACCAAATATAGCTGGTGTCAAAAAGGCTTTAAACATCCACATCAGTTTCTGCATGCATCTAATTCTAAGTAGTATGTACATGGAGAGGTAGTGAACCTGAGCACCCAGTGTAAAACAACACTGGCACAGGGAGAACATACGCACTGCACAGATAAAGGTTTGCCATAGTACCCTTAATGGTTCCTATTGTAACTTCATTTTCCATAATCCCCTTTATTTGTACTTGGTAAAAAAATGACGATGATCATTATTTTATTCTTTGCATAGGACACTTCTCAATCAGTATCTGAGTTACCATCCGAGTGTATTATTTTGGAACGTCTATATAAATCAAAAATCTCAGTGAATAATATTGTTTATTTAGTAAAATCATTGTGTTCTATTGTACTTAATTATTATTATTTTTTTTTATGCAATTGTTTCAGGTTACTTTAAGTGAAGGACCGCACCATGTTGCTGTATTTAAAGACAGCTCTCGGGAATTTGATCTCAGCAAGGAGACGGATGTAAGCAACCATATGAATTACCACTGACGATCTTAACTTTACATCACAAGTATTATGAACAACACTTTGCATGACTGGTAGTAAGTAATTCTGAGTCAGAGGTACCAAGCCTTGGAAATCGATAAAGTATCAGCCCCTAGCAGCCATACTACAAGCTGTGTTTGAAAAAGGATAGCTGGTTATCTTCATCCAATTTGGGGGTGTTCGGGAGCCATCAGTATTCAATCCTGGCTGTCAAAAATGGCTGCTGTATTTGCCGATTCACAGACTTTCCTATTGTCAGAATCTATTCCGACAGTCAGAAGAACGGACCAGACATTGGATAGGTCGAATGTCAGTTCTATCTAATCGTGCCTGGAACGGAAACTGTATATCTCTGGGGGGGCATGAGGGAAAATATGTGATTTTTGCCTTCTCTGTTCCTTTTACTACTTTTTTCCTAAAGCTAACACTGTAGCTTTGGTGAAATAGTCTGCTTTTATTCCTCATGAAGCCAGATAACTTACACATAACAGTTTGTTTCTTGTCAATCCCAAGCACACAGATTCACAAGTGAAATAATTGCCTGCACCTGTGGATCTTTAAAATTGTGTCAGTGAATGAGTACACCTGTGCACCTGCCATGTGGCCTGGAAAACGTAAACTGTCGGGGGTACTTGAGGACCGAGGTTGGGAACTACTACACTGAGATAACAGTTTCCAACTTTATCAAATTGGTCTGCCAGTCTAGTATCTATTGCCCCACCTATTTGAATCGGCCCCTTTTTCACAGGCCAAGCTCCACCCCAGCTAATTAACTGGCATTATAGAAGAAGTTTTTGTACCTGCGCACTGAATCAGTGACAGAGCGCGGCACCACCACCCATTCCAATAATTAACTGGCATGTATTGCTTTATACGAGACCAACTATTTCCTGCTACTCTTATGTCATTTGATTAGCTTGAATGTTCTGTTTCTATGGTCTCACTGCAGCCTGGTAGTAGCAGTAAGAGCTGGAGATATTTTATGTTAAAAGTTCAACATAACTTTCCTAGACATATGAACTTGGTATTACAGGAGTAGTCTATAAAATGAAACCATTACTACATATTATCATATTATAAACATGTTTTTTTTGTTTTTGTTTGTTTTTTAATTATTGACTTATGTTTGCTGACAGCTTGCGGCATTGAGGGATGAAATAGAGGTACGAATGAGGAAGAGTGTCAAGAATGGACAAACTGTCAGCCCAGAGGTACTATCAATGTAATATGTGGCAATTATTCCAGAATTTTGAGGGGGCAAAAAGTCAATTATTTCCGCACTTGTGTGAAGTGGCTTAATGGCAGTGTTGTGTATTTTACAGACCATCTCACTGAGTGTAAAGGGCCCCGGAATCCAGAGAATGGTGCTTATAGACCTACCAGGAGTAATCAATGTAAGTAGCACTTCTACAGTGCAGTACGTACCGGATATGATTGCCATTATGTTCTGAACTTGTTTCATTCTTTCACAGACTGTGACATCTGGCATGGCACCGGATACAAAGGAAACTATATTCAGCATCAGTAAAGCTTATATGCAGAACCCAAACGCTATCATACTCTGTATACAAGGTATTTATACAGTGATAAGTAAGTTGTGTGTGTTATTACATATCCAAGCATGACTCTGAAAATCAAGGTCCAAGTATCTGGAATGTGAACGATCTTGGAATAAGCTCCAACTGTTTACTCAATACCAGGACTGATTCTTGAAGTGTTCATTTTCAGGTTTGTTAATGAGACCTCCAATAATGAAGAAACCAGTAAAATATAGTAGTAGTAGTAAAATATTTTTCAGCATTATAACCATAATACATATAAAATGAAAACATGCCTCTCTGTGATAGAAATCCAAAAATCATTTAACTCAAGTTCCCTAAAGATAATGATATTCTAATTCTGTAACAGAACCCTGATCCAGTGTAACAATGAGAACAAGCTATTCCTCTTCTGTAGTGGGGGAGTAAAGAGGGAGACCAAAATATCCAAATTCATCCGGGGCTGATAGGGTTAGTTTTACCCGCAGCTGCTATAAATGGATATTCAGTCTCCTAAAACAAATCCGTATTAGTAGATAACAGTGCTCAAAGCTTCAGATCTATTTATACAAAATAATGTAAACAGATATACAATAAAAATAAATGCTCTTATACAGTACTATAAATAGAAATATGAATGACTGTAAAGAATATAACAAGCACACTTTAGAAGTAATGTAAGTTTCTGTGCATTAAATTCATCAGAGATATTGTTCTTGGACATAAACACCTGTTCCTATGTTTCCTTCTGGAAATTGATCATAGTCTGAAAAGTTTTCTTAGTAGAAGAGAGGGTACTTGTTTCCTAGCATGGGGCCCATCGCATACCGTATTTAGTGGTATGCGATGCGATGCAATATTCACGGTAAATTAACAGGAGTGCTTGTACAATGAAATATCGCATCGCATGCCATCAAATGGCATGCGATGCGATGTGATTTTTAATTGTACAAGCACCCTGATGGGTGCTTACAATGTTAAATGCACCCCCACTATCAACGCCAACCCAAAGCATGGCGAGTGCAGCAAGGCTGCGGGGGGCGGCGGTACGCCTCCTCCGACCTTTTCATACACCCACTATCCACATCGGCGTGGAGTTGATATTAGATAGTGTGGCGAGCCATCGAGCCCGAAGCATGGCGAGCCCTGCGAGGGGACGCGGAACACATGTAAAGTAATCAGTGTCCCCTCGCGGGGCTCGCTGCGCTCGTCATGCTTCGGGTTCGTGTTCCGCGTGCGCTCGCCACACTATCTAAAATCAACTCCACGCCGACGTGGATAGTGGGGGTATGAAAAGACCGGAGGACGCGTACCGCCGCCCCTTGCGGGCTCGCTGCTCTCGCCACGCTTCGGGTTGGCGTTCATAGTGGGGTGGCGTTGACAATGGGGGTGCATTTAACATTGTAAGCACCCATTAGGGTGCTTGTACAATTAAAAATTGCATCGCATGCTGCTATATTGCATGCCATGCGATGTGATTGCATAAGATGTACTGCAATCAAAATCGGGATCGCCATGCTAGGAAACAAGTACCGAAGAGAGGACTGTCCAGTAGTTACCATTGGAGGCACCAATAGAGGTGTAATCCCTCAATTGAGCATGTTGTGTTCAGAGTCCTGTTAAAGCAAAAGCAATTCAAACAGCGATCAGTGCAGGCCTGGAAAACAGGAAGTTCGTCCAGGTTATCGTCCTTTCAGTCAGACGCTCACAACACGTGGGTTAGGTGTGTAGGAATACTCACCGACAACAAGTCTATCTGCATAGTTGCTTGTGAATGTGAGAAGGTGTCCTAGAATGTATGTAAAGGATTGAGGAATAGAATCAGGAAATATATGCAATAATGCAACACCCGGCATTAATAAATAGATCTTATTGTGATGGTGAAATGATACGTTTTAGAATCAATAAAGAACATGAACGCCCTAACCAATAAAGTTTGAGCAAGGTGTCAAAAATGCATAGAGAAAACTACACACCATTGTGAACTTACCAATATATCTTCCATTTAATGATTATTTTCTCTCTGTAGATGGGTCTGTGGATGCAGAGAGGAGTATTGTGACTGACCTTGTAAGCCAAATGGATCCACAAGGCAGACGCACTATATTTGTCTTGACAAAAGTAGACCTTGCTGAGAAAAATGTTGCCAGCCCAAATCGAGTAAGTGGACTGGGTGTAAAATGTGTGACAGCTTCAGAATTATAAAAACGTATTTATTGTTTTAACATAGGCTAATTTTGGCTTCTAGGAAACTGGTTTAACCCTTTGAGTGCCAAAGTTGCTGTGAGAGATGTGCAAGTATCCGCTAAAAAATGCCAGGGTCGCTCGCAGCAACCGTTTTTTGGGGGCATAATCATAATATTTAACTAAACTTCAGTTCATTGCTTTAAATCATTTGCCAGCAATAAGTAAAGTGATTTATATTCCTCGACTACAGCCCTGGCGTTTTTAATGGATATTTTGCACATTTCTCACAGCAGCATTGGCACTCAAAGGGTTAATACAGAAAGCGTTATTTATTAACCAACATATTACTTTTTGTTTGTTTTTCTTCTCTGTAGATTCAACAAATAATTGAAGGCAAATTGTTTCCAATGAAAGCTCTTGGGTATTTTGCTGTAGTAACTGGAAAAGGTAATATTAATATCATTTTCCCATGGCTAACCAATTTGGGTGAAAGCAGGGCTGCAATGTTAGGGTTTTTTGCCTTAAGATTTTTTTTCCCCTTCATGTATGCTAATAGGGATGCTTAAAAAACAAAATTGATGAAAAATTGCTAAAACTTATCGCACCAGATAATTTTAACCCCTAATTGTATACCCCCCTAAAGCTTCTGTAGCTACATACATGCCCGCTTAGAGAAAGATCCAAAGTGTTTTCTTTTTTCTTCTGAGAGCTAAAACAATCATATGAATATATGATGTATAGTTTATGCAATACTTCAGTGGTTCCCAAACTGTGCACCATGGATTGTTGGTGCAGGATTAATTCAAATTATTGATGGTCAATGGAATAGGCAAAACCAGTGTTTGTGGACAAATTGAAACAAATCCGGTCCATCACCACAAGGGCCAGACTTCACACAACCTCCCGTAAAATCTCTAGGCATGCCATGACACTCCCAGAAAATGGCCAATTACAGCCCCCCAAACGGCGGCTTCCTATCAATCAACTTGTGTACAGCCAGCAATCATAACTGTAGCGGGACTTTATCACAGGACTGCATTGCGCATGCGTGCTACTCTCCGTACGCTTGCGCGGTATGTCTAAGTTCGTCCAGCTTGCGAATTCGCAGTAGTGCAGTCGGGTCTACATTGATTATCCATAATTCATCAATAGTCCAAAGGTTTTATTCTTTTCATGAATGCGCAATTATTTTCCCTCAATTTATTTCAATAGGGAATACCAATGAAAGCATTGATTCCATTAAGGACTATGAAGAGGAATTCTTTCAAGGATCAAGTCTTTTAAAGTAAGTGCTGTTCCTGTTATGTGATGCCATTTTTGTTTTCCCATAAAATGTTTTCGTAATACTGTTTCATTGTGTTGCTGTTCTGTTATTAATATTTGCATTGGTTTGTTTTATCCTCAGAAAAGGAATGCTTAAGGCTCATCAGGTGACCACTAAAAATTTAAGTCTTGCGGTTTCTGATTGTTTTTGGAAAATGGTCCGAGCATCTGTTGAGCAGCAAGCTGATGCTTTCAAAGGTAACATTTATAGCATTCTGTAGTTTCAGCCTCTGGAATGAATTGATGGCCATGTCAGGCTTCCAGGTTAAAGTAGCTATATGCTCTAGAATCATATCTGAATGTGGATGCCATCTAGATTATTATTATTATTAGATTATTATTAATAAGGCAACAAGCACCCTACATATGCAGATCACAAAATAACATCTAGAAAAAACATTTAACCATAAGTAGAGAGGTGAAAGAAAAAGGTAGAGTGAAATATATACAAAGGAATAAACGTGGGAAAATGTAATTGCATGTGAGACCCCAGTGCATCTGCTCATTTTAAACTAGTGTTGAGGGGCAGGAACTGTATCTGCTGGTTTGAAAGACACATTTACTATTGGTATAAGCTGTATTAGGGACCCTATTATGGAGATTAGAAAATACAGTGTGCGGACAGGGAAAAAGGAATAGGAAATAGAAAAGTACATGATACACAATCTAATTTCTCCTCTGGGATTATGGAAGTCAGATGTCCCACTGGGCACATCTGGGACCTCTAACCAAAAGCCGGTTCTTGTTCTAAATTGGGCTTGTTTTGGGATTGAGAATCATGGTTTGACTTTTAATTGTGAGATGTTTACTCTGTGGCTGTTCCTTTGTATCTTTCACCTGACTTTCTTCTTTGACTTAAGGCCCATACACACCGGGCAATTTTGAGCTTAAATTTGCTCACTTTTCCCGTATTTGAGCTCAATATCTCCTAGTGTCTGTAAGCGAGCGATGAGCAGCGAGCAATAATGCGCGCTCCCACATCATTGCCGGCTGTTGCCCTGTATTACAGGATGAGTGTACCACTGTCCATAGTCTCCTACTATGGACAGTGGTTCACCCCCCCCCTGTGAAAATCACTCGGTGTGTGCACTGAGCTATTTATTGGCCAGCGATTTTATTCATATTGTTCATGTACACGCCTATACTGTACTTACCCATGGGTGGACACACATTTCCTTTAGGTCAGTTGGTTATGTCTAGGTAGGGTGCATATTACCCCCTTGCTTTTTATTGGTACTGTTAGTATATATTCAAAGGATATTAATACATGTAAAGCTTAAACAACAAAATATTTTTTATTGGTGAGTCCCAATTACAAGTTATCTTATGATTTAAGCAAATCAACTTCACAAACATATTAAGGAAAAAGTAGATAATATTGAAAATGTATTGAATTTCTAACTTCACTGTTAAAGCTCTTGTAGAAGCTCTGTATGTAATCG
Organism: Crinia signifera; assembly: GCF_055691185.1. NCBI lineage: Eukaryota > Metazoa > Chordata > Amphibia > Anura > Myobatrachidae > Crinia > Crinia signifera. Next base: position 230,481,967 of record NC_139219.1, on the reverse strand, counting down.
CTCTCTGAGATGGGCGACCTGGAAGTAATTTTTTTTGGGTAGAAGGTTACAGGATTTTATGGGTTCAAGGTGCCCATAAACGTTACAATTATTGTATACAATATTGCATATCGGTTTTGGGGTGAGATGAGATCTAGTACAAAAAGTATGTGTTGCACATACTTTTTGTACTAGATCTCATCCCGTCTCATCGCAAAACCGAGATGCGATGAGATGCGATATTGTATCCAATAATTGTAATGTGTATGGGCACCTTTAGAAAGGAAGCTGTAATGTAGTATTTAAAAGAAAAGGAATTATACTTTTCTGTTTTAAGTACCATAAATTGTTTCCTTGACTGTCTTTTTTTTTCCCCTAGCAACTCGTTTTAATCTTGAGACTGAATGGAAGAATAACTATCCCAGGTTACGTGAGCTTGACAGGGTAAGCTTAGTGTAGTTTCTGTCTAGATCTCATTGATTTATCTAGTTTATATCATCTGTGTTTAAGGAATACAACCTGATCAATAATAGTAACAAATGATTAGTAATCCTTACATACTTTTCTTTTCGTCTTCGTGCAATCCTCAAGAACAAATTAATATGAATCTTCGTACACACAACCCTTAATTTCTGTGACTGCGGCAGAATCAGACATTCGACTTAAAGGATAGCATATGAAACCAAGTGAAACCTTTGATATTTAGGGAACAATCAAAACAGGAGATCAACTACCCAGCTCTGTGCAAGATATTTATTTTCCAACTGTATTGTTGTCAAGGCATCATGAGCTTCCCATTTGGAATTGAAGCTCTGATTACCTGTTCATGCTGGTATAGGCAATGCAGGACTATACTGAAGATCGGGGCTGCATACAACAGTGAATGTGTTTCTTTTATAGCTCCTCTATTGTATAGGTGGTCATTGCTGACCTGTTGGTGTCTATGCTGTAGTAGACACTTCATGCAAATTTAAATTTGTTTGCAGTTATCTTCTTTCCTGGTCTGATCCCTCCACAAAGGGAGGCTTATTTATTTAGTGCCCATGAAGAGGGCATCTTTTCTTTGAAATGTTGGATCAGCTATTTGAGTTTTTTTTATTTATTCTTGAGTTTACGATTTCCTCTCCCACCCTTTTCATTTCAGAGCTTTAATCTTTGGGTTGGGGGAAAAGCTCAAAGAGTATTCATAGTAGTGGCAGCTCTTTTTGAAGTCATTCTATACCCATTTTACCCATTTTCAGATGACAATGGAGTCCTGGAAACACATGGTTGAAAAATAAGTTATCTGAAGTTCACTTTTGTCCTGGCCAGTGTGTGATATTTATCGGGCTTAAGATGCCCATACACTTGTTCAATTTATGCCTGCTTTCACCTGATTCCGACAGAGATTGGGCCCAAATCGGATGTGTCTGACCATGGTCCCATGCGCGTCGGAGTTCAGACAGGCTGCACATAAGATAAAACTTTTTTTTTTCTGATAAATTGCTTATTTTTCTTAATAGTTTTTATTGACAGAGAAAACTTGGAGGTTTCACACCTCATCATCAATCACATATTATAGTTTCATGAATACATATAGATGTTACATTCTTCTAAAATCCTTTAAAATATTTTTGTTCTAACGAATTCTTCCTGAAGAAGCGCAAGTGAAACAGCAGTTGAGATGTTTTTAGGTTAGGAGCAGGGAGGATGTATATGTAGAAATTACCTGTATTTATGTAGTAAAGCAGCCATATATTGTCTAAATGGTACAGCCTCTGCTCTAACACTCCAAGCCAAGAATCAAACTTGGAGAGAGAAAAATAAGAGGAATACCTTTGACATATATCTCCATCTCATACATGTATACAATTATTAAAACAAAGTGACGAGTGCTGATAATTACCAAGATCAGCCACTAGATGGAGACATAGACCAGTGTATGACAGGGAAAGATAGCTTACCTGAATTGAGCAAATCCCTAATAAGATCCCACGTGTGATGCAGGGAATCTATTATTGCTCATAACACTATTGTGTTATCACTGTGTAAAATAAGAGGCAATACCTCAATGTTTAAAGGTATTTATACCTACAACACAGTGTTAATAAACAAGAGGCAATACCTCAATATCAAAATAAATTGAGCTGCTTGTACCTACTACAATAAGTTTGAATAAATTGAAATAAAGACACAAAATCATCAATAATAAAATCTTTATTCAAACTATTTCATACTCATCAAAAATCAGTATCTCCCTGCTACCTTACCTATTTTAATCTTTATACATATTTTCTTTTCTTTTCTCCACAAGTGCAATCAGCACTTTATTATATGTTGTGTGTCAAGTGTGTTTTAAAAAACGATAAAAAACTCCTTAAAAAAAAAATTCACTGCCAGTAGGAGCCTTTTCCTGTAAATCCATTAACTAAAAATGGACACAGGATCTTGAAAAAACTTTTTTAAATTTTTTTTTTTTAAATAAATTAAAAGATTTTAACGAGTCTATTAATTTCTGTCCTTTTGGAGTGCATCCGCAGAGCAAATCTTTCTCTTACCCCCCTCCTTTATATAATTTTGAACAGCTGCCCATAAGGAACCCACCATAGGACAGGACCACAAACAGTGCATAATGTCAGCTTCCAGAGCTCCACATTTAAAACAAGCTGACTAAAATATGCCTTGTGCAGAATTTTTTGGTTCATCTCTACATATGACATAGATACTAGTTGCTTATTCAGGGTTTGATAAGCTCGAAGGAGCGATTTCATACTGATGTCAGGGAATTCTCGATGCCATTTAGTTAGACCCTTTGTGTCTCCCTCTAAATTCAATATCACAAGGGTAAATCTTATGTGCAGCCACCAGTGACACATTGCGTGTACTTTTTAGCACCCATAATGCATTGCATCCGATCCATGAGCGGGAAAGCATCATGCAAAGAGTCACTCTGCTGTAGTAGAATAAAAAAAAAGAATGGGCAGCCGCTAATTGGCTGAGAACTCTTGGCCAATCAGCTGCCATCCATTCTTTTTTTTATTCTTCTGCTCCCCAGGAAAATTACATGCGATTAAAAAGCATGCAATTTATCTCATGTAAAAATGGCACATAAAGTGCAAGATCGTATGTAAGCCTCCTGGGAAGCTGCCGGGGTAACTCAAGGGAAATTAAGTCCAACTTGTCCTTAGGACAAGTGTATGGGGGCCTTTTTAAAGTTTGTCAATTCTGAAACAATTTTCTATATTGCAGAATACTTATCCATCCCACTAATGGCTTCATGCAATGAAAGACAACTTTCATGCAATGCAGTTTGCAATCTTCCACTATTCACTTTGTTGCTTGAACTTTTCTGTGCCATATTTGTTGTCTGAAAAGACACACTCTTATTGAAGGTCACTACCTTTCCATTTGAAATTAGGCCTTCCTAACCATGGATGCCAGACTCCAGGTATTAAGGTAAAGTGATGATGAACCTTTGCCTGCAGAGGCAAAGGTTAAGGATCAATTTTTAGTTTGGCTGCAGTGTGTGCTGCGCCCGCACTTGGAAGATTTCATTATCGAGGCGGGCTCTGCTTCTTTTACTGAAAAGCCATCTTGACCGCATAGTCCAGATGTTGCAGGAGCATGGTTGCATCCTGATCTTCAAGAATCTACTTGTTTTTGTACACGGTCCAGGGCCTAAGCCCTTTTGCAGTGGTCATTCAATCTGGGGCATGTAATTTTCCAATTGTTAATTTTGCTTTGTTTTGTCAAGGTGGGATCTAAGCATTGGGATACTGGTAATACTGGTGGCTCCAGATTGTCAGTGAACCAGGATCAACGGGCCAAACTAACTGCAGGACTAGATTGAAATCTTCCTTTGCATCCAGCTACAGCAAGTCCATTTCTCTACCTTGACCTTTCTCAGCTGGCTTTAATAGCATGGATTTTGAAGCTGGTGTCTTGAAGACTAAGCAAGTTTTTTTTCCAGGGTTGAACAGACCTTGTTACAAGCCAGAAAGCCTGTTTTGGCTAGGAACTACTCAGAGTTTTTAGGTTCTGTGTTGTATAAAAGAATGGGTGCAAACGGATGGATGTTTTGGAGGTCAATCTCCAACTAGGTTCACTGAAAGTGCTGGTTTCGGCTCCATTTATTCATTTTCAGAGCGGGATGGCCTTCTTGTACTTTGTAGAAGGGCGTTTTGCATAATCAACTTTTTTTAATTTTTTTTATCTTTTGTTCCTCCAATGGCTTCATTGATCAATTTTATTTTTTAACTTGGAAGCTTGGCTCACATTTTAGACATTAGCACTTTGCATCAAAGTATGTATCTTGTTTTATAACTCAGAATATGTAACTTGATTTGTTTTTATATTCTTCTGGAGCGTTTAATAATGTATTCTCTGTACTGATTATTTTTTTTTTAAGAATGAACTTTTTGAAAAAGCCAAAAATGAAATCCTTGATGAAGTTATAAGTCTTACCCAGGTTACACCAAAACATTGGTAAGCATTTGAAATGTTTCCCCTGCCTAATGTTGTATGAAATAGCATATCTTACTTTTAACTTGTCCTTCAGAAATATAACATGGTAGGTGAGCCAATGTGGGTGTAAGTCCTGGCTGCTTTAGTGCTGGGTCTAGAGAAACTTTTTCTACTGTAGAGACGAGTCTGGAATACACTTGATTGGCGAGCCCACAAAGCATGCGACTGGTACAATAACTTTCCGGATGCATTATTAAAAGTATATGTACAAACATAGAGAACATTACATTTTTTTTAAGTATTCTCCAGAGGCGTCAATGCAGTTGCATGCACTCATACCACTTGGTAAAGCAACTGGAGATGTCTGAAGTAGGTATCTCTTCTACATTTTGTATGACTGTTTCAGCTTCCAGGAATTTAAAAGAAATCCCAGGCATCTTGTGCTTGATTTGTGGAAACACAAAGAAGTGGCCAGGTATGGCCTATACGGCAGATGACCAAGCTTTTGGATATGTTCATTGGCCATTTCCTGGGTCACCACTTTCCTGGACTTGAGGGCCAGGTGTATTATTGTGATTGAGAAGGGTACCACAAGCACAAGTTATATGATGGTGCTGCAGGAGTGGTTAAATATTAAGATAGTAGTCATTCAACTTGCGCGGAGCATAGAAAAAAGCCTGCTAGGTACCTCAGACTCTATGGGGGTATTCAATCTCGGGTCCCGACAGTCTTGACTCTGGCCCGCTCTCGGCCCAATCTACTGAGATTCTGCAGGCGGGATTCAATGTCCCGTCTGCTGTGCGCCGAAAAGGGTCGTGTTCACGAGAAGTAGCCGTAGATCATCGATTACGGCCCCAAGCTAGACAATCCACGGCAGTTCTCGGCAGAACGGGCCCGACACTTTTAAAGTCAGGTCTGTTCTGCCGAGATGCCTGTTCAATGCTATCAAAAAGGCTGCATTGAATAGGCACTCGCCGCTATTTCCCCTGTCGGAAATAGCGGGTGGGGGATTGAATACCCCCCCCCCCCCCCCCTATATATTCAAGATGGGATTTTCAATCTATCCAGTGGCAGCTGTGGTGAGAACCCATCTGTCGTTGCATATGTGCTGGACAGCAGGGATCAGTGTGTGGGATATCTACACATCAAGGTTGCTTTTTACTTTCTTCGAACCGTAGTAAACAATGGGCTCAGATGATATTCAAAATTTTATCTAAAAAAATCTGAGCCAATTTTTTACTACAGTTCGAAGAGCTACCTTGATGTGGTGAGTCCCTACACGTGCATTTAAGCTTTCATGTGAGCATCTTAAAGCACTTGTTTTCTGAAAAAGATACCTTTTTATATGTGTTACCAGCACCCCCCAAAGTAAGCTTCATGTAAGCCTCTGTCATTTAAAGATAAGCACCGAAGGTGAAACCATCACGGACCCATATACTATAGGGGACCCTACCCTTTATGAACAGTTTTTACATTTTTGAATCCATTGTACGCCCTACTACACTATAAGGTCTTTTCTGTATTTCTCTCATTGCATGTACGAGAAAAAAGTTTTCTTCCCTCTAAAAAGTCCGTCAGTTTTCAGATACTGAAACCTCACGTATGTATAATTGTCATCTGTAGTAACATAGTTGGCGCAACCACAGGTGGTTTATTTCTTGTATTCTGTGGATGTGTTTGGTGACATAACTTGTAATCACACCATAGTCGTTGCCTTCGGCGCAGTGTTGCCTTTTATTTTTCTGTATTATATTGAGGAGTGGGTGGTTTTCTGTTTTTTGGGGTGTTTTTCTCCATTCAGTTCAGTCATGTGTGGCTCAGCTAAAGAAATAAGGGAGTTCCCAGCAGGATGAATATACAGTGTAGAAGAGTGTGTTGCTTATACAGCTTGAGATTGTAAAATGCTAATGTCCTGAAGGAGGCGCTATATCCCCATAATTACAGTGTGCCTCCAGTAGATTTGTGTAGCATAAAATCACCTTATTTGCATGTATAGTATGTTGATACACATTTTCCATTCTTCTATTTGATTTCCAACAGGGAAGAGATCCTCCAGAAAACATTGTGGGAAAGAGTATCCACTCACGTGATTGAGAACATCTACCTTCCAGCAGCACAGACCATGAACTCAGGCACTTTCAATACAACCATAGACATCAAATTGAAGCAATGGACTGATAAGCAACTACCTCATAAAGCAGTGGAGGTTAAATAATAATTACATACTATACAAGCTTTGTGCTGCAACCTTTTCTAGAAATAATTTTATCTATTCATCTAGAAAGAACTACCCATCCCAAACATTATGCTGGTAACCTGTAACATTGTCTTTTCAAGTAGTTGATGCATGGAAACTGCACAGACAACCAAACACTTAAGTCCCCCATTCATTAGGCCGACTTGTATGAAGGACAAGTCAGACCTGATCGTCCCGGCAGCTCCCCGGGAGGGCTCACTCGCAATTTGGCACTAGATGTGCCAAGTTTTGCATGTGATGACACATGCAATTCCCGGGGAGTGTTGACTACTAAAGGTGGACAGATTAAGTCGACAGGGTTGCAGGATCAACAGTCAAAAGATCGACATGAGTTTTTTTATTCACTTTTTTTTTTTTTTTTTTGAGCCGACATGTGCAACAGGCGGTATTTTTTGCCCTACCATCCACTACTGCATGGTGGTAGAATAAAATAGTGAGCCCGAAGCATGGCGGGCAAGCAGTACACTTTGGCGTTGTCCATGACGACGTTCGGGACAAAAAAGTGAAACTCATGTCAAGGTTTTGTTGACCTAATGCTTTTGTTGACTTAATTCTTTTGTTGTTCTTCCAACCCTGTCAACCTTAGACATGTTGACGATTTTCATGTATTGACCCAATGCATGTTGACTCAATGACCCATACCTGTGGTTAAATGGAACTTGTACAAAAATAGAGCAAGGATAACTAAAGCAGCGCTGCCAGTCTTGCTGAATTCATTGTGTGGTTTCCGGCACTTATGCTCACAGGCCCAGCCCCATCACTTATCTAGGCTGATAATAGGAGCAGGGGGCGAGAGAGATGATGTCATGCTTGCTTCCTACTTGGAAAATTATCCATATTTTGTGAGTGCCCAATTTAACCTGGACCCCATTATTCATGTTGCAAGGGAGTCATGTTGAATGGGTGTTTACATTAAAAGAAAATGTAATAAAAGATTTACTGTTACAATGGTCAGTTATTAATGTTTTTTGCGAGCTGTGACAGTGAGCAGTGCTGACTGCTAGCTGTCACAGCTCGCATGGTCAGTATTAAACTGACCCCCCTGCACAAGCCGTTCCCACCTCGTTAGTTTTTTGTAGCAACAGGGAAACAGCGCGTGTGGCCACTAAACCAGCAAGGCTCGAGGCTAAATGCAGCAGGCTCCCTGCATTAGCCACAAGCCTCGCTGTTTGGGGGAATCCTCACCGTCCTCTGACAGCGAGGATTCCCCTGGAAAGTAGAATACGGTGAGGGGCTGGCATGGGGGTTGAATACAGCCCAATGTCTAATGGTGCTTTAGCATATGCTACTCCAAAATCATCTGCAACAAATACCAGCCTTGAAGTGGAGCAAGTTTTAATTCTTTTAAGAGGATTGTTCTCACTTGTTGACACTTTTGCATGTAACATGTTGAGCTAATCTTTTGTACAAGACAGATTTGTATGTATATGTATATTAGATTTAATGCAGCAATAGAATGTTTTACATTTAAATATGTTTCCTGTTCTGCTAATCGGAGGAGGATCTATTTACGCCTTATAATATGTCACATAACGTATAACTTGAGCAGCAATGTCTTGTCCTGTCTAGGTGGCTTGGGAAACACTTCAAGAGGAATTTGCCAGGTTTATGACCGAGCAGAAGGGTAAAGAACATGATGACATTTTTGATAAGTTAAAGGAGGCAGTAAAAGAGGAGAGCATCAAGAGACATAAGTGGAACGAGCAAGCGGAAGACAGCCTGGTATTTTCATTTCATTTGTGATTAAAGTATTTGCTGTGTCCACAATGAAAAATACATGAAGCAGCCAGTCATTCTTCCTGTTTAATTAGCATAGATGTCATTTCTGAATCCCATTTAGATGTCAGTCAAGAAACAACACTTAGAAGAGCTCCTTACGTGTGTCTTTGTGTATACAGTAGAGTTATACTGTATATGTAATGGAATACTAGCACATATCTGCTTTCTAATGTAATGCTTAGCGGACTCTACCTCAGATAGGAAAGCCCACCAGAACTGGCAGTCGCCAGAGTAGTATTTGTGCTTCTCTGTGCACAGATCCTTAGCTGTACTAACTGTTGAAGCCAGAACTATAAGGCTACTTACGGATTTATCTGAGGAAAGCATTGATTCCTTGAATGAAGTTCTAAAGCCAGCCTCTGCAAATAGTGCTATCACTGTCCTATGGGACTTTGTTATTATAAACTGATTTTGGCAGAGAGGTGTAAAATGGCAGCTACTTAAGATTCAAACTAAAGCGCCTAGTACTGGATGGCTGGAGCCCTCTGTACCTCACGTCTTGCAAAATGGGAACCTGGAAATTGTTTTAATATAGGTACAAGAATTCTCTTTTTACTTTGCTTTCTGCTCAGAGAGTCATCCAGCACAATGCTTTAGAGGACCGTTCCATCTCCGACAAACAGCAGTGGGATGCCGCAATACATTTCATGGAGGATACCTTGCAAAGTCGCTTAAATGATAGTAAGCTTCTATTTTCTCTCTCATGCAGACCTTGTTTGTAATAGAATCTGTTATGAGATATATTATGATGCATATTACAATTACCTGCAAAATTCCAACCCATATTGCTCAGAGTGCGATTTTATCTTTGTTTGTAGGTAAGTTATGGGCTTAAGAGTATAGGACCCTATTAAAACAGTTTTTACACCTGCTTTTTACATACACAGTCCAGGGTTATATTTTGAGGACTTAGGTGTAGGCATAAGTGGGGAGACTTATGGTTAGGTTGCAGGGGGAGGTTACAGTTAGGCAGCAGGGAGTGGGAATAGGTTAAGTACCTACAAGGGGGTTGGCCAGCAGTGGTGGTTAGGTTTAGGCGGTGATGTTTGCAGGTTAGGCACTAGTGGGGAGGGTTAGGGTCAGGCTACAGGTTATGGTTGGGGTGAGATGGGGGGGTGGACAGCGATTGTCTACATAGAGAGTATATCTGTATTGGAATGACTGGTCCGTCTTTTGAATGCCACGACCTAACCACCAGGATATCATATGTATCCCCAGCTAACATTACGTACGTTTTCTGGGCCTTACATATTCTACGCGATTTGTAAATGTAGGGAAATTATTATTATATGGAATGTAAGTAGGACCTCTGTTTTTAAACTATATTTTATTCCACAGCTCAGAATGCAGGGTTTTGGTTCTCATGACACCAGGTTATATATCTTGCTGAACAATAAGACCTGATTAGTCTCATCTTCAGTATTAGCCATGCACACTGCTTTTGTTGTGTTTGGGTAGAGAGGCATAAGAGTCCTTTGGATAATTGAAGGATGGTCTTCCTGCTTTTTAGAAGTGCTTTGATTAAGGAAGATTACTCCTCGTGAAGTTTGTGCTTGGTTGATGTGTGCTTCATCCCTGTGACACATTGAACTTTTTCCTGTTCTCGCTTTATCAGTCTCTAGTCATTATTTACTGACTAGTGTAGTTGATTTTAAAAGCCTTTGTCAATTCTCTTTGTGATTAATATTTTACAGCTGAATCAGTCATACGTGATATGGTAGGTCCAGATTGGAAAGAGAGGTGGTTTTCTTGGACCTTTCGTGCTCCAGAGCAGGTAAGGTCAGATGATCAGAATGTTTTCACCATGCGTTAACCGTTGACCTTTATCTGAAACCTTTGTCCCTCCACTAAAGACTGTACGGAATGAAACCAAAAATGAGCTTGAAAAGATGCTGAAGGTTAATGAGGACCATCCAGCGTATCTTGCCAGTGATGAAGTCACCACTGTCAGAAAGAATCTGGAAACCCGTGGTGTAGAAGTCGACCCTGTTTTGGTGAGCATCAGATGAAGATAGGCAGAATTAATTTGATACTTAAAAATTACTTTGGCACTTCTCCACATAGTGTGTGTGTGTGTGTGTGTGTGTGTATATAATTTCCTTAATACAGGCACTCGGGAAACTTGAAGAATAGTGCAAATGAATCCCCTTCCTCAGGACTAACAAATGTACAGTGATATACAGTAAATATACAGTGGGCGATTAACATTAACTTACCCCAGCCCACTGTTTCTCTGTGTGCAGAGCCTGCTCCATCCGGCCGGTAACTCTGCCCCTTCCGGTCACATGACCCATGTCACCCCGGAAGTGACGTCATCCTGTCATCCCGGCACCATGTCAACTGCCATAAACCTATAAACTCTGTTACATATACTTAGACATAATTTACATCCAAATCATCATGTAAAGTGCAAAAATCTGTTCTAATTTGCCATCAATCTAGTGCAATGCTGTGCATATGCAATGTATTAAAGTGAATATTTATAACACGTTTTAATGAAATCTTAAAATATTCTTCTAAAGTGCATTGTTGCAGACATCCCCTATCCCTAAAAAAACAGCCACATGTAAAACTTTATAAATATTAAATCCATGTGTTAAAACTTACCTAACGTTATTATATACCTATAAAAAAATGTGTTGGTGCCACCTACTGGTGAAAATTTATATTACAATATTTACAATATTTATATTTACTAATATTTTGAGCCCTTTTACCATCCACCATATCATTTATATAGGGGATTTTACCTGACTTAAGGGGGAATACACATGTAGAGATGTGTGCTAAGCAATTTAGGGTAGGTGGTTTCCCTGTGTCCAGATCTACCACGGAGAGTACATACACATGCAGTGATTTTGTCCTAAGCAATTTTGCTTAAGCAAAAAAAGAAAATCCAGGGTACTGGTTCACAGTGAGAGATCTCGCTCACTATCTCTCATTCTGTACACGCAGAGATTTGCAGTCACTTTCGAAGCAATTTGACTAGATTTTGACTGCATGCACTGACTTAGTTAACAGGCAATTGCAACATGCCGGACCGTGTATGATTCTTGCTTGGGGTATACACACGGAGAGATCTGTGCTTACTTTCTAAGCAATCTAGCCATATTGCTTAGAAAAGAGCACAAAATCGCTCTGTGTCCCTTTATAATTTTATTTGGCCCAGATCTGATCAGAGAACTGTTTATTCTAACAGGATTTTTATGAAAATAGTTTTTATCCTGACGGGATTTTTATAAAAAAAAAAAAATAATTAGATTAAGGGATTCATTTAGACCCCAAGATGAGACGGTATCCAGACAGAATATCCATCTCGCCTTGAGTTGCAGCAGTTTTTTGCCCCTATCTCTACCTGTGATAGATGCTGTACATTGTCTATCATGTAGTGTTCCCGCTAGGCTGTTTTAGCGGGGCGCTGTGCCCTGCCCGATTTTTACAGGGCAAAATGCGCCCTGTCCTGCTAGCAGCACCCCGCTAAAACAGCCTGGTGCCTGCCCTGGCTGTGTGCATGGGGAAGCGCAGCGCCGCCTTAGACGGTGATTCCCAGCGCTTCCCCAGCAGCACGGTAACTTCGGCGGGGCCGGGCATGCCCCCTTTAGTGACGGCGGCTGCCGGGCCCGCCCCCTTTAGTGACGGCGGCCACCTGGCCCGCCCCCTTTAGTGACGTCGCGGCCCGGGCACGTCCCTTTAGTGACGTCGGCTGCCCGGGACCGCCCACAACTGTGACATTGGCGGGCCCAGTCTGCCCCCCCTGCCGCTGCCCCCATGCAGCGGCGCCCTGCCCGCCCTCATTTCTAGAGGGAACACTAACCATGTGATATTTTAATGTTGCCATGGTATGTTTCTTTAAAAAAAAAAATGACAGGCGACCGGCTGCTTATTCTTACTGGTATTGAAGGCAGCCCTGATCGCTGAATGATGTTGGGCCATGTGGGTCTTAAAAGCACATTCTGTATTGCCCACGTATACTAGCCCACATTGGCATGTGATTGTATACACTACAAAATTTGTGGAACAAGTTAAGGGCCATTTTATCCCGATCTTCTTCTCAGACTGTGGATGATTAAAATTATCCTCGGGAGTAAAGTATGAGCATGCGGTACACTGCAAACATTTAAAATTACCAGTAACCTGGGACAAGAAATGTTCCTTGGGTTGCTGTGAATCCCGTTATGTTGATTTTCACGGCCAATTCCTTGTTATTTCTTCCCCGTGTGGAACTGGGCATTAGTCATTTTTTCTGGAAACATTTTAGGTCAGGGTCAGGTTTTTACAATATTCCATAGGTGTTTGGTTTTCTTTACAGTGTTTTTACTTTTGGTATTAAATTCCATTACAAAAGGGATTTTCGATAATTTGTCTTTGCATCCCACCCGACCAGTAATAAGTTCTTGTCTATTCTTACTGAGATCCTTTTAGTTTTTTTCGAGATCCCGGTTAGGACAAACTCTTTCTAAAAATTTGCTACAAAAGTTAATGCTTATTGCACACTGTATATATATATATTTCCTGTACATTTGTTAGTCCTAAGGAAGGGGATACGTTCCCCGAAACAGACGACTGCTGACATGTAAATACAGCACTGTTTTGCACTATTCAAGTCTCCTGAGTGCCATCCTTTATTGTGAAAGTGTGTATATGAGGTTTGAGGTTTATACCTCCGGAATGGGTACCTGGAGCAGGATTGCCCTGTCTGAAGGGGCTACCGCTGACAGACCACTGTATTTAACATCTCATAAATGACTTGCATAAACCATCCTGTCTGTATACTTGACCAGATCAAAGACACATGGCACCAAGTTTACAGAAGGCATTTCCTAAAATCTGCTCTTGGTCACTGTAACCTTTGTAGAAGAGGATTCTACTACTATCAGAGACATTTTGTAGACTCGGAGGTAAGATATTTGTCACATAAAGTGACATTTCACTGACAAATGCATGATGAACTGTTGATAAGGTCTTAGTGTTCCTGACACCTACACACAGTGGGGAAGGCAATTTTGTTATAGGGAACCAGTGTCCATCCACTGCGAGCCTGTGCCTCCGTGATGCCACTAGTTCCTTCTCAGTTACTAGGCTTTGTTTTGTATGTGTACTGGATACTGTAAATCCCCTACATGGTTTCTACCGGTTTGTATATAGGGGTTATTAATCAGCTGAAGCCATCCTTCTATAAATAGTCTGCAGGGTTTCTACATTTCAGCGACACTATTACATTAGCTACATTATACCCATTTCAGACATACTACACAGGATTTCACTCCCAGGTTTGATCCCAGGATTTTAGTGACCCCAGTCGATTGCAGGTGCTTAGGCTCCATCCGCTAGTGAAAGACCCTTTTCCGACATACACTAGTCACGTGTTAATGCGTGTTTTACGTATGGGTTTATAGCCATATGTGGAAACAGAGATTTTCATGTATGGCTGAAAGGGGTATTAGGTTACCAATAACAATGTACTTTCTCTTGATAGCCTTGTTTAAAAGTGTATTGAATTTACATTTTTCAACTGAATCATGGCATTAGTTATTGTTAAATCTCCAGAACAAGCATAGAATTAAACTTGACATTTCGGAAATGTTCCCCCTTTTTCAGGTGCTTTTGCCACATCTTAGAAAGGCAAATTATGCTCAAACATTGGGTTCTGTTTCTGTGCTTGTATCAATAGACATACCCTCAGAGGGATGTGTCACTAACCTTACCCCTGTGTGCAGCCTCTGTCTGACACCGGCTATACAGAAAGTTAGGCGTAAGGCTGCTCTGTTTCAGATGACTATTCGAGGTAATATACAGATCACCATTATGTGCAGATGGAAATGTACGTTAAGGTGTCCATCCACTAGTACAATGTGGGCCCTTTTTATGCATCTGGCTGAGAAATTGAAGGAAGTGTGTCAAATGTCACACGTTTACCTCCGGTTCAGATCTGATGTGCGATCCCTGCGCTTAAGATCGGAGCTGGAGATAGTCATGTCTTCTACAAGGATCTATCAGATGCTGCAGTCATGACTGGGATCGCATATGATGTTTCGTATGTGGTCCAGCTGGCCGGGACCTGTCATGTGAGTTGGCATGGTATAGCATGCAATACGTCGCACTAGTGGATGGGCATCTTTACATAGGCGTATCTGTTTTCTGTTCAGACACCTCTGAATAGACTTAAGTAAAACACCATGTTTTAGGCTTTTTGTTATTTATTATTTATTTTTTTCAGAACATTTTTTATTGCTTTTATGGTCTGGAAATATTTCATTATTAATGTAATTGTTTTTTGTGTGTTGATTTTATGTTGTTATTTTAGTTGGAGTGCAATGATGTAGTCCTGTTCTGGAGAATACAGAGGATGTTGGGGATCACTGCAAACACCTTAAGGCAGCAGCTTACAAACTCTGAAGGTATGGTTTGAAACCCAAAAGAACCATCCATATAATGTATTGATTACCTACTGTATGCCTCATATAAAGAATGAAATATATGTGTGTGTGTGTGTTTGTTCTTGCGTTTAGTCGTGTCACATTTATATGTTAAGGTTCCCAAATACAGAGTGGTTCTGCTGGCTTATTAATACTGCTTTCACATAACAAAATGCATGGTCGCACCTGGACTTTGAAATGGTTTAGCTTTGGTACAACTTTGAATTTTGGGATGTTCGCAGCTCCCTTAGCGAACCAGCATTAATAATTATTGCCAGTTCACTGGCGTCATCCTGGGGCATGACGTGGAGCCGGCATGTCATCAGGGCGGAGGAGGAGGCATTGCTTGGACCTGCCGCTGCTCCAAGTGCTGCCTCCTCCATAGTGTAAACAGGAAACGGGTGGCTCGACTTGTTTAACCCGTTCACACTTCACAGCAACACGTCAAAGAACCACTAAGAACTCTGCTTTTTTTTCCGGTTCTTATTGCCGTTTTGCTACCTGTTTGCAGGACCCGGTAACCCCTTTCACATCGCACTAATAACCAGGTCAAGCCGGTAAGAAACCGGCTTGTACCCAGTAATTAGATGTGATCTAAAAGGGGTATCAGGTTGTTGTAGAACTGAATGGTCTCAAAACACAACTTTTACGGGGAGAAACAATCACAGATCCGAATCAAGATCCCATCAGAATTTTCATTGGTTAATCAGAACTGGTAGAAAATGCCCTAACTGCTGCAGTAATCCTATCCAAAAGAATCTTTGCAGATTTGGGTATATACGCTTGCTTAGTGCATTGTTTCTTTTTCTAAACGGTCTCTAGGAAACTTCTGAGAAATAATTGTCAGGATAGAAATCCATATCTTGTACTGTGGATGTAGAATGATGAAACGTTTGCTTATAATTTGAATTATTTTCTTACATCCTCAACAAATTGCTTCAAAACAAAATCCAAATAGCACAGTTGTGTACAGATATAGCCACGCTCATTGCTACTGTGCCAACCGCCACGTGTGAGTAGCGTGATCCCGTCAAAATGCATGTGTTTCTAATTCGCTCCCATGACTCCTAGAAATACATTGAGCGGCAATATCGCTGCACGGCGATTCCACATGACAACCCAGCATGCACGGCCGGAATGCCGCAATGATGTACACGGCTGCATCTGTAGAAAGAATGACTCCAGCAATGATATGCAGAAGTGTATTTTGTTGTTTCTAAAACAATACAGCTAAATGATGTTATCTGTTTTATTAAGTCATTGGGCATATATAGTTAATGGGTTATATCAATATATCCGTACAAAGCCTGAATTGTATGTTTGTGTAAGTTTAGATCAGGCTAGACCATTTGTCATAGACTTTCCCAATCAGCATTTTTTAAGCAGTTCACAGGTTCCAAATGCGAATGAACACATTTGTTTGAACCAGGCTCTACATGACATCCAATAATTCACTCCATTCTTTAATCAATGATAGCTGTGGAAGTGTTTGGTTGTGTCATTTAACAATTCAGGTGTAGCTGTACTATAGTGTTTTTCACCTTTTCTCTAACCGTGTATATTGGTTTGGGGGCTATGCACCACATACAGTATAATGAGAAGGGTCAGGAGCAGTGGTTGTTGCAGTCATGATCGTTTCACGGACACTTTTTGGAAGATATTTGCAAACTTTACAAAAAATTCTTGTATAATTACTTGTAAAAGCAATCCTGAGTGTTTGAGGGCTACAGATTTATAGGAGAACTATTAGACCTGATTAAATTGTGATTGGGGCAAAAAATACGACATAAAATAAACAATTTGCCATATTTGACTGTTCTATACAAATCTGCTATTTTGTTATGTATTATTGGAAATTTGCACCTCTAACTTCAGTTAAGGTGGAATGGATGTATATGCTTATTACTACCTACTAAGCTGTTTCTATAATCCCTCTTTAATGCAGTAAGGCGGTTAGAGAAGAATGTGAAGGAGGTGCTGGAAGACTTTGCTGAAGACGGCGATAAGAAAGTTAACTTGCTAACAGGAAAGAGGGTCCAACTAGCAGAAGATCTTAGTAAGTGCAGTAGCATCCGGTATCCCCACACTTCTATATTGTTGCTGTTGGCTTACATCTAAAAATAATCTCCCATTGACCATTTATGTGGGATAAATACAGATGATTGGCGGCATAAATGCCTGCATTCAGAATACTGCCGCTGGCATCCCAATGAGGAAAATCCTAACAGGGGTCAGATATGTATATCTACCTTTCCCCTGCGTCCCCACAACCGAAGCATAACCGCCACACACACATCCTAACTCGCCCCGCTAGTGGCTAACCCTAACATTTGTACCCTACCCCCATTCTAAGTATCTTATCTTTAACCCTCGCTCCCTGCAGCCTAAACTTAAGCACCCCCTACTGCCTTAATCTAAACCCCCACCCCAATGCTACCGATCCCAGCATACTTATGTTTGGGATGCCAGCAGTCGGGAATCGGGTGCCATTCCAGCACCGTTGTCCTGTTGATAGTCAGAATGCAGGGATGCTAAGCGCATCTCATTAATGTTATATATGTGTTAATATATGATAAGTCTTTAGTATGAATAACTCTGGTTTCTAGAGGAAGAAATTATACCATATAATTTGCATGCAGTTTAAAATAAATGAATGTTTTATTTTATTTTACTAACTGCTCAAGAAGACCCTCTTCCAATCTCACTGCATCATTTTATGCTTCACATTTTTTCAGAATTTATTTTCTGCACCTCACAAGCTTTGCTTATTTCCTCACTGTACATGGCAAGTGGGACTTTATAGGTATTTATTCAGAAATGTGTCCGCAAACTTGATTACATCTCAGTATGGCATCTACTTGTGCCCAGAGCGATTCAGCAAGCTACAGTATAGTAATGCGCATCAGCAGAGAGTAAAGTGTAAAATCCACACTCTATGCATATTAGTTATTTTAATAAATGATGCAAGGAGTCTGAAGTAACAGACAATTCAACTGATTTTTCAGACTCCTTCGATCAATGACTGAGAGATTAAAGACGTCATTGGCCTTAGTTGCGACCCACTTTGGTGTCCGATTCAACCGTTGGAGAACCACTGGTCTAGTGGAAAGAGACCAGAAAACTTATGTGTATAGGTGAACTTCAATTTTACTATTGATTTAAAAAAAAAAAAACATGCACACACCATCCCCCAATCATCCCAATGGCACGTTGTATATCCTGGCCATTACTTGAACATTGCTGGTTTAATATGTGGCCCTGAGGAGTTCTGCGCACATCCAGTGCACTGGAGGTTTGATAGCCAATGATTGGTATCCAGATGCCTGGTCGATGGGGTTTAGATCAATCATGTTAAACAATGGAAATGACCAATACTACTTTAACCCACTGTATGAGAACTTTGATTTTCTAGATCAGAATGCATCGTAAAAAGTATTTGTCCCACTTTTGGATATCACCTGTATTCTATGCAATAGGAAATTATAGCAGTTTACAGCCAGTGGATTTGGAAGTCTGCACTTGTCCAGGCATGTCTGATGTGCTTTCGATTCATTGCTGGTGATAATTAGCATAGTTGCTATGTTCTATTACTTATGTTTTGGGGTATAAGTGTTTCATTGTGTCTCTGTTGCTAGGTGATTTGTTAGACCTTCTGTAGTAGTGTTCCTCAGTCATGAGCAGAGTTTTTATATGGTCTTCACAAGTATCTCTCTTGTTACAAACTGTTTGACTGTTGTTCGTGGCTTTATAGTTTGTGTTTAGGATGACTGTTTCTGAAATTGAAAAAAAAAAATGTGGCCCTTGGAAAATGGCCGGTGGGGGCGCAATGACACTCACTGCTTTACAAAGTTGCTGCTCCAAAAGGGTAGTTAGTCCTTTATGATCAAAAACCAAAGAGAAAACACAATAGGGCACCGATAATATACTAAGATGGATACCATTAAAATATAAACATATAAAAATTATTGATTTTATTACTTTTTAGTAAATTTATTGTGAAATGAATCCAAACACTGAACCAGATGTAGATCATAAATACTCAAACACTGTAGGCGAACCCCTTAAAACATTGTGGGGAGAATTGTCTGTTCCTATCGTGCCTCTATTCTTCCCAAAAGGCAATCTCTGGAAGCCTGTGACTGTTAGAAGATGCAATAGTTATTGCCCTCCTTTCATGGGAGTGGGGTTTGCTACTCTGTTTTTCCAGCATGGAGTGTCAATCACTGGCAACAGGGATGATGTCCAGTGTGTCACTTGTGGATCAAGCATTAACAGAGACTGGCAGTACAGTGTGCGGTATGCAGCTTTAAATGGCTTGTAACCCAGAGTTTGTAATGGAAGGATTTCCCAGGGCTGGTTCAGGAAGTCATCCACCTCGGTGTCCGGACTGATCATAGAATGACTCGTGATAGACGGTCATATGGTCAACCATTAATGGTTGACAGGGTCAAAATGTCAACCTGGTTTAAAGGTCAACACGCAATAGGTGGATGGCGTCAAAAGGTTGACAGGGTTTACAGGTCGACAGGCAATAGGTTAACATGGTCAAAAGGTTGACATGGAAAAGGTTAACGTGATTTTTTTGTTACAAAATTTCAGCTGACATGTGCCGACAGGCAGTATTTCATGCCCTACCATCCACTAAGGCGAGGAGGGAGAATAAACTAGTGTGCCGCACGCAGCGAGGCACTGAGCCCGAAGCATGGCGAGCACAGTGGTACATTTTGACAGTGTCCATGTCGACTTAAACACCCTAAAAGCATTAAAAACTCATGTCGCCCCTTTGACCCTGTCGCCCCTATGACTGTCTATCATGAGTCAGTCTGTTTTATACCATAACCGTCCACCTCAGGGGTCACAGTAAGATGCAGTGCAATCTCTCTCTCTGGCGCGTTTGCTGCATCAAGCAGCTTTATCAAAGTTACTGCTTGATGCAGCAATATGTGTATGGGAGAGATTAAACCTCACCCTACTGTGACCCCTCAGGTTGATGACTGCCTGAAGCAGCGGTCATTAGGTCGACAGTCAATAGGTTGACTATTATTGGTCGACACATGCATTAGGTACAATGTCCACCTATGTTGACATAGACACAAAAAAAACCTCAAAAACTAATGTTGGCCCTTTTCTGCACTACCCCTTTGCATATGTTGACCGTTTGACCTTTTCCATTTGTCGACCTAATGATCCACACCCATACAGTACATATTGAAAATGTATTGTATATGACCTCAAGTACTTATCAAATAAAAATGATTGACTTAATCCATGGCCTTTTTCGGAAGCACTATTATTTGACATATGACTCACACTAACGGTGGTATCCTGTTACTCTGGTGACCTGAGGCAGACAAAACATATTCCTGATAATCTGCAGCATGTCCCAGTTTATTTGGGCGAATTAGCCCCTGGCGAGCCTAATACCCGCAATCAACGATCGCAGGTAATAGGCTACCGCCACAGTACAGTTGTTTTAAGTCACCTCGTGTTTATGGTGCCATGTTGGAGTTCACTGCTCATCTCTGCCCATCTGTTTTTAACCCCTTAGCTTTTTTTTATTAATTATTGGAACAGTAATACTTCAAGAATGAAATCCTACAACACTAACCTCCCAGAATTGTTTAGTAGACTCCTGAATTTCGTGGAGCAATCGGGTAAGAGTAGGCCAGCCTCATGGATGGGCCTGCATCCCCAGAGAGAAGTGGGCAGTATGGTTGCATGAAAAACAAAAGGGAGGATGAAGCACTAAAAACTACAATTGGATATCTTGAACCATATTTAATAAAAAAAAAAAAAAAATAAGTGCACATTAAGGAAACAGTTAATAAACATTTCACATAAATAGACACTATATTAATTTGATATGTCCCGCTTGTTCCTAGTTTGCTCAGTCCTTGAATTTTGGCCACAAATGTCCAATTGGTGGGATCGGTCACCTTACTTGTCCATATACGGATTAGGATGCCACTGTAGGGATTTTTAGAGTTCCAATAAGGATGGTACCTCACGATGATGCGGATATCTGTATCCTGGATAGTAGGTGTTATTGTTTGTGTCCCAATATGCTGCAGTGGGGGCAGGTCTTGTCTTGACAAAAGAGGACTTAGAGCTGGTTCAGTGTGGGTAGGTTTTCAGGTTCTTGCAGTGTCCGTTGAGTGAAATTAAATATAAGCGCTCCTTATGCGTTTTTCGTCGTATCAAAAAACTTTTTCAAAGGTGCAGCTCTGGCCTGTATGGCTGAGTTTATATACCAGGCACCCTTGGAGCATCAGAGTTTCTTATATAAGATTCCCAGACAACCTCAGGAGGTATTAGTGGCTCCTCACACTCCCTGGTATGGTTGCATGATGCCGTTATTCGGCTGCTCTGCTGTATAGTTCTGCAGAACACTGATTTATACAGCAGTGGGTGGAACCAGAATGACACTGTTCTTGGCTGCATTTCCCCTGCACCTCCCCTCTCACATCTCCTGTGCTAGCTGGGTAAACAGGTGACCAGTGTTCATTCTAACACCCACCATCTGTGAAAACCTATGCAGTTCCTCTTCCCTGCCTGGGGTGTCCCTGTCTGCTGTAGTGCTTCTAGCACAGTGTGGTCTGTATATCAGCACTGTTATGCAAACCAGATCTGTGCTAGAAACACCACAGCAGACAACGATACCCCAGGCAGGGGAGAGGAACTGCATAGGTTTTCACAGATGGGGAGTGCTAGAATGATCACTAGTGACTAGTTTAAATTTATTCACTACATATATGACCTGATTCAGAGTTGATTGTTAATTAGTAAATTTGCAAATCGATCAATTATCGAATGACTGCGCCTGTGTATTGTACACATCACGCGTGCACAAGGGTGAATAGTGTTAGAGAATATGTATGGATCATAAATGCAAAGCTGTCAGAGCTTCACTAATAGGAAGCCAATGTTTGGGGGAGGAATCCTGCCATTTACAGGAAAATCGCAGGCATTTTCAGGAAGGCTCTGTGAGGTCAGCACGGGTCTCGATCAGCCTGTGTCAGGTGCTGAAGGGTCAGAGCTACTCACATTTACACAGACCGCAAAAACTCTTCGATGGTTCGGGAATTTCACATTTACACGGAGCGGTTTTCTGTCTGTATGGGCAACTTCTCAAATTCTTCAAATTGATTCCCTTTTATGACTTGTGTAAATTTTTTTCCACATATCAAGGTCAATAGAAGTTAAATAATAATTTCAGAACTAGATTTAATAGTCCCTCTAGCTAAAATTCTAATTGCGGTAGGCAGCGGTCAGAGCACACAGAGGTAATACACATAGAAATCCCTCCATGGATAGGGAAGCTGTGAAAGTGTAAGCTTTGTGTTCTGTGCAGGAGACAGGCTGTAATCAGCTGCAGGATCGGTGTCACTGCTGTATGTGCCGCACACTCGCCAGAGGCATTCCCTACAAAATGTGTTTCAGAGCTGTAGCTTTAGTAGTAGACGAGAAGGAATGTTTGTGGCTTTGTTGGGTTTTCTGTTCTGACACAATACAAACTTGAAATATATCCCTTTATATGCGGCAGAACCTAAACGTACAATGTACAGAAGCTGGCGGGTGGAAATTTGAAGAATTTGTTTTGTCATAAGCCACGTCTTTGATTATCCACAGTGATACTAGTGCAGTCTGGTATTACTGGACTAATCTATTCTTACAGAGAGCAAGTTAGGTCATGTGGCTTCATTTTGTTATTTAGAGTGATGGGTTTTATTTTGTGTTCTCTGTAATTGTATTTTATTCAGTATATGAGGAAATGTTATTACAAGCTTATATACCGGTAATATTTTATACCTACAGTATTCAATTACTTTTTAGCAGTCTGGTCTGTATCTGAGCTGTGAGATACAAACCAGACTGTGCTAGAAGCACCACAACAGAGCGCTTTCCCAAGCAGGAAAGAGGAAGGTGCACAGTGCTAGATTGCACACTATAATAATTGCACATATTTTTGTTAACCCTTTGAGTTCCAACATCTCTGTAAAGCCCCGTACACACGGGGGATATATCGCAGAGCGATATATAGCTCGTGGTGAGCGATATATCGCTCAGTGTCCCGTTTGCAAATATAATAATTTCCCTCAATCATCCTTTTTGTGAACATTTGTCTAATGAAGTATTTAAACCCCAAGTAGTAGTAGTACGTTTATTTATAAGGCGCCGCAAAGTGTCCGCAGCGCCGTACATAGCAAACAAATGACAAGGTAACGTACAGGGTGTGTTGAAAAATACAGTATAAATAGGGGTATAGCTGGTAGAAATAAAATCAGCATCAGTTCAGAAGTAGGTGTCAAAATTGTCGAGGAGACTGAAGATGAAGTAGAGGAAGGGAAGAGCAGGACAGGAGCACAGGTGAGGTAAAGAAGAATACACGTGTAATTTGTTATATTGTGTATTCTTCACACAATTTTTGTTTCTCTTGACTAGTTCCGTTCCAGTGCACAAGATGGCGCCAGTGTGCAGGTTTTTAAGGCTGCTCTGAGGGATTAGAGGCTGTGGGAGAGTAGCGTGTCTGACCTCCTGCCTGTGTTTGCTGTTCCTGCCAATGGAAGCCTTCATGTCTCCCAGGCAGCAGCCGTTGTGTCTTGAAAGATCAGCTCTCTCCATTCACAGCACACAGCACACTTGTTGAGGCATGTCTGATTTTTTTTTTCCTTTTTTATTTAAAGGCAACTCTTATCTTTAACAACTTAACGTCTAACTTGTTGCTGAGAGATATTCGTCAGAACAGCTCTACATTGATATAATGGAAGTGTAAAATTAAATAAGGGCTCACAGTGATTAGCCATGTGATATTCCTGAAAGATTGCATGTAAAGCATTGGTCACGTCCTTCAGCAATAAGTCTACAGTTGTAAAACATGAAGAACATTACATTAGCATGATTTTGTGGATATGTTGGGTTTAATTGCTGCATGTATGTGACTAGTATCATTAACTAGTAATTAATGTAAAAACGTAGCAAAATATGTTTCTCAACAAAAAGGAAGGGAAGAACTCATTTATATGTTGGTGAGTAAGTGAGGACACGCATTGTATTTATTGGCAACTTCTACACAGATGTAGTTCATGTCCTTAGTGAATGATTATCCTCCCATGACCATGGACAGGCATGTTTGCTGTGGTTACAGCATGGATGGATAGTAACAACTGAATGTCCTGTGAAATGGAAGATCTGTGGGTTTTCATGTGAGGATGCTTGTCCAGCAGTGCTTGCTCTGCTCGACAAGTTGTCCCCCCCCCCCCACACACACACACACACACACACACACACACACACACACACCTCTCCCTGCATTCACGTTCCTCTGTGTTACATCCAGCACCCGGGGTGGCACCCACCAAGCCCCCCCCCCCCTCCTGGTTCCTGCCCTGCGTTCAGAATAAATATCTACAACTGCTAAACATTATTCTTATAGGTAATTTCTGAGAAGTCTGTCATTGGATACAGGGGATGGTTCACTGTTAATTGCAAATGCATCTGCTGTTTGCGATATATGATTGTTTAAATGTGCAACCCTGACAATGGTTTGATTATCTTGCTCACTTATCTCTTGCAGTCCACATCCTCCTTCTTTTGCACATTTTCCTAAATATTGGGACTGATACAAATAGTACAAACACAGTATGTCCTCCTATCCAGGAAATGTTCAGGGGAAATGTTAGAAAGAATTACTTCACAGAAAGGGTAGTGGATAAGTGGAATAGCCTCCCATCAGAGGTGGTAGAAGCTCAGCCAGTAGTACAATTTAAACATGCTTGGGATAGGCATATGAATATCCTTACAAAGAAATAAGGATCAACAAGGGTTGAGATTACCTGAAGGATAAAAAATGGGCAGACTAGATGGGCCAAATGGTTCTTATCTGCCATCAAATTCTATGTTTGTATCCTTTATGAACACAATATGGCGCACCTAGGAGTTCCGCCGTGGGCATTGATATGCACTTTTTCCTAAATCTACCATCTTACTGGAATCATACTAGTTGGCTGGTTCAAACCAAGTTAAACCAAATGGGTTTAAAACACATTTTTTTTGTCTGTCTGTGTGTGTATATGCACTGAGGTGCTTCACTCCTTTTTAGAACCAATATAAACGACAACACACAAATAGGGTCCGCACATCGCTTCAGTCAAACAGTATGTATGTAGTCCGTGCCAGTCACGTAATTATAATACAGCCTTCATCCACTTGCATGCGAGTAAACTGGCATTGGAGTAATTCATATAAACATCAATTTTGCTAAATTGCACTGTAATGCAATAGCAGGATATAATACAAATATACATCCTTCAGGTAATACCAAACATGTATACATTCTAGCATGTGGGTCACTCCACAAACCTCCCTTGCCTGCCGTTTGGCATGCATGTAGGCTTGCTCAAATCCTTCTTTTACCTTAATCCCAGACACTCTATGATGTTGAGATCAGGGCTCTGTGGGGGCCATATTATCACTTCCAGGACTCCTTGTTGTTCTTAATGCTGAAGATAGGTCTTAATGACATTTGCTGAATGTTTGGGGTCATTGTCCTGCTGCAGAATAAATTTGGAACCAATTAGACACAAGCATGATTGATAAATACCTGCCTGTATTTCTTCATTTTGAGGACACAATTAATCCTGACCATATCCCCAACTCCATTTGCTGAAAAGCAGCCCTACACTTCTTTCACTGTTGCTTGTAGACTTATTATTGTACCGTTCTCCAGCCCTTTGGACATCTGTACATCTTCCGATTTTTAAGGAAAGTAAGCATTTCTTTCACCTGATGCACTAAGATTCTTTTAATCTTGCCTTTTTTGTGCTTTTTCACAAGCGCTTCCTGGGAGAGACCTTGCTGATGCAGTATAACTAATTTGTGTCTTGGTGCTGTGCCCAGTCTTGCATTGAGTGTGACCTGTGACATGAAATGGTCTTCCTAGACCTCACATTTGTACCAGAGTTTGGCTGTTCCTCGCCCAGTTTTTCAACTTACATATGAAAATGATCATCATCACCTCTTTGGTATGATTGGTTAATCCTACACATGAATGTAATCATACTGAATCCGACTTTGTGCAACCGTACCTAGAAGGAATAATCCTGTTTTTGAAGTCAATTTCTCTTCTGTTAATTCTCCTTGTATTTTGTTAATTGATGATATTTTTAACAGTATTTTTAATTTGCAGCATTTTTTCCACATCTGCCCAAAACGGTTTCATAGTATCTGATCTTATAGTAATCTTATAATAATAACCAATAAAAAAAATTTTATTGATAAATTTATATCAAAGCCTAATAGCTTTGGATTGTTAATGATAGAAAGCGGTTACACATGGTTGATAAAGGTTTGTGAAACATAGTGTAGCAATGTTTCACAGTATTAATATTATAAACAGGACTTTTTCATGAAAACATTAATGCAAAAAAAAATTTGGTTTAAGGGGGCTAATGCTGGCTAATATACTTTGGGAGATTTGGGGGGGGGGCAGCTGGTAATGGACAGCAATTAAGACACTATTTAAAGGAAAAAGATGCCTTGCACTACAAAGCTCACAAGTTATGTATAACGTGATTTATAATGCATAAAGGGTAGATGTATATGTGGACATATCTGCAGCACTATAGAATAGATCAGGGGTTCTCAGACACGTCATGTTTTCCATGTACCCCAACAGGAGCACTGTGTATCACCAACTATCACATTTTAAAATGAGCTGGAAAACTTGAACTGTGTGGAGTCCTGAGGACTGAGTTTAGAACCTGTGCAGTAGATAAATGGCTAGAATCCTAACCGCTTCCCTCATGTAAGCTATCACTGCTGTTTGTATAGTAAGATGTGTATCGGATGGCTGCTCCCTATGTGATCTCTTTAGCTTCTGTTCCTGGCTGCACCACTAGGTTCCCCCATCCATGTGTGGCTAAATGACTCTATCTGGATACCTCCCAAACTGCAGAAAAATGATGTACAAACTATACATGATTAATGATTCGGGTCAGCGCATGGTCATCATTTTTTGGCTGATTTGTGCAATAAAACCGCTTATTATAGCGCATGTGGCCATTGACCAACAGCTTGTGACTTCTTCTCTTTTTGGCCACATATAAAGAAACCTATTGTGAATATCTTTGCTACGAATTGCGAGCACACAGGGTATCAGCTGCTCACGGATCCGAAAACCAATTAAGCAAGTAATATTATTACATGCACACTCAGCTAACAAACAAGTCGTTTGTTAGCTGAGCGTGCATGTAATAATATGTGTGTTATTCAACTAATATCCATGTCTCTTTCACTTCTTCTCTACCATACATATTAGAGGCCTAATTGGAGTTGGCAGCCAGTGAAGGTCACAACACAAAAAGTACAGTCCCTACCATTATATTCCTGGCCTATACTACAAGACGGTAGTAGCCATATACCGATGCTACACACCTATACCGCCGATGTTGAGGGAGAACAATATAGTGCATACACACTGACTGATATGGTTAACGATATTGATCAGTGATGTCACCCGCCCCCTGATCCGTACATGCATTGTCGACTAGATAGTCGAGATTGAGCTGCATTTAAAGATATGGGGGGGGGGGGGGGGTGTCAACGATTCCCTGATCGCCCATCATTAACAACATTTATCATACACACTAGATAGTTTGCAGTTTGCACTAATGTATACAACAAAATTGTCAATGTTGTTAATGATATATAGCCCGGTGTGTACCCAGCATCAGGGGTGTTTCAGACCACTTACCGCCGCTGGTGCATCATGGTTTTTGTTTGTATTGTAATATTATCCAGATCATTATCTTTTATGCTTTTGTTCTGACTGTTTTCAGTTTTGTATTGGTCCCACAGAAGGCCAGGTGGGAAAGTGATATAGAAGCTTAGGTGTAGAATGGGTTAAATATTAACTCATTGTGTAACCTCCGATAAAGGTATGAGCACTCCTGCTTTTGTCTCTTGGCAGTTATAGGTCTATAGTCTTCACACAGAAAGAACTTTACTTTCCCCATGGACTACATTACATCTTCTGGAGTATATGTTTGGGTTACTTCATTTCCAAATCCAACTTGAGAAAGATTCAGTTTTCTGCTCTTTTTGGTGTTGTATATGAGGAGCCAGACTCTAAAACTGGATCTCTGCACCTTTTTAGTACATTCATCAGCGACCAGACATGCCATTTAGGTAGATAACGGTGGGCATTAAGTGCAAGTTCTGGCTTGTGTTGAACTGATAACATGTCTTTGAACAACCAGTGGACTAGAGAGGGACTGGTTTGTGCTATGACAGCACCCGTTCCACAGACTGTTTATGTACAGTGCTTACCTGGTCAGAAGTGTGCATTGTTATAACTGTTGTGCTGCTTTTTATGTATTCTCAGTATATAGGGGCGAAGTCAGCACAAACAATCCATGTGAATTGCCATAATGTGGCTAGGTTTGGTGCTTTCCTAGAGCAGGCATTGAAAGTAACGGACATATTTATAGCCTTTTAGCAGTGCTGTAAGAGGCAGTCATTGTATTTAGTACTGGATGGAGCAGTGCACCCATTAGGATGGGAGAAAGCTTCTTGCCAGCACCCAGCCATACTGTTACAATCTTGACCCCTTTTCTTATGCTAGGAATATGCACACTTTGTACAAGGGGACTCCGGCACAATGTTTTCTTGACCTGCTGACTGTCCATTCACTCCACAGCTGTTTTACTGTCTTTAGGGAACAGAAGATGCCCTCCCATTTATAAATCTTTCCTTCTTGGTAATTGATGCTCTCTCATTAGGGGCAGCCTGGGTGGTTTCCTTTCAGTCTTCACTGCTAAGTTAACAGTAGTTAGAAAAGTTTGTGAACTTGATGCAGCAATAACCCAAATGGCTGCTTTTGCACGTAGCAATACTGGGTAGCTTTATTTTTACATTGCAATTTAGATCAGGACACCTCTCTTAAATCCAAAGCTACATACACAGTAGGCGACATTCCAAACTATGTGGGCGATGAAAACTGGTTCTGAACGACCAATCATTTACATTGTCCAGTGTGTGCGCCCTCTCACAATGCCGATGCGCATTCCCGCTGGACATTTGTCACTTCTACTGATCTTTTTGAACATGTAGGAAGAATTTAATTTGCTGTTAACAGCATACTTCTGGATGTGGCCACTGGTGATCACTTTTGCAAGATTGCATAGTTTGTCTGAGAGTGTAAGGGAAATCTTTTAAGACATTGCATTGTTTGCCAGTCATCTAGATTGTACTCCCCATAAAGGCCCACACACACTGGGTGACTTTGAGCTGAAAGCAGCTAAGTTTTGTCGTTTGAGCTGCTTTCATCTCAAAAGCCCCTAGTGTGAACTGGTCAGCAATGAGCGATGATGCGCACTCCTGCAACATTGCCGCCCCTCTTCTGCTGGTATTACCAGATAGTTTGCTATTTGAGGAAGCCGCTGATACCGATAAGAGGCAGAGAAACTAGTCATAACCGATTGACATCATCTCTAGAATTTTCAAGTGGGTCTCTTCTCTACCTGCATTTCACTACGAAGCAAGTAAAAACGACCCCACTGCCAATGCTGCTTTATCCAAATTGACTGGGGCCCTAACAGCAAGCAGGAAAAGAGAACTGTTCCCCTCCATCTATTTCCATCTGGCCAGACATGGGATAAGAGACTCTTCTCTCCCATAAAGTGGACATTAGAAAATCTAACCACTGTCCGCTCCCTCACAGGACTAACAGGACTGTACTAATGGTCCTTAGTATATAGGCATTGCAAAATAACAAATTAATACAGTTGGAATATTAACAACACCAATGTACTGTATTTATTTTATTTATTTACAGTTTCCTATATAGCGCAGCAAATTCCGTTGTGCTTTACAGTGGAAAATATAAGCAAACTGGGTAGTAAAACAACATAGAGGTAGGAGGGCCCTGCTTACAATCTATAGGGATAATAGGAGGGATACATACGGATTTCATAGCATGGCAGTCCCACCAGATTACAAGACAGTCCTGATGGGATGCAATTAGATATGTCTGCTAATGGAGTCAAAAGATGATCTTAGGCTAATCACTGTATATTATAATTTATATTTCTTATATGTTGTCTGTTAATTTTAATTGTCACTGGCCAGTGAATATGTAGTGTAATACATTTATTTTATATTATATCATTTTTGTTTCTAGCACAATTTATATGCTCTAACTTGTTCTGTTATCTTTTGGGATTCGGGCATTTCCTTCTAAAACGCAAGAAATCCTACATGTAGGGGGGTATTCAATGTGGGGGTCACGGCAGTCGAGCTTGCTCGACCACCGTGACCCAGTCCAGTTCTCGGTCAGTTTGACCGAGAACATGCAGGTGGGATTCAATGTCCCACCTGCTGGGGAGCGAGAAGGGGGTGTGGCCGCGGGAAGAGGCAAGCTGCAGCCGGCAGCTCGTCACTTTCCGTCCGTTCTCGGCAGAACGAGCCCGACAGCTTATGATGTCGGGCTCATTCTGCCTAGATACCCTGCTCAATGCTGTCGGGGAAGACAGCATTGAATAGGGCCCGTTGGGCATCTCCCCAACGGGAGATGCTCACCAGAGATTGAATATCCCCCATAATCTTATTTTTCATTTATAATTTTACTAATTGGATAATTGTGGCCATTGGGTCAAGTGCTGATATATCTGTTTTTGAGTGTTTAAGAATCACTGGTTTATTAGCTATTTATATAAAAAGTTGTTAGCAGATATTTGCCACAAAAGCAGCATAGTGCTCAGACATTACAACGGGTGCTGCTGTCATGCAGAGGAAATATTGAACAGCCTTATCACAGAGTAATAAATTGTGCTGCTTGTCACACAATTCTCTAAACACCACCAATAATGAAAATGTAACACTGTTTCTTCCCCTCATTTGCTGATGTGGAATACTGAGATGATCCGGTTGTGATACAGGTGGCACACACCTTTTATGGTTCTATTTGTAATGCGGGGGCTTTTCTGCTATTTATCATGCTGCCAGTACAGGATAAGTACAAGATGCGGCCTTGCCAGCCAGCTGCTGCTGTTTCCTGTCATGTGGGTGGTATCCTTGTTCCTCTTTTATATATTAGACCTTGAGCTTATTTATGTATAGGACGTTTGCACACTGTCCTAATGTGTCAGTGTCTTCATTTACATCTCCCTCCTAAACTGCAGGATTTTATCCTATTTATCTCCTCTGTTTAGTCTGTCTAAACAGCGAAAGCAATAAATAGCAGGAAACTACCTTTTTTTCTTGTTTAAGAGACGGTTGCGTGTGCTCAGGTGCAGTCTAATTAGACATAGGTAAGCAGTGACTGTAATGGGACAAAGGCCAGAGGAAGTACTAAATAACCTCATCTGTACAGACACAAACAGTGAATGGCATCTCTGCCTGGTATGCTAATGGTCTTGTCAGGCTTTAAGCATTTTTTAAGATGCTTTGTTTAAAGAAAATTTTGCAGAATCTAGATTAAGGATTTGTCAGTCTCGACACATACACACCGCACAATTCTACGAATATGTACCCAGAAAAAAAACATTGGGGAAGATGTATTAAGCCTGGTATAGTGTTAAAGTGGAAGGTGATAACTCATCAGCCAATCAACCCCTTACTGTCATTTTTTTCAAACACAGCTGAATGGCTAGTGCTTTCAGGGCTGTTGTAAGGCTTCACAGCACCCTAGGCAAAACTTCAATTTACTCCCCCATACCATACTGCCACCAATAACAAAAGGCATACTTGACAAACATTCTGGAATGGCAGGGAGGCTCCCAAAAAATTGGGTGGTCCTCCCAGCCCCACCTCGGGAAGGTGGGCAAGTCCCCTGCTTTCTATGGAGGCCCCCCTTTGCCACCCACAACAGAGTACAAGGAGAAGGGGGCAGCAAAGTAGGGAAGTAAGCCTCAAGGGAAAGTATTAAGGTAAGGTTTTAGATGTTCTGCAGCCGCCACCTGCAATAAGTACATCAAGGATCCTCATAGGCATCTTTAATTTTTGATAGGCAGACTTTGTGGCGCCCTAGGCAGCGGCCTAATGGTAGAGCCGGCCCTGAGTGCATTATCACCTTCCACGTAATCACTTTACCAGGCTTAATACATCTGCGCTATGTCTCACACTACAATTTATTCCCAGAAGAAAAAGAAACATGACCTATTGGTGGCAATTCAATTGGCCCTGACCGATTAATATTGAGCATGCTGGATATTGATCACTGGGCAATAGCGACACGTGGCGCTGCTCATTGCTGTTGCTATGACCCCTACACACTGAGCGTTGTAGGGGCATTTTTTAAGCCTTCTATTGAGATCGCTTAGAAAATGTCCCTAAATCGCTCCGTGTGTAGGCCCCACTAGAGTCTTCTATGCATCCAGTGAGTTTTGTGTTGGCATTAAATGGGCTAATTTGACTTCCTCAGGGGCACCTCTGATATTTTGACTGTATCAAATAAGCATTATATTATTTTATGTGTTATTTTATTCATAGATACACTACTTGATTTTATTTTTATTTTTTCAATTATCCTTAAGCAATTGCATGTTGGGCTTGAATAAGTACCAGCCCAATTTGGGTTGGAAAGATTTCCTCCTGAAAACATTTATTTGTGGTACAGTTACGATTCACCTATGATTTCTTTGTCACCTCAAAGGATGTTTTATTATGTTATTGCGCTACAGGCCAATTTTAAAGGAAGCAAATGCACTTCTGAGGATTTCTGGAAGGGATGGGATAATTACTGACCCAGCAAAATAGATTTAACTATGGAACTATGAATGGGTAAAGAAATGACATGTTGGTGGTGCTTGAGGACTAGGTTGAGGACTCCTGCCCTAGCGGTTGCAAGGAGCGGTGCTGAAAAAAAGAAAGATTGCGAAAGCTACAGTTCTGTGGGTGAAAATGTCCTGTCAATGGGACAGGTCATAGTACAGTGGCCAAACTGGATAAACCAGACAAAACAGTGACATTAGCTGTAATAATCATGCTTTACAACAGCGATATGAAGAAATGCCTGAAGGTACAACATGTTAAACCTTGAATTGGAAATACTACGACAGCAGAAATAATCCCACAGGTGCCACTCCTGATTACGTTGGGCATCTATTTTTTTTTTTTTGCAGAAAAAGTGTCTTGGACACAAAGCAATGCAACTACCGTAGGATACAGAGGCCTGTGCTGATTAACTTGATATGACACTTGTGTATTGTGGGTTACTGAGTCTGTATGCATAGCAGAACATAGATTGTATTGGAAAAAATCTGCGGCTTCTACATTGTAACACAAATATCCAGAGTCAGACTCAGTCATACACAGATATACAAGTGTCACACAGTGTTGTAACGAAGGGCCTAATTCAGTCCTGATCGCTAAGCTGATCATTTTTGGAGCCCTGCGATCAGGTATATGCCACCACGACAGAGTGAAATCCCACCCCGTGCAAGCCTGCAAATTGCTTTAAACTTAGTTGGATCAACCAGTAGCTGAAAATACAGCAATTGCTCACCATCTGTTTTTTTTTTTTTTTTTTAAGTGTGTGATATCTGTGCGCAGGGCTTACTCTGCAGGTGCAATAGAACAGACTGATCGGGGCTGGAGCTGAGATCATGCACCTTCCCTCCAAATGTGTGGTTACGCATGCGTTTTCCCCAAGATAATACGCTGTTCCCACCACTAAATGCCCGTTTTCTGTTAATCAACTTGCATAAGGCCAGTAATTATAAAAATAAAAGTAGTAGGATTTATCACAGGATGATTGTCTGGCTTGTGAATTCGCAGCTGTGCTATCAGATCTGAATTAGGCCCTAAGATGCATTTTCTGCAAATAAGACGCCCAACGCTAGACTAGGTTATTTTGAAACTTGGTGTGCCAAGAATGGGGCTTTCTGGCACCACTGCTGCAATGGCAGACATAAATTGGCCCAACCCAACTGGTTATGCCTGGCTGGCCCAGTGGGAGCTTTCCTAGTGGACCCTGGTGTGTGAATAATTACAATCTTGTACACATTTAACCTTTCCTAGTATGCATTATAGAAACTGGGATAGTTTACACTTTTTACTTATGTAGTATCTGGGCTGCCGATTTTGTGATTGTATGCCTTACCTTAAGGCATACAATCAGATGCGATTCGATGCGATTTTGCATAGGATTCAATGTTAAGAAGGTCCTGTTCATTTCCCCACTATCCAAGTGGGCATAGAGTTGATTTTATATAGTGTGGCGAGCGGACGCATATTTCTTAAAAAGTATTCTGTGTCCCCTAGGGGGGTTGCTACGCTCGCCACACTTCGGGCTCGGTGGCTCGCTGCGCTCGCCACAGGTTTATATCCAGCTCCATGCCCACTTGGATAGTGGGGAAAGGAAAAGGACCCCTTTTTCCCATTGAATTCTATGTTAAAATGGACTCATTGAACATTTTAACATTGAATCCTATGGAAAAATCTTGACCATCGCATCACATACGATTTGGTCGCATGCGATGCGATCCGATCCGATTTCTAAATCGGACGCCCAGATACTACATAAGTACCACACTTACATTGTCCACACCTTTTAACCTCTGAGCTTTTACTTCTCTCCGGTAAGCAACTAGATATAAAGCTTAAAGGTCTATATTAACTCCTTCAGCGGTAAACCCAAGAATTTTCCGGGCTATGCCTCAGTGCCCAGACTGGCAAGCCCAGAAAATTCTTGACATTGCCACAGTTTAGAGCCGGGCAGCCATGCTTAGTTAATTGCTGAACTCAGCTGGCTTCAGCGCTGCCCGGCTCCCTCTACTCCGCTGCGCCCCCCCTCCCCCTGGTATTTTGTTTCTTTCCAGACTCAGAAGACCCATATGTATGTTTGTTTGACTTAATATGTAGGGATCTTTATGAATATATAACCTGCTTAGAACTTTACATGCCCATACATGCTCCGATGCGAGCGTCCATCTTGTGCGTAAATAGCACGAATCGCATCACATGCCTTGTGCATGCGATGCAATGAAAAGCATGTGCAAACAGTATGTGCAGCACATACTTTTTGTACTGTACTATGAGATGCTGCGGGAGCGCGCATCTCAAAGTACAAGTCGGACCGTGTATGGGGCACCTTTTGTTCTATTTCTATTTATTATCTGTATTAACCAGATTGATTCTTGGCGTCTTAAAGTCTTTAATTCCCTGCTTAAACTGTGGATGGTGAGACTATGTTGATATTGACCGGTATGAATTTCCACCACTTATGAGGAGAATAAGGATATTAGGTTAAAAGAAAAAGCAAGGATTAGTGATTGTTGATGGCCATCCATTCTGTAATACAGAGGAGCAGGTGCTGTGCCGCCCAGACATGTGATTTTAGGGAAACCTAACTCTAGTTTTTTTGCACTTCTTTAAGCCCCAGGGACCTAAAATGTGAATAAAATCCACTTCAAAAACTTTCTATATTTTAAACACAATACTGCCTTAAATATTACATTATGTATCATGTATTTATTTGACGGCTCATAATCCCTTCATCTTTTTCAATACAAAACCCTCGGAGTCCATCAACAGTGTATAGGATTATTAAAGTACTGAACTATTTGTTTTTTGTTTGTTTTTTTTCCCTGCAGAAAAAGTAAGAGAAATTCAGGAAAAACTTGAAGCCTTTATTGAAGCCCTTCATCAAGAAAAGTAATCCGTCTAGGTAATCCTCCTACTATATTACTGACAGTGACGTGTTTATTATATGTATTATATACTCTCATCACAATGATGTGTTTATTAATGGATCATGCCAGTTGTAACTGTCTTGCTTTATCTTTTTTTTATTATTATTCATTTTAAACTTGTTTGGTCTTTAGATAATACATTATAAGGAGAGCGAATACAATCTGGGCATTGCTGAATTTTCTACACAGCGCAAACTCCTGAAGAAAGCTCTTCTCTATGAAACCTACAGATGGAAAGCCTTGTTTGTTTAGAACCGGCTACTCGGGGGACTGTCAAGTGTTTGAAAGTGTCCACTGAAGACACACGTCTACCTGTTGCTGCTGTCCTGTGTTTGTGCTGTACCTTCATCACATTTACCAAGTTTTACATAAGCAAACAATCCTGGCCAGAACATATCCTTTTAGCATGTGTATATATATATAAATATTTAGCAACACTTATTATTTCTTTAGTGCTGTCCATGAAATATTGCAAACTGCTTATTTGTTTACTTCTATATGAAATATGCAACAACAGAAAAAGTAACATGGAATATTAAACCCATATAGTATGAAATGGATCGATCCTTATGAACTGTTCACTTGAATGCCTCAAGTTTCCAAAAGAGAATGAAATTGTAGTTTAAAATAATTTATTGAATTGGTCTTGCACAGATTATATCTAAAGCAAATTAAATAATTTGAGGACACAATTTTTTTGAAATAATTAATGTTTTGTCTTTTTATCCCCGTGAGCACTTATTTAATAACCGTTGCTAATAATTTGGCAGTTATTTTTCTAAACATCCATTAATCGTATATTGGGGAGATAGAGAAACACAATGCTCATGACCATAGATCCTCAACCCTAGCTATTGTGGTTCACTGAAAGAAATAGAGTGTTCTATTTTCTAAACCGGATTTTGCAGACGCACAACTATACAACAGATGCTGTGGTAGACACTAGCTGCAAAGCACTTAACTTTTTTTTTTTGTTTGTTCTCTTTCTGGTCATTACAGCTAAATAGCAAATGAAGATCGTTGTTAAGCTCTGATGTTTATTTTTGGAACAACATCTTATTAATCAGAGTTGTACAACAGGGAGACCAGACATACTAGGGACATGTTGGATGACATTTTCAGAAACTGGTGAACAGTGAAAGACTCGATAACCAATCAGTTTTTTTTTGTTTTTGTTTTTTTTAAACAAATGAAGGTGAAACTCACTGGTAGAATGAGTCCTGTTCTTAGAGGATATAGTATACCCATTTCAATTCTAAAATGTACAAGTAATAAGCCAACATACAGTTTCTATGATCTAATGTCTGTAAATGTTTAGGATTTGCACTTATACTTTTTTTCCTGGTTCCTATTTTTTTTTATACAGTTTTATTGGTTCCAGCACATTACACTTAAATTTGTTGGGAAAAAAAATTGTACTGAAATGTTTTCATTTTTGAAAAACCTCCTGCCATTAAAAGCCTTGATTCCAATTTCAAGTATATAAAGATTTCAATAACAATGCAATTTATATTACACAAATAATCCACTTCAGCTTTGAGGATATGTGATATTACATGTGTATAATACAATTAATAAATCACTTTTGTGCTCTATTCATGCCACTGGTCCCCTGTGAAACAGTAGACTACATTTTTATGTACAGTATGTTGATTCAGCCAACAAAATAGCTGCTTCCATGCACTGTGTATTATTCACTAGTCACATGGCCTTTATCAATTTACACACAGATCTGATGCTAATAAATTACTGTACAAAGGAAACGCAAATGCTTTTTACTTGTGGATTATTGACCATTGGAGGGTTCCCGATGCATCACCAAAAACAACAAAAGAAATACAACAACAAAACCCCAGCACAGAAATTGTGGCAATTGCTGTAGTGGTTCTACTCTTTATCATATGTGTAAAACTCAATGCATTAAAAGCCCATTGCACAACAAAGAAATATTTTAATTTCAGCAAACCATATTCTTGAATTGCTTAATTTGAAGTAAGTTCTCTTACATTGCATTTTCTTTGTCCATTTATCCCGGATTTGCCTTAATTTATGATCAGTTTATTTTCCCATACCCCTCTTCTTTTTTGCTTGAAAATAAAACATAGGCCCTTGATTGTAAATGTAAAAAACAAATACTGAATGGGCACTTTTTTGAAATTGACAAGATGCTGTTTGTCTTGTATATCTGTTCTATTCCGGATGCAAGGTACAGCCACATGTAGTATGGAGTGTGCAGAGTCTGGCAAGTTTTTTCTGTAAGTAGTTTATGGTTTCCCCACAGAATGAAATACATAAGTTGTTCTGAATTACTT
Organism: Crinia signifera; assembly: GCF_055691185.1. NCBI lineage: Eukaryota > Metazoa > Chordata > Amphibia > Anura > Myobatrachidae > Crinia > Crinia signifera. The sequence continues at coordinate 230,444,091 of NC_139219.1, read as the reverse complement.
TTGTGGCACTTAACATGTATACAGCATGATCCATTAAAATGAACCCTGGCTATTTATTAAATTTTATTGTAACTTGTCTGAAAACAAATAAAAAAAACAAAAAACTTTTTGACAGTGTTTTATCGAATGTGTCTTTTTGATTTTAGAATTCTCCATAGAAAAGTTTATGCCAAATTTGCTGGAACTTTAGTAGAAAATACCTGGTTATTCCACACTGTTCACTGTTTAAATGTGGAATTAGGAACATTTTTAGTATATTATTTTTCAGCACATCAGGGCACAAATCAGCAGTAAAGCGGTAGACTGTTGTATCAGTTGGTACACTGGTATACTAAAACATGATTATTTGCTAAATGGCACTTGTGTATCTGAGAACTGGAGTTGAAATCCTCTGACCTAGAGGTTAACAAATGAGGCCTTGTGGAATTTTAGTATACAATCCTTAATCCTACATCTAAGAACATTTACAATTATTGTTTTTACGATGTTACACATTTGTCATTTATTCACTGATGCCAATGTTCATTTAGGGCCAGATTCTCTAAGCTTCAAAAGTGATAAAATGGAGAGTGATAAACAGCCAGCCAATCAGCTCCTGTATGACATTTTTCAAACACAGTCTGTGACATGGCAGGTAGGAGCTGATTGGCTGGCTGTTTATCACTCTTCATTTTATCACTTTTGAAACTTAGAGAATCTAGCCCTTAATCCTTTATCCTAGGCATGGTTGAAAACATTTAACATGCTGAATATTATTGGTCATGTACATACTTCAAATCATTTCATATGGTTTCTATTAAATGTATGCATTTTACAATACACCAGATACTGTACATTAGAACTTAATAAGAGATTAAAATCTCAACTGCTCATGCATCATAATTGCATAACAACATCACCAGGAAGATGGTTGTGCTGGCAACAAGCGTAAGGGGTGGGACATTTGTAGTGGGAACACTGTACCCATTCTATATACGCCATGACTGCAGCATTTTACTTATGTTGTTCGCTGTTTGTAATGAAGGGAAAATGTTTCTTTTCCTGGTAAAGTGGAAGGTATACAGTTTTTCGTTTTATTTTACCCCTCTGCTCTTTCATATGTTCGGTTTTTTGAGGAACTAGCTCAAGAAAATGATTGCTTGTTATTCAATTTCAGTGTCTGGGATAGTATACAAACTTTGTTTCAAGTCATGTTTTAAAACGTTGTGCATTTAATGTGTTTGATGTGTATATACAACATAAAAGTAAGATACCTCATTCAAATATATTTGGAATAATCCATTATCCAAAATGCTTCTGGTCCCAAGCATTTTGGATAAGGGATGCTCAACTTGTATTAACATTACAGGTTCAGTATCCCTTAACCGAAATGCTCGGGACCACAAGCATTTTGGATAAGGGATTTTTCAGGGATTTTTCAGGTTTTTGGAATATTTTTTAACATCTTACCTGGTCCCCTGGCGATGCCCAGATGGTCCCACAGCGGCCTTCTGGATCCTCTTTAGCGGTCCCAGGTGTGCATTGCTCAAGTTTGCGGGCGCGCCGGTGATGTCACTGGCATGCACTAGCGCAATGCACCCCTGGGACCGGAGATGCCGCTGAAGAGGATCCTGAAGCCCTACGTGGATGCCGGGGGACGTGGTAACTATGAAAAAAGGGCTGGGGGGGGGATATTCTGAAAAACCATGGCTTTTGGAATATTTCGGTTTTTGGATATACGGATGAGGGATACTCAACCTGTATTTACACTGTGCCGGCTTGGGGTAGTTGGTTTGGCCACACCTCTCTGGACCTGAATTTTCTCACTCCTCCTACACTTTTACTTCATACACCATAGTTGTGTTGAAGCTCTTCCTTTCATAATTCATTTCTGGAATGTACATTTTGGGATTTAGTTGCCCATTAATCAATAATGGTTTGAGATCACAAAACATACACCTGGCATACCGTATGTGCTAATATAATAGGGAGGGGGAGACCCAAGCACTGGTTTCTGTGTTGTATATGATCATTTTACATCCATCTGTGGACAAAATATGCCACTAAAAGGAACAATTGCTAATAGACTGCTTTAGGTGCTCTAATGAAAGTAAAATACAGTTATAAGCAAGCAGAGAGAAATGTACTCTGTTTGGGCACTCATCCTAATAGATGTACTGTAAGTTAAAATATGTCTATTAATGCAGAGCCACAGCTGTATCGCTTTACAACTGCAACCACTAGCATTATTCATTGAAACACTACTCGTAGAGAAGAAGCACATCCCTACCTCTCCGACAGCAGCCCATCCCTACCTCACCTCTCCGACAGCAGCCCATCCCTACCTCACCTCTCCGACAGCAGCCCATCCCTACCGACAGCAGCCCATCGCTACCTCACCTCTCCGACAGCAGCCCATCGCTACCTCACCTCTCTGACAGCAGCCCATCCCTTCCTCACCTCTCCGACAGCAGCCCATCCCTACCTCACCTCTCCGAGTGCAGCCCATCCCTGCCTCTCCGACAGCAGCCCATCCCTACACCCTACAGTACCTCTCCGACAGCAGCCCATCCCTACAGTACCTCTCCGACAGCAGCCCATCCCTACCTCACCTCTCCGACAGCAGCCCATCGCTACCTCACCTCTCCGACAGCAGCCCATCCCTTCTTTACCTCTCCGACAGCAGCCCATCCCTACCTCACCTCTCCGAGTGCAGCCCATCCCTGCCTCTCCGACAGCAGCCCATCCCTTCCTCACCTCTCCGACAGCAGCCCATCCCTACCTCACCTCTCCGAGTGCAGCCCATCCCTGCCTCTCCGACAGCAGCCCATCCCTACACCCTACAGTACCTCTCCGACAGCAGCCCATCCCTACAGTACCTCTCCGACAGCAGCCCATCCCTACCTCACCTCTCCGACAGCAGCCCATCGCTACCTCACCTCTCCGACAGCAGCCCATCCCTTCTTTACCTCTCCGACAGCAGCCCATCCCTACCTCACCTCTCCGAGTGCAGCCCATCCCTGCCTCTCCGACAGCAGCCCATCCCTACACCCTACAGTACCTCTCCGACAGCAGCCCATCCCTACAGTACCTCTCCGACAGCAGCCCATCCCTACCTCTCCGACAGCAGCCCATCCCTACAGTACCTCACTGACAGCAGCCCATCCCTACCTCTCCGACAGCAGCCCATCCCTACAGTACCTCACTGACAGCAGCCCATCCCTACCTCACTGACAGACATACACATTTCTGACAGAAATTTTTCTAAATATGTCAAAATTGCTACATAACTCACAGGACCTGACCTCAATTCTCACCAAAGATGATTGGTGCAAAGAAGATTTGTTTATAGCACATGAACAGGACTGTTTTCCTCAATTTTTGTATCTGTTTCACCCTATTCACCCTATTGTTTTATAGATTGATATACCACTCTTGGGTTTGCGGCAATGCAATGATATGTGCACACCTTATTAATATTTTGAGTCAGTGACTGTACACATTCCATCCACCCACCCATCCTCTTGACTAAAACAAAGCAAAATGAGACTAAAATGTGACTTTAAATCAATTCCAATTTTAAGTAAGCGTCTAATGGCCCATATACCAATATTGGCAGCCAGTGCCAGATTAAGCCTTCGGGGGGCCCGGGGCACTTTAGACAGGGGGGCCCCCTTGCACTTGTCATTACTGTCCGCAAACTGCATGGGGGAATATTACACTGTCAAAACACAGAGTAAAGGCAGTATAAACTTGGTCAATGGGTAACTTCATATATATATATACACACACACACACACACACACACACACACACACACACACACACACCACATGAAAAGCCTGTGTTTGCACCTTACTCTGTAGGAGAGCTCACAGACCCAGGGCTGCCTCTGATTAAAAACCCTCCCATGACTAGGCTGCTGCTGTTATCCATGGGCCTGAGAAGCATGTAATGAGCTCCACCAATCAGAGCTCAGCACAAACGTCTCAGCCTCTGCCCTCTGGTGCAAAGTGTCATGGGACTTAGTCAACTCCCAGTAATGCACTGCACACTTGGCTCCCAATGCTCAGCCCCATTAATCATTGTCACATTGGCAGATAGGTGAAGCTGCAGCACTACCCCACTCCCATGCACAAAACCTTTTAGCTATAAAAAACAACAACACAGGGGGCCCCTAGCTAGAGGGGGGCCCAGGGGCACTGACCCCTTGTGCCCCCATTATAATCCGGCCCTGTCGGCAGCTGCAGGAAACTGACCTGTTTCTGGCATCAGCAAGTGCATACACATTTGCTAATGCTGGCAGGGAAAGTGTCAGCCCTTATTAATGATGCAAAGGGGCCCCTGGTAGCTTGCATTATTTGTCAGCTTCTATGGGCTGCAGTCGGTGTAGTCCATAAAAGCCAGTAGTGCACAAGTGCAAGACTACCCCCCCCCTCCCTGCCCAGTATCTGTCTCCACCATCTGTCCCCCCACTCCCTGCCAACCATCCGTCCCCCAATCCCTGCCAACCATCCGTCATTACCTCTTCCCACCATCCATCCTGCACCCTCAGCCCAGCATCTGTCCTCCTGTCTCTACCCAATATCTACCTTCCCTCTCTCTGCCTAGCATCTGTACCAACCTGTCTGTCCATCACCTGTCCCCCTCTCCCTCCCCAGGTTTGTGCTACTGTATGGTGCAATTGAATTGATGGTACTGTTTTGTGACTATGGTAATAAAGACAAGCATATGTTTGCGCACATAGTAAATGGCCTGTAATAACCATGATCCGCTTTGTCAGATCAAAAATGTGCTTGTTTTTGGTTGAGCTGAACACTTAATTGAATCCTGATGATAAGCTTTTGCTTGGGATGTATAAATGAATGTATCATTTCTAGTATAAATGACCAAACACAGGCCCTGCTCACTTTGTGTGAAACTCATCCTGTTATTATCCATATTATGTGGCCCTGCACAATGACAAGATACAACAATACTATTAGCATTTCCATAGTGTCTGCACTGCGTAATAGTGAAATTGCACATCCCAAGGCTGCTCAGTTTGTGTTCCTATTATGTGGGAGACACAAAGAAGCTGAAAGCTGGTAAAGTTCTGTCACATTTTGCTATGTAGTGACCGACCCTAAAGCTTCATTCTGCTCTATAACATCCCTTGTTCATTTCTACTGAATGTGCACTGAGGTAGGTAAATGAATTCAGTGAACGGGTGGGCGTATGATTCCTTTCTGACCTCATTCCTGTACCATTTGTTTCCCAGCTTGTACCAAGGCAAAGGGGACATTTCTCTGGGTTTTGTTTCAAAAAATTTCTTTCTGCCTGGTGAACTGACAGGGGTTGTTCTTGAACTAAGCAGGCTGGGGTTTCACTAATGTGTATTACACTTTTTGGTATTCATCTAATTCTATGAACAGCGTCATAAAAAATGAGCTTTATATTAGATCAAGCATGTGTTCTTATGAAGCCTATATCTCCTTTATAGAAAAAAAGTCCCGTTGTATAAAGTGTTTCTTCTCTGTAATCTAACTTCATGAACACAGAAGCGACTAGTTGTGTTATCTATACATAAGCTGAACTGCACTTTGTGATAAAACATGAGCTGCTGGCAAACCTTTGAAGAAAGTGTCTCCAGTCTACAAAGAGTGCAAAAAGATTAACGATTGTCTTTTCTACACATCACTTCTAGCCCCTGCAGCAGATAATGGCAGTTGTCAACCGGAGAAAAAAAAAAAATTCTCCTTGAAAACAGAAGCCGATGTTCATGTGATGTCCAGGGATCAGATGATATGCCAAGGACCAGAGCATCCCATGAAAAGGAGCAAGATGTCAGATGAAAAGGTTTCTAGGATAGTGAAGAGAGGGATTAGTGGAATATTCATGATTCATGAGGATCAGCAGGTGACACCTAAAGGCATAGCACTTTATCCGTTTGGCAAACAGTAAATAAAGGCCACTGGTTGCCAGGATAAAATGCAGCAACAAAACTCCAGTCTTTCCCTGTACAATAGAACGCTGGTGTTTGCCACTTGTTAAGTAAAAGCCAGTTTCATTTCTAAGCATTGTCCTGATTAGTAAAGCACTAGTCTTGTGCCATCACGTGAGCGATGGTTAAACCGTATATTGGGAGAGACTGACCATGTTTGGTCACAAGCTCAAATTTGAATCCACTTCTTTATCTATAGATCCCACCGTTTTATAACATTGTAAGTGTTATATGTATATTGTGGCCACTCAGGTAAATATACTGCAAGGCTCCATATGTTTCAAATAACTTACTACATGTTAACTACATGTTCTCCTCTTAATGAAGCCGACTGCTTTGTATACAAAGGATAGATATTCTAAAACCTGGCACTTGCTTTCAGTGCCCAAAAATTGAAACGGCAATGTTTTTACTGGCAAAATACAGCTAATAAAGTATTGACCTTTTATATTTGGGGCATAAAGATGATCTGAAATGCCGGGTTTTAGAACTTGATGCTTAAATGAGCTCATTTCTATTTAAAACATTGATACATGCTGTCAGGACCTTTTGTATGTCCATAAAGAATGATTTGCTTCATATACAGGTTGAGTATCCCTTATCCAAAATGCTCGGGACCAGAAGAATTTTGGATAACGGATTATTCCGTGTTTCAGAATATTTTTATATTTTTATGACGTATCTTGCATGTATGTTGTACAAACACATCAAACATATGAAATACACACAAATATATTTTAATTGTGCATAAAACAAGGTTTCAAAACATGAAACAAAGTTTGTGTACTATCTCAGATACTGAATTTAAATGCCAAGCAATCATTGTCTTGCGCATATTTAGTGCCAAATATATCATGTCCCCAGTAGTGATTTTAGCAACGACAACAAAAAAATGTCACTTTCTGGAATGTATGGTTTTTGGAATTATTTGCATAATGGATACTTGGATAAGGGATACTCAACCTGTACCTGACATATTGTAGTGTAGCTTTTGGAACATGTCTCTTTACTCTTTAAACAATTATATAAAATAATTTTTTATTCTGGAACGTTTCATTTTATTTCTGTTAGACGCTGAGGAACCGTTTTGGCGCCATGCAAATAAATCATAATACTAATAATAATGATGATTTCATCAGAAAATTAGCCAAGCATTTCATGATCCTTTTTAATGATGCCACAGCAAATATTCTGGAGAGAACCTGTTACAGCATGCAGATTTCACAGTTAATATAGGAAATTGAGGTTAAATGGTCATAACAAATCTATTAGCGTGTCTGGAAAACTCTACTACAGAGCAAAAGATAGTTCTCCTCTAACAAGCAATTCATTGCCTGCTGACCTTCTAGGATATAACGGCTAATTTCAGCAAACAAAACAGACATGGTCCATTTGTGACTCCACAAATATTGAACCAACGTCTTCAGCACTGTAACACTGTTGACAAGTTGAAGATAATGCAATTGTCTTTTTTGTTATCATGAAGTACAACTTGTGGTTTCAGCTATTACACTCTTGGCAAACAGAAGTGATGTTCTGATTGTGAGTGTGGAATGTTTGCTCTCCCAATATAAACCTGAAACCTACACTCTTATCTTAAGCATCATCCTTTCAACCATGGCAACTGCAGTTACTACTGAAAAAAGCTTTTGCTGCTGTCTTGCAGTGGGCTCCAGAGTCATTGGCCTGATGCATTTTAAAGATTCACTTAAATAATTTTTTTTCCTACTTTAAATATTGAGCATTTAAGGATTTTATTACCGCCAGAATAAAAATATAAGCACAATACATTTGGTCTTGAAAAACAATGTTTAATTACTAGCTCACTGCAGCTAACCTTTGATAAACAGGGAAAACAAACTCATGAATTTGTGTTTTCAGCAAAGGTCAAGTTATAAAATGTTCCTTCAATAATTGCAGTGTTACAGTCAGCTTTTTTATTTTTTAAATCGACTTATAAATTGATATTCGTTCATACTTGCCTTTTTTGAATTTCACCTCTCCGGGAGAAACACGTTAGGGGGGAGGGGGCAAGGCTGACACCACTTGGCCCCGAAAGTGGGCCAAGTCTAACACCACTTGGCACCAAAAATTATGCGAAATGCCGATATTGCGTCAATTTAGCCCTGCCCCCTCTCCTCTGATCCACTATTTGCGGTAATTAATCCAGCGGGCAAGATGGGAGCAGGGGCTCTTGCCAGCAAGCCGGTGACTTCCCTGATTTTCGGGAGGCTCCCAGCAATTCCGGGAGTGTAGGTAAGCCTGCATTAGTTATACCTGTGGTCAGGGAACTCGAGTCCTCATTACCCCACGCAGTGCAGGTTTTACAAGTAACCCAGCAGGTGCACAGGTGTACTAATTACTCACAGACACATATTATAAGGTCCACAGGTGGAGTTAATTATTTAACTTGTGATTCTGTGAGGAGGCCTTCAAAACATGCACTGCGTGGGGTAATAAGGCCCGAGTTCCTGACCACTGAGTTATACAGTCAACTAAGGCCAGGAGGGATGGGGCCATGGTCACTATATAGCTGCCTGACTACCATTATGAATACAGAGCATGGTCATCTGACCTTAACACTCCAAACAAAATTGCCGCAAAAGTTACACACCTACTGGTGTTTGTGATGTGTTTTCCTAATGTTAATTACAATAAATCATATCACTCACATATACACTATATGGAAAAAAGTATTCAAACACCTAACCATCAACACGGACTGTAATGTAATTCCCATTCTTGGAAGACTTTCCTCAAGATTTTGAAGTGTTTACAGAATGAATGGGCACAAATTCCCACAGAGAGTATTTATGAGGTCAGGCACTGATGTTGGATGAGAAAGCCTGGTTCACAATCTCCATTCCAGTTCATCCTAAAGGTGCTCGGTTGGGGTTAAGGTCAAGGCTTTGTGTGGGCCAGTAAAGTTCTTCCACACTAAACTCATCAAACCATGGGGGTTATTCTAGTCCATTCTTTCTGACAAAATCCTTCTTAGATGGACAAAACCATGTGCACTGTGGGTGGGGCAGATGTAACTTGTGCAAAGAGAATTAGATTTGGGTGGGGTTTTTCTTTAAAGTGAGATCTATATTGAAGTGTAAAATCATGCAGTCAGTATTTTCCCTGCACAGAAAACAAAATAACTCACCCAAATCTAATTCTCTCTGCACATGTTACATCTGCCCCCTGCAGTGCACATGGTTTTGTCCATCTAAGAAGGATTTTGTCAGAAAGAATGAACTAGAATAAACCCCCATGTCTTTATAGTCTTTGCTTTGTGCACTGGGGCACAGTTATGTTGGAATAGAAAAGGGCCTTCCCCAAATGTTACCACAAAGCTGGAAGCATAGCATTGTTCAAAATGTCTTCATATGTTGATGCATTAAGATTGCCCTACGCAGGAGATAAGGGGCCCAGCCCAAACCCTAAAAAAACAGCCGCATACCATTTATCTTCTTTCACCAAACTTCACAGTTGGCATAATGCAGGTGACATTCTCCTGGCAACTGCAAAACCCACACTCGCCCATCTGACTGCAAAACAGAGACGTGTGATTTATTACTCCACAGAGCACGTTCCCATTGCTCCACAGGCCACTGTCAGTGTGCTTTACATCACTATGAATTCAATAATTAACAGGTGTGGCCAAATACTTATTTCCATATCATGGGACAGATGCACAAAGCTTCAAATGTGATAAAATGGAGAGTGATAAACAACCAACTAATCAGTTTCTGCCTGACATTTTTCAAACACAGTCTGTGATATAGCAGGTAGGAACTGATTGGCTGGCTGTTTATCACTCTCCATTTTATCACTTTTGAAGCTTAGTGCATCTGGCCCAACATACAATATGTTCAATGTGTGTTTTTATTCTATTTCAGTGCTGATTTGGGGCTCTAGAATGTTGGGAGGTAGGAATAAGGAGGTGCTAGACTTGCCCTTGTTCTTGCACCTGGAAGAGAGTGCTACAGTAGGTAAAATGTATAATGTATGTCAATAGTAAAAGAGCTGGCTGTCTCGCTCTGTATTGATATCTACTCCCCAGAGACGACCATTGATCATTTGGAAGCTGTCATTGTACCACATGTCAAATTAACACTTTTTGCATGATTAGTCTATTGTCTTTAATGTTTCTCTCAGCACAAAAGCGGCTGTTGGAGCCTGTGTTTCCCCTGAGTACAATGTCCACAGCTCTGAAAGAGAAACAAGGGTCTCACTGTGAGGCGACATCCACCAGAATTTTGGAAATGAGGGAGGATGGCTTTGTTGCTTAGCAGGTTGTGTAAGAAAATGAATGGCCTGCCTTTTCAGGCTTATGATTTCCTAGTATATCAAAAGAGTTTCACAAAGGGAAAACAAAAACAATCCAGACATATCAGCATAGTAAAATAAACGTATCCAGGGATTTGGACTATGTGAGTGAAATGAATAGATTGCAGCCTTAAATATGCCTTTCAGTGCCTTTATTATTGTATTGTTTGCACTGAAAAGGTGTCTTTTCTGACAGGATTGACACTATTCTCTATGATCCTTGGCTCTGTATGGCCTGTGCAAGCTATCCTGGATTATGCTGTTTGAGATCTGAGTAAAAAAACTAAACTATTTAAGAACCTACCTACACTAGGAACTATATATGATCTAGTAGGCAATTGCAGAGACTCAAATTATTTACATAACCAATAGGAGCCCAGTATCTAAAAAATAATGGTTTAATGTTTCTTACAGCTACTGTATGTTCTGTTTTGTTGCGTGAAAAGCTGTTTGCAAAGTGCTTCTATTCAGTTAGATTTTTCAGACTCTTATACCCCTTTCGCAATGCATCATCCACCCGGGTTATTGGTGAGTTGATGACGTACCGTATCAACCAAGGGTTATGTGTGTTTTGAAAGCACCATTTAAAATTTTACAGGTCTAGCAACCCGGCATTCTGACCTGTGTCAAAAGAAGGATTAATCCCTCTCAGACCAGGGTTTCGGTGCATTGTGAATGGGTACCTCGGGTCCTGTTCACACTATGGAGGAGGCAGTGCTTGGAGACAGCTCCAAGTGATGCCTCCTCCCCTGATGACGGGCCACCACTCTGCACCGCCCCTGTCTGACATCAGCGACCTGGCTTATTCCTGACTTTTTTTACAGCTGCTGATCACCGAAGATGGAGCAGGCGCTGACGTCATGAGATGTCAGCTGCCCTCCCCAAGCAGGGAACACCATGCCCGCATTCCCAGAAGAATGCCCCGCTTTTTATGGAGATGCCCATAAAAGTCTGGGCGTTCCCCTCCAGCTGTATACGGTCACTAGCTTGATCACACAAAGGTTAACAGTCATTAGGTCGACAACTGAAGGTCGACACCCTTCAAAGGTCTACATGGAGCATGGTGAAAGAATAAAATAGTGTGCTCGAAGCATGGTGAGCGGACGCGGTGCACCGATACGGTGCCCATGTTGAGCGATATGGTGTCCCATGTCGGGACAAAAAACAGGAAAAACCCATGTTGAACTTTGGACTGTCCACCTTCCCCATGTCGACCTAATACTTGTGTCGATCTACTGACTGTGGACCTAACCCCATGTCGACTTTTGGAGGGTGTCAACCTAAGGCCTGTCGACCTTCAGTGGTTGACCTAATACTGTTTGGCCAAATTTGGCCCCTCCTGATCAAACCAGAATTAGGCCAATAGTTCTGTCACTGTTTAAATATTTATAATTCTGTGCATGTTCTATTCAAGAATTTCTTACAAATAAACTATATTATAGTGGTGCAAATTTTTTACTTCTTATATACGTTTTAATATTTTGCTTTTGGCAATATATGATAATGGTCGAGAAACTCAAATGAAAAAACACCCCAATTTTATTGAAATAATAATATTTCTATTACTTAACATTTTAAAGAAGTGGGCTGGTCTGAAGAAAAAGTTGTTTATGTGTGTAGACAGTTGGTCAGTTGGATGGTTAGGCTAGTTTCACACACTCCGGTTTTGACCGGATGGCAAAAAGCCGGACACACTTTGTCCGGCTTTTTGCCTGACAGTTGTCTCTTTCACATGCACCGGCTCCGTGAGCCAGTGCTGTGTAAATTTGAGGGTAAAAACTGAAGTGACGTCAGTTTGGGGGCGGTGGAGAGCTAAAACCGGACACCAAATGACCGGTGTGTGTGAAAGGCCCCCATCGCCCTCAGCACACACTGACCTGTGAGGATGGGACGGCCACGGAACGGCAGCCGGACACTGCAGTGGAAAGATCCGGCTGCTACCCGGCATAAAATTAGTGTGTTCTTACAATCAGAAGCAAAAGTTGAAAGTGCAACTTTGTTTGTTATGAAGGAGGATATGATGTTGTGCAGTCCTCAGACATGCAGGAAGGGGATTCGGTATGAAATCCCGACGGTCAAAATCCCGACAGGGTCAAAATCCCGAATGGGTCAAAATACCGACACTTGTACATTCTATATGTCGGGATTTGGACCCTGTCGGGATTTTGAATGTCGGGATTTGGACCCTGTCAGGATTTTAAATGTCGGGATTTTGTCCATTTTGGGATTTTGTCCTTGTCAGTATTTTGACCCATTCGGGATTTTGACCGTTGGGATTTTGACTGCATCCCGCAGGAAGGCATAGTACATTTTCATATCAATAATTCAGACTGTGTGTGTGTGGCTACTATTGCTGCATAGGATCCTTCATTACCTGCATCTAACAGAGACTAGCGTAGGCGCAGTGAATATTCTGTATATGATCTCCAATGATTTCATCAGTGTCAAGTCTGCACCATGACATTTTGGGATTCTTTTGAGGAATCCTTCGTTAGAAACAAAGTTGCAACAAACTCAATTCCAGTATCAAAAAGTTTAAGGTGAAAATATCAAGGCATACAGAGCAACCAAAATGCATCCGATCTTCTTAGCGGATGGGGGCCTTAATTAGGACCTAGGGATCACATTTCCTTTAGACAGTTACTGTAGCAGAGAAAATATTCTGATTCAAGTTATCTGACAAACTGCTCTGTATGCCTTAATATTTTCACCTTAAACTTTTTGATACTGGAATTGAGTTTGTCCCGGGGGACAGGATCGCATGAGATACATTGCTTGTGGGCCTTTTGCATGCAATGTATCTCATGCGATCCTAGCAGGGGCTACTGACTGCGACAGATATTCATGGCAGTTAGCGAGATCTGCGACTGCTCCTGGCATAGAAATTGCACAAAAAGTACCTGCGATGTGACAGGTTTCATGTGATCCATCGTAGAAAAGCGTTGCAATCGTATGAATACGGGCCATATCGCACTAGTGGATGGGGGCCTTTAAGATAGACATCATAACTTGTGTTGTACTTAATAATGTCAAATGTATCAATCCAACATTACGCCATGTGAAGGTTGTCTATCACACTACACATTGGTCCTGATTCTGGTTCACTCGCAACAGCAAATTCTCTCTTTAATGAACAAAACCATGCACACTGCAAAGGGGGGGGGGGGGGGGGGTCACAGATGTAACATGTGCATAGAGAGTTACATTTGGATGGGGTTGTTCTTCAAACTGATATCTATCAGCCAGTATTTAGTCTGCACAGAAACAAAATAACTCACCCAAATCTATCTAACTCTCTTTGCACGTTACATCTACTCCTCTGGGAGTGCACATGGTTTTGTCCATTAGAGAATTTGCTTTTGTGAGTGAACCAGAATCAGGTCCATTATCCTTTTGTTTATGTTGGTTTATCGATTATTAAAGCTAGCATTTCAAAAGCTGTATGGGAATCACATATATTTGATCTCTCCCTTGTTATATGTGGGACAAGTTCTCTGAGTTATGGAATCCAAGGGAGGGGGGAAGAAGCAGCTTGATGATACGGTACCCAAACCCGATCCAACATCAACCTGCTGAAGCTGCTGTACAGTAAATTGTGTGAATGTGGGTATCATAGGTAACACTAGTACTGGTGACATCCACTGCGGCATGCTCCTGAAAAGGGGCACGGCCTCGTGATCACGCTCAAGGTCATGGGCATGACCTAGCTGGGAAGGGGTGGTGCTTCACAGCAGCACCCGATTTTATCACTTCATCACTCCAGGGGGGGTGTGCTAAGCAATGCCAGAAATGATGACTGCCCCAAAAGACTGGGCTGTATGTAGTGCCGGTTCTATAACGGGAACCGGGTGCTTCAGGAGTATATCACACTGCAAAACCTGGCTCTTGCCTCTGCCAACTCCACTGCAGTGACAGGAGCCCCCTTATGACATATTAATGGAACCTCCCCCCCCCCCCCCCCCCTTCCATACAAATCTTGTGTTTGCCACTAACTACAGTATGTACCCACTTCACATCGGGACATAATGGAAGACCTTGGGGGTGTGACCTTGCTCCCATTGTGACATGCCCTCTCTCTTTCTGGCCTGATTTGAACATCTGCAAAGTTGTGAGCTTTGAACTGCTGCTGCAACAATGCAAAAGGACTGACGGCATGGTACCAACCGTGGGTACGAGTTCTTAACTAGTTAGTAGCAATATTTAAAAAAGCTTCGTAGAATTTTTGAAATGATAATAATAGTGAGTATTACAAGACAAGAAAAGAGAGGTTTAATTAATTTTATTTATATGTACTATGCATTGTACTATTTAGACTGAGTGGGATTAAAAATGTATAAACTCCGTCCCCGATTTGTGTCGTTCCTTGTTTTCTGTGGGTGAGGGTATTCCTATACAACATATGGGAAGCTTCTCCGGTTGTAACTTAACATATAGGATAATCTTTTAGTTGTATCAAAGTAATGCTGCAGATCTATTGTGTCAGAGGTTAATCCCATACGCCCTTATGTCCAGGGCTCCTGCAGTCACCTCTAATAGGTTTTGCTGCAGCACATATCACTATGGAGATTTCGTCTGTCATTTTGATAGCTTCATTTACAGGTTTCTTTAGTTTTGCTCTGATAGATACCTCATACATTGCAATTTTCTATATGATTCCGTGGCCCAGTATAAACACAGGAGTGTACAGTATTTTTTCTGGTTCAGATGGATCACTGTTCAAGAGAGGCCGGCTGTTAGCCTGAGCCTATAGCCTGGGCATATGTATGTTATGATTATGTGGGCTATATGCCCCCTGACTTGGCTAAATTCTAGCAGCGTGTATGCGGGCTACCGATTTGAAAACAATAATTGGTCGGGCGTTCGGGATAGTCCAGCATGTCTCTTCGATCCATATTTTCGAAATGCCTGGAATTTTATCTGACCGTGTATGCACAGCATTAGTAAAACACCTTTACAAATAGATATTAACATTAACAGCAGTGTGCTTATCTTAGGTAACATCATGGCTTTATTATCCCTTAAATGGAGTTTCTGTAATAAAAGTTGCATTTCAGCTTAAGCTTTGTGAATTTCTAAATTTTGGAACACAGTATATTGCATTATATACATAAACCATAAAACGCATTGCAGGGAGATTGTGAAAGCAACACCTATTGTATCAGCACAGTGTTATGGGCCCCAGTGTCCCCTTTTGCCCAGCGTGTATGAGGAGCTATGATGTGAAGATCGCTGGGCTGAAAAGTGATTTTCATAGGTGTGGACCACTCTCTACAGTAGAGATTGTGGAAAGTGGTTCATTCAGTTGGTAAAACAGCTCGAATGATGTCGGTGGACGGCGATGATGCATCAGTGCTCATCAACGGGCAATACACCTTGGGCCATAGTTGCCTACCCTCCTGCATTCTGCAGGAGACTCCCTGAAATAGCAGCAATCTCCCTCTCTCCCTGATTAGTCTAGCAATCTCCCTCATTTCACCTAGCCCACATTACACTGTTACATATTTTGGGGGAAAAAGGAATGAGAGACAGATACATTTATGCTGAATTATCAGCACCATCTCAGCTTCAGGCTGGCGTGGATATTGGGGGTGTTTCAGGAGCGCCTTCAATATTATTCTTCTCTACTGTGTTTCAGGAACACATTCACACCTGTCATGTCATCCATCTTAAACAATAATGATGACACGTTTTAACTGTCAAATGGATTTTGCTGACATAAAGAATAAAGAAGAAAGACATTGAGCAATGTTAAATAATAGCGTAGAACAACAAGTCCAAGAAAGGTCAAAAACACTTATTCCTCCGGCACAACAGCCCCTCCAGTCAACGCAGCTGCATCATCCTCGGCGTTGGCTGCTTTGTCGGCAGTTGGGACAAAAGTCAGTGCATGTAATATGCCCAGGAAAGCGTCCTCCGCCCCTAGAGTTTTGCAATTGCTGTGATAGGACACGTCCAACATGCTTTTGCATTGAACAAAAAGACTTTCGTCCACCTCTACAATTTTCCCAGGTCCACCAATCCGGCATTGAGGTTGTGCCATGAGATCAATAGTACACGCCTCTCACATCAGGTTGTTGTACAATATGGCAGTTTTGTTGGAGATTTTGAGGTGCCGCTCACAAAACCTTACACTCGTCAACTCCTCGGCCCACGAAAAAATGAAGCACAGAAGAGTCAGAAAGGGTAGGTGACATCCATGAAACCAATTTGCCCCCACGGAGACTAACCTTCTTCCTGCAGCCTCTTATGTGGCAGCTCCGCATACGCTCCTTCACATTAAGCACCATAGGATGGCCATTGACACAGCTTTGTCTCTGCCAGTAAGTGGTGCTGCTGAAAAAAAATCACTGACTCCTCCTTGGTCTGAGGCAGGTTAAAAATGGTGAATGGTTCGGCAGCCATAACCCACACAATGTAATAAGCGGTGACACAACGCTGACTACGCTAACTATGCTGGCTCATGGAACACGACGCTGATGCTGACAGGGACACTATGCTGACTAGGTAAGTGGCACCGTGAAACTACACCAGCACCCTATTTACTGTTAGAAATACAATACTCAGGACTAATACAGCAGTATTCGAAGTTTGGCTGATTTATGTACTGTTAACTGTACAATGACTATAGGGTGCTGCAGAAATTATGCTTAAATGTATAGATAACAATGACAACAACAACTAATGACTGGAAATATCTCTGCATGAACTAAAGACCTTCCAATTGCACAGTTGCGGTGAAGGTGTCTGATCTTAAATAAAGAAAAAAAATCACTATTAACTTATCACAGTTATTACAATAAACACAGACATCATTAGAATGTGGTGACCGTGTAGAGAATGAAACAAGGAGTTTTCATTACATTGTGAATACAAGACATGTTTCTAAAGAAATGCTTCCTGCACAGAGAATCAAAGGAAGGCCACGGGGTTCTGAACACTAACACAAATAACACAAACGAAGACAGTGGCCTGGAAATTTAATTCTACAAACTCACGTGCCTTGCTGCAAACACAAGAGGGGTCTATGCAGGTGCCCTGCATTGTACTGAGGTCATACAATCAGCTTATTAGAATCCGGCCCGATAACACGGCTGTCCGCTCTAATAGATCAAAGTAGTCACCTAGTGCAATTGAGGGAAAAGGCAATCATGTATGCTGCATCATTGTGTTATGCTACCATGTACAATGCAACCTGCAATCTGCCCTTTACTGGGAGTAAAGTAAATGTTGTTGATATATGATACAAATAACATCATATTAGAGTGTGGATCCGCAGTAAGGCATTCTTGCCTACTTGTGAAAAAGCATTTTAGGAAGATTGTGGAAGTACCACCTACAGTAGAAGTGTGGACATGTACTGCTACATCTTAGAGGCGTGTGATAAAATCACTTAATGCAGATCGCTCCAATCGACCACCCTTTCCTGCACATCCAGTACACCGCAGTGTAGGTTCTGGCCTGGGTAGAGAAGTCGCTCCTCTTCCTCTTTATCTACAATTGGGATAGAGACAGAGGGACCTGTCCCCCAGCCTCATCCCCCAGGCCCTTCCAACAGTCCCGAGTCTGGATAAAGAGCATTTTAAACCAAAAAGTAGTCTTTGGCTTCTTCTTCTTCTTGAGACCAGAGGGGTGTAACTTGTCCCCCTGCAGCCACCACGTTAGAGGATTGCCAGCCTCTAGAAAACATACAAGAACTAAAAAGAAATGCTTGGGTAAACAAGAAATTCACAATTTATTAAAAAACATATACCACAACATTACATACATTAATAAACACTTTAAAAGCTGGGGTGTCACTATGACACTAGTGTATGACCACTTGGAATAAGCGCTTGGATATCCTGTTCCCCTTATAGTGAAGCAGATGGGGGATTAAGGGGGTATCAGTCCGATTTATTTCCAAGGTACAGTGTCCTTTTTAAACAAGGGTGGTTCACAGGGGTGATTCACCGTATTAAGCTGGCTAGTGTGCACACTTTCATTAGCTGCAGCAGAGGCGCCTTGCTTGTGGGTATAAGGTGACAGTCACAAAATGGAAACAGGACTTCTGTCACACAGGGGTCAGTGACAGTGTCCGTCCTGTTGCCAGGGATAGTTCTTACCACTCAGTAGCGTAGGCAGAAATCGGGATGGTAAGCAGATAAATCTGCACTGCAGCGCCTGCTCATTCCGTGCCTCTCGGCTGGCTTGGGTGTTTGTGGTAAGCACAGCCCGCTGTAGTTCTCGGCAAGTGCCGTCTCCCCGCCGCAGTTGATGTTATCTCCCACGCGACGCTCTGCCACAGCGTCTGTAGTGGGGTGAAGAGTCTGCAGCTGGTGGGGGAGATCTTCCGGCTCTGTTAGCAGCAGTAGGCGGGTAACGTATGCAGGTGATCCAGGTATTCTTTGGGACGCGTTTCGCCGCACACTGGGCGGCTTTCTCAACCAGGTATATGTTTTTTAATAAATTGTGAATTTCTTGTTTACCCAAGCGCCCCACGTTTCTTTTTAGTTCCTGGATAAAGAGCACCCACTAACCACAATAGTGGTTATAACAACTCTATAACAACTCTGCCCAAAATAGTTGATAAGATCTACTTGTTGTCGAAAAGAAAAGAAAATGTATAAGTGCTTGTTCATGTGTTGTGTTTTACAAGTGGTTCCATATACATAGCCAAGAGAAACCTTATTTAAAAATGCATGTAATCATAGGGATCAATGGGCCTAATTCAGACGTCGTCTTGCCTGCAATTGCATGGGAACGCCCAGCATTATCATGGGGACTCTGGGCGTTCCAATGTCCCATATCCACCACTGCCCCCATCCAGCCCCTCCCTCCCCGCTGCGTAAACCATTGAGGCTGTTCGCAGTCAGGGTTTGCACATACACTTTCGGTTAATTGTGAATTAACCTGACCCCTATGTGGACTGAAAGTGGGGCAAATTAATATGTGCTCTTCACGGTGTCAGGGAGATTGCTACTTTTTTAGGGAGTCTTACTAGCCATATAAATTACACAAGGGCAGCACGGATGGTGTAATGGTTAGCATTACTGGGGTTATTTTTGTTCACTCTTTCTGACAAATTCCCTCTTAGATGGACAAAATCATGTGCACTGCAGGTGGGGCAGATGTTACTTGTGCAGAGAGAATTAGATTTGGGTGGGGTATTACTTTAAAGTGAGATCTATATTGCAGTGTAAAAATAAAGCAGTCAGTATTTACCCTGCACAGAAACAAAATAACTCACCCAAATCTAATTCTCTCTGCACATGTGGCATCTGTCCCACCTGCAGTACACATGGTTTTGTCCATCTAAGAAGGAATTTGTCATAAAGAGTGAACCAAAATAACCCCCTCAATGTCCTGCCTGCCAAACCGCGAAAAGGGGGGTGTAGCCATGATAAACGGAAGTGAATCGTCAAGCTACGGCCGCGAGCTCGAAAATCTGTGGCCGTTCTCGGCAAAATGGGCCCAACTGCTTCTAAACTCAGGCCTGTTCTGCCGAGATCCCTGTTCAATGCTGTTGGGAAAGACAGCATTGAATAGGGCCCCGCCGCTATTTTCCCCATCGAGAATACCGTCGGGAGATTAAATACCCCCTTAAGTCCCCATACACTATTCAATTTACTTGCAATTTGGCCTCTTTTCCTGTGATTGCGGCAAGACCAATTTGCAGGTGAATGACAGCATTCGGAGCCTGCGAGTTGCACCAGCTGCACAAGCAATCTCATGGATTGCTTCTGAGCCACACAGGCTTGGCTGGGACCGCATGCAAAAGGGAGGATCACCTCGTAAGGTGCCCTGTGTATGGGCAGCTTAAGAGCAATAGATGATTCTGAGGTAGATATAATTAGGGGCTGGTGCTTAATATAAATATTTATAATATAAAAACTAGAGATGGGTGCCGTGGTCGAAGATTTGTATATGGATTTGTCGCTGGGATTTGGATTTGGCTTTGTCAAGCGGCTGTGAAATGCTTTGGATTTGGATTTTTTCAAATATGGTCAAAAAACACCCAAATCACATAATTTTTGTGTTTTTGTTGTCCATATAGTAATATTAACCTCCATAACATTAATTTCCAGCCCTTTCCAGACAATTTTGACCACTTTACAGCTAACAATGTTGCTTTCATTCAATTTAGGCCAAGGTATGCAGCAAACTGGCTGGTTATTAACACACAGAACTTCGCACAGTATGAGTATGGTTTACTGGGGTGCAGTACAAACAAACAATAAAGAAGAGCAAAATAAAAAGTTTTATGCGCAGCTTGTCCAAGACATGAAAAGCTGACTGACAGCCTGCCTGTTTACTGTAACCCACTACACTGACTGACAGCCTCTGCCCTCTGCGCACTGACACAGCCTGCCTAACACACGACCAGTACAATAACCCAGCACAAACCCCTCTGCACTGCACAATACCCCTCTGCACTGCACAACACCGCTCTGTACTGCACAACAACCCTCTGCACAACACCCCTCTGCACTGCACAACACCCCTCTGCACAACACCCCTCTCCACAACACGCCCAGACCCCTGCACGGCAGAGCTGTGCGCAGCTTTCTGAACAAAGCCGGAAACTCGCAAGTGCGGCTCGCGGACAGCTCGGGGGCCTATGTTCGGCATCTCGGGGGCCTATGATTCTCATCTCTAATAAAAATTCTATACTGTAGAAGCAAACTAGATGCTTCTAGTTCTATCTTTTCCCTTCTGGGGTGATTCACATTAGTACAATAATGTCCTTGTCCACACAGGCACTTTGTATTTTGTTATTACATGTCTGTAGTATGAAATAACACTACAAGAGCATTTTTATTATTTTGTAAGAATAATAATAAAGAAATGCATTCAGGTATTTTAGTGTGTGTTTTGAAATGTGAAGTCTATTGAAATTCATTTATGTAGAGTACAATTAGGTATTGATTTACAGGTATATAAAATGTCTCTAAAATGCAAGAATAAATGCTCAGTGGGCGAGTTAGAACATAGGATGGGGAAAATCTAATAGTCTGCGCGTTTTCAGCAATTTATCTACTAGATTTAAAGCAGCAATAATTTAACAGGGAAAACTAACAAATGTTCTCATGGATAGAATACTGGATATGCTATAAAGTACCGCGGTCCTTCTTTTTAGTTG
The DNA here is from genome assembly GCF_055691185.1 of Crinia signifera. Taxonomy (NCBI): domain Eukaryota; kingdom Metazoa; phylum Chordata; class Amphibia; order Anura; family Myobatrachidae; genus Crinia; species Crinia signifera. The sequence goes on along the minus strand of NC_139219.1, from coordinate 230,422,693 downwards.
TCTTGCCATCATCGGTATAATCTGTGGTGGCCCCTTTTGTAAAAATACAAAGGAAAATATAGCAACTAGAGCCTGGTTCCAGCAATCAGAGGACCTATGCAAACATACTGTATGCTGATATATAGTCATAGGGACAAATGTACTAAGCCTTGGAGAGCGATAAACTGGTGAAAGATAAAGTATTAACCAATCAGCGCCTGTCAGTTTTCAAACACAGCTTGTGTCATGAAAGCTATGAACAGACTGGCTGGTACTTTATCTCTCTTGACTTTATCTCTCTCCATGACTTAGTACAGGGGTAGCCAACTCCAGTCTTCGAGAGCTACCAACAGTTAACATGTTCCAGACAACCTAGCTGCTGCAAAGGTGTAATCATTACCGACTGACACATTTTAAATGATCCACAGGTGGAGCAAATTACTTTACTTGTGATTCTGTGAGGAGATCTGGAAAACATGCACTGTTGGTAGCTCTCGAGGACTGGAGTTGGCTAGTTAGTACATCTTCTCCTCCCCCACAGTCATCCACACGACAGCACATCCACAGCTGTCCCATCAAGAGACCAGCTACTTTCATTTTTAACGGCCCCTTATACCTACACCAGGCTTGATGTAGGAGTTTCAAAAGAAAATGGTGTTAACTTTCATATGCTTAATTCAGAAATGGTTGCAACTTTGCCTATATGTCTCCCTACATGCCATTTAGATGCTTATCCTACTTTGGAACACACTGCTGCCAAGGCTGTTTACTGAGTCTTAACAGCATTGTAGGCCCTGGGCAAAGCAATGCAATGGAACCCCTATGCACACATTCACAGGGACCAATTGAAAAAATTATAACATTGCCCCTCCATTATGCATCAAATCTGCTCAAATGGGCCAATGCATCTAATTTGTCAGGACATACTCTAGTGCAGAATGTATAAGAAGTGCTCCAAGAATATGTAAGGAGTGCACAGGTTCTCAAACTCAGTCCTCAGGATCCCACACAGTGTACATGTCTTGCAGGTCACAAGTGAAATAATTAGCTCCACTGTGGATCTTTAAACGTTTCAATGAGTAACGAGGGCATGTGTGCACCTACTGGGTGACCTGGAGAACTGTGTGGGGTCCTGAGGACCGAGTTTAAGAACCACTGAACCATACCTCCCAACATGACCCTCTCCAGGAGGGACACAATGCTCTGCTTCTGGACTTCCCCTTAATTTATGATTGCCATCACCTGCTTTGAACAGATTAAGTGATAAGAAAGGCGTTTCCACACAGGTGATGGCAATCATAAATTAAGACAGAAGTCCAGGAATAGAGCATTCTGTCCCTCCTGGAGAGGGTCATGTTGGGAGGTATGACTGAACTAGTGGCATGGCTATGGCTATTGCATGCTTGCCTACCTGACCCTCTCCATGAGGGAGAAAATGTTCTGTTCCTGGACTTCCCTGGTAATGAATGATTGCCATCACCTGTAGTGAAATACATTTCTTATCAATTACCTAGCTCATCACAAGTGATGGCAATCATACATTACCAGGGAAGTCCAGGAACAGAGCATTTTCTCCCTCATGGAGAGGATCTGGTAGGCAAGTATGCGCTATTGTGTGCCAGTTGCCTGCCAGTGTCAAAGTAAATATGTCAATGCCCTCAATTGTCATTTTTGACACAGAAACACCATTTACGGGGTTTTAATGGACGAGAATAACAACCTACCACAAATCAGGGTGAACATTTTGATCTGAGGATGGCTGGGCTGGACAGTACCCTGCAATTGAGACTGTCCCACCAAAATCGGGACAATTAGGAGGTATGTAAAGGATTTTATTGCAAAAGTTTTGTGATGAATGACTTATAGCGATATTGTTATTCGACAAAGTTGTTGATTTTTTAATTTAAGGAAGAGTTGCACAAATTCTGAATTATGCACGTCAAAGACAAATTTGTTCCACTTGCATCAATGCAACACATAGATTTGCAGCAATTAAGCAACAAAACCCCCTACTGTAACAACTCTGTGTCACTAATTACTTTTTTATTGCTTAAATATACTTAAATGTGTGTAATTCCATGATCACGTCATTACTGTACTTGGCTTACCTCAGTACACTCTCACTGTGCCCTTTCATGCCTAGGCAGGTGCAAGTCGCAGAGCCAAATCTTCATTGGCACATATGTATGCACCCACTGTTTACAGTAGGAATTGGCAGTAGATATACTATGGCAAATTGTGCATTACGCACTCTCCTGGGGCAGATGTCATTAGCCTTGAGGAGAGATAAAGTGGAGAGAAGTCTGTAATTGACCATAATTTTTTACAAAATTTTGAAGTCATAGAAATATACTGGGTGGGATGCTTTCAAGTGAAAATGTGGTAAAAGCCCTGTTATCAGGTTGTTACCGCATTTTCTTATGCACTAAAGCCATTATGCACTAAAGCCATTCTACTGGAGCACTGATGCGATGGGAATCTCCTGCTTTTGCTGCCGATACCCTATAGAAGCCTATGGGCTTCTCTCTACAGCGATGTCAAAGGGATCCATCACGGATCCCTCCCAGCATGCCCTGCTGCCGGTGCACATGCACAAAGGGGCTCCCAGGTCTAATACCCGGAAGTCCAGGGACGTCCACACATTGCAAAGAACAGCTGTTCTCGCAAGAGCTGTCCTTTGCATTAATAATCGCATATGTTAGTGCTTATGCGATAAGTATGGCCGGCGATGTGTGACGGAGAGGGGCAGCGGATGTTAGAACACCCCGCCCACTTGATGTTAACATGGGGGAGATGTATCAATTTTTCTCAAATAAATTGTGATACATCTCAACCCTATTAACCTGCATACTGCTATTTTTAATCACCAATATGCAAAATGACTCTCCGGCCAGGACAGCCATCTTGATACACGGCTGTCTCAGAGCTGTGGGGTTATAACTGCGATTGTAAGAGGTTTTACAGCAAAACCGCCTTAATACAGTACATTGCACTCTATATTTGCCCCAAGACATTCAGACCTATAAAATTAGGCATAAATAGATGCTACGGGTTCTAACAATTTTTAACAATGTAGCCCAATTTTATTAAAAATATTGTATGTTGAAGTGAATTATGTCCTGTAAAAAAAAAATGTACATTTTAAAATGTTAAATATTCTGTACCGCATGTAACAGAGAAAATAACTACACATTTTTTTGTAAGCAGAAACTTGGTGGACTCATGAACACTACACAGTAGAAATAAATATCCCACCAATGACCTTTAGAACATACAGTAGTGTGGTCTGATTCAGTAGACAATCATGTGAATCAGCCATTTCTAACTAATCAAACTGGACTTACAATATAGATATCATATGAAATTCACTTAGAATGTCTTCAACAAATACCTTTTATTTAGAAAAATTGAACAAACTACTCAGTTGTGTTAACCACAGGGTGCAAAGGTTTCCATCATTACTGCTTGGGCTAACTTAACATATGCCCTTTCATGGCTGTGATATTGTTTGAAGTGTAATTCCCATGGAAAAAAGAGTTAAAAATTGAACACAAACGAGCAGATATGTAAAGCAGACAATGTTTTTTTCTGGCTTCAAATCAGATGTTAGGGGGTTTTGTAAAAGTTTAGTCAAACAGCCTCAATGATTTTTAACTTGAAGGCACATAACAGGGAGGAGGTCCTAGTGGTCTGTGACCTTGCTTTCATCAAAGTGCTGTTGCCCCATTCTTCAAAGTGCAGCTTAAGGGATCTGAAGCTTCTGTGTGGGCCCCGTGGGTGCATGCAGGCTCATATATGGATCCCTGGTGAAGTTTTTCATTAACTGTCTTTTCTCAAAGCTCCCAGCATTGTGATTCTAACTCTGTGGGGTGACAACTACCTCGCTGCTTGTCTGATTCCACAAATCAAAGTTAAATAATGTAAGCCTTTATGTGCTGGAATAAGTGCTATTAAATAAAGGGGGATGAAGCCTAACACATGTTAAAGGGAATCTAATGTGGAGTTTTTCCAGCTTGATTTGTTTTGCCTAGCTGTGTACTTTAAAAAGAAAAAATCTAAATATTGTTTTCTAATAGTTTATTTATATGATAAACTACATCTGCAATGCACGTGGTCTGTTTTGTGAATAGGACGTTGTTAGTGGATCAATGCTTACATACAGGTAAGCGCATAACATTTTGTAAGGAGATGTAGACTTGAATATGAAGCCTCATACACACTAGATGTTATGCTCTGTGAGCTACATCGGCAGTGTTCCCCCATGAACTCCCAGACAAATGATATTCAGCGTACACACTGAGCAATATCGTTACGGACATCATTCAGTGACATCCCGGGACCCGCTGAAAATGCGGGTCATTGGCTAAATAGCCAATATTGACCTGCATGTTCAGTAGATGGGAGGGTCGATAACGATGTGCATCATTAACAATATTGAGTGTACACACTAGATGAGAATGTAAAAGCTATCACTTAGAAAGGCCCCTTTACCTAGTGTGTATGGGGCTTCAGTCACGACTGCTTACTTTATACAGTGAATTGTATTTCCTTATCCATGAGAATAAATGTGTATGTGGCCACCATGTCGATGTTTTCTTTCAAGATTAAGCAAAACATAGTATGTAGGTCAGAGGCGCTTTAAGAGAGAAGGGGGCCCATGTGCAGGCTCCATTTGGCTCAACTCCACTCCGGCGGGGCAGTATACTATGGGATTGCGCCAGTGCCTACTGAAAATGCATAGGTCTCTGGGAACATGGCGTTTGTTCTCAGCATATCTCTCTTGCGCATGCTCGAATCACTGGAAAATGGCCAGTACAGGGCTGATGGAATGGCCAGCACAGGGCCGATGGAGCAGTGACTACTGTATAATTAAATGTGTGCAAGATGTTCAGTGTGTGGGCCCCCTGGACATAGGGTACCATAAACCATGCACCCCTCACCATTGTTGTCGCGGTTGTGTATGATTGGTCGACATCAAGTCTTCAGTGATGTGTTGACATGATGTTAACTTTTCCAGTAATTCCTAACCCTAAGGCCAGGCATACATCAGAACAATACTATTTTGCCACCATATGGTACCATGTGTATACACTGCATTCATCAGCAAGGCATTGTTAACGATGTCATCTGACTGACCGTGCACCATGGTCAACCAAAAGATATCATTAACTATTAATGGGAGCATGATTTGTCATTCCAATTTGCCAAACATATCATGCCAATATTGTTGTTGTGTTTACCCAGCCTAACTGTTTGCATCCTAAACATGTCAGTATTTCACATGGCAACAGTACAAATGTTGACAATGTGAACATATCAACATTCTGATCATGTTGACATAGCGCCAGTCTTCTGGATGCGAGTCGGGATTCTGGTAACAGTATTTTGACTGCTGGCATCCTGACTGCCAGAATTCTAATCCCATACCTTCTCCAGTTCATCCTCATTGTGTTTTCCCTATCTCCTTGAAGGAGAATCAGGGTTATTTAGACTTTTACTGTTCTTAATGATTCTGGAGCTGCATCAAACTTTTAATTTAACCTCCCCCTCCCCATGCATTGTGTTGTCTGCGATGTATCCCCGCCACTGACGGTGATGCCTTTTACTGTTTTTCAGCACTTTATCAATGAGGTATACAGTACTTTTCTCCAATTCTACAACAACATTGTTTACATGTCTTTAACATGGGGTGTTCCAAAGACTTGAAAGTAAACTTTTTTGGAAACTTGAAGCACTGTTTCCTTTCCTGGGCCACATCATTTTTGATTCACTATTGGAGATGGACCCTTCCAAAGTCTAAGTGATCCTCAATTCTCCTTGAAGGGGAATCAGGGTATTTAGACTTTTACTGTTCTTAATGATTCTGTAACTGCATCAAACTTTGTTGCCTCTAACTGTACAATTAAATAGTCCATCTGTTACCTTGTCAACACCTCTATATTTCACTGCTGTTTTATAGAGGTCAAAATCCAGGAGGACTAATAAAACAGCAGCTATAGTATTAAATGAATGGTGGGAGTGTTAGTTGGACCCTTCCAAAGTCTAAATTGGCCACAATCTACAACCCTCACAGAAGCTCCAGCAATGTTATTTATTTTCTATTATCACATAAAATTCATATGAAGATACCTTGGCAACTCTTTCATTATTTCTGCAATAATCCTTCTCAGAAGAATCCCAACAAGCCTTCTATGCACTCAGATAAGCATTCATTTCTTTCCCAATCCTTAACCAACCAGACGCTTCCACAGTTAGCAGATGCTTCCACAGTTGGGGTTGGGGCTGTATTATCTCAGTATGGGGAAGATTCACCGTTACACCCTTATGTTTTTTATCTGGGAAATATTTCCCAACAGAGATGAATTACACCATTGGAGACAATTGGTAATTAAACTCTCACTCTCAAGAGTGGAAACATTTGTTAGAATAGTCCTACTTCCCTGTAACTACCGTATATACTCGAGTATAAGTCGACCCGAATATAAGCCGAGGCACCTAATTTTACAACAAAAAACTGGGAAAACGTATCAACTCAAGTGGGACCCTCACTCGAGTATAAGCCGAGGGGGGCTTTTTCAGCATAAAAAATGTTCTGAAAAAGTAGGCTTATACTCGAGTATATATGGTATTTGTTACTGTATATCCTCGCCAGGCTCGCTGGTCTCTGGTTTTCTCTAGGTTTGAATTTCAGATCACCGTCTGCCTAGGTGACAGCAATATAAAGGCAGATGCTTTGTCCTATACTATGGAAGAAGAGTCTCCTACAATTGCAGAAGATTATGCAAGAAACTGCTCAAACATCTATTGCATCTATTTCTCAGGAAATACACAGAAAGTACAAGAATTGCTCCAACATTCTCACTGGTGGCCTACTTTATTGACGTGAAAGAGTATGCGACTACATGTCCTGCTTGTACACACGAAGAGCAGCTAGACAGGCTCCACCAGATCTCCTAATATCCTAACATGTTCTTGGATACATATATTGATGTAATTCATCACTGATCTAGTTTTCAAAAATGGATCATTTCATTCCATTAAACGCCTTACCCGCATCTCCAGTTCTAGCTCAAATTGAGATTAATAGCATACTGTATTTAACATTGTTACCCTTTTTATGCTACCAAATAACATTTTACTTGCAGTGAAGTTACAGTATCTGCATCCACCACGCAGTGGAAGCAGCAGTGTTAGCACTTATATGTTAATGCTTTTTTCTAGTAGTGATCCAAGATGCATCCTGATTGCAGCATCGGATCATCTGTGGCACCATCGGTTGGCTGAATGACTCATGTTAAGTTTTCATGGCTACCTAGTGTGTATCAGCCATTAGAACACATACTATAAACTTAGAAATATACTGTCACGCCTGTGGTCAGATCCTGGCTGGAAGTAACCATAGACGTAGGCGCTGACTGGTATGTGAACCGGGGTGCCTTGATGAGGCTACTGCGCATAACCAGGAGGCACCCAGGACAATTACACCAGAAGGACACAGGAATAAAAATACAAGTCTTTATTAACCACAGATGATACAGAGTAGATGAATGATGAGACTTGATATAACGGTATCACAATAAGGAATATCACTGGCAGAAGATCAGGTACCACTTGGTAATTCAGGAAAGTAATAGATGCAGTGTAGTTAGTAACAGATGTTGCAGTGTAGGAACACTGATGAAGTCAGGATAGCATATGTAAACTTAAACTGGTACACTTGGAAGATACCACTGGTGCTGGGTCCAGAAGATGAAGCACCGGTGGTGAATATCGATCGAGCTGGACACCGATGGATCGGAATATCAGTGGTGAGTATCGATGAAGCTGAATATCGATGGCGGAACACCGATGGAGCTGAATATTGATGGCAGAACATCAATGGAGCTGGATATTGATGGCAGAACATCGATGGAGCTGGATATCAATGGCATAACATGCTCCCATGTTCAGAGAAGCCGGGAAACGCGTCTTATAGCAATGGCGGCGGCATGGAAGCTGTGGGAGACAGGGACTGACAGACAGGCATGGAGACTGCGGCACTGGGAGACTGCCGGATCACTGTGTAAACAGTGGCAATAGGAGAGTGCTGGATCCTTGTGCACGCAGCACTGATGGAAGCATGCTTTGGAATGCAGTGACAGTCTTGCCAAACTCTTAGAAGGTACATATATCTGTCTTAATACTCGAGCTGTGACATATACAATCACAGCCGATATTACACATATCCATGCTTGGTGGTTAGCTGCCACTCTGCATCACAGTTTCACTGACAGGGAAGATAGAAACAGGAGGACTGAGCTACAGACACACTGGGCAGTATTCAATGACGATGATTCGCCATGTTCTACGGCGATTGTGTGCTATTTTCATGCTGTAAGGGGAATAATTTTATTGATTCGTCCTATTCAACGTTCACTATTTGCCGACGGCGAACAGTGAATGATGGACAATTTGCCATCTGATAGTCACCGCAATTCGCTGTTTTTTTCAATGGGTTTTTCAATGTGAATCGCCGTGAGTGTATTCAATGATCAGATGGCGAATTAATTTCAAGGTTATTTTGCCCGTGTTTACCATGTAGCAATCGCCATCTTTTTAAGGTGAACTGGAATGTTATCTTTTAAAATATATATATATTTTTTTTTGGTGTAAAAAAAATCAGTAATTTTTTCCTGTGAAGAGGCATGCTATTCTTATTCATGTGCGTGCTGCACATGAATATATATTACATTTTTATTTAATTTTTTACACACAACAGCCAGCAGGGGGCCGGGAGCCGCTCATTACATATTCATATATTCTCTTCACACTGCTCCCGCTCATTACATATGCAGGAGCGGGAGCAGTGCAGCGGCTCCCTAGCCGCGTCCCCTGCCAGCTCTCGCTCGTCCCCCACACACATTCCGGCGCAGGCAGGGAGACTTCCATCTCCCTGCCTGCCACCGTCCCCCAGCTCCGCAGGGGTTAAAATTCGCCGTCAGGGGCAGAAAGCCCTTGTGGCGTTGAATAGGGTGACAGGGAGGGCTGGCACGAATGCTCCAGCCCTCCGGAACGCTGCGAATGTGCAATGAAACCTAAACAGGATTCGCTGCACATGCCAAGAATCGACATACTGCCCATTGACAGTACTAGTAGACTGACAGTCTGGCAGATAACAGAACCACACTTACATGACAGAGATACAGGAGCACTGTGGCAGCCAAGTATGACGAAGTTAAAATGCCAACATAGGGGCTGGTATAAAGCTGGGAGCAAAGGAAATTAAAGAAATAACTGTGCACCTTTATAAAATAAGTTGCACTGCAGGTGGGGCAGATGTAAAGTGTTTAGATTTCGATTTGGCAAGGGGTGTCCTGCTCTAGCTCATGTCTTACTGTCCAGCATACTTATTTGCACCACCCCTTGCACGGTGGCATGGTCTGTCCGGGTGCAAAGTTGCTCCATATTTTGCTTTGCTCCAGACTCTGAATCTGGCCTATCCCAGGATCATTTATAAAAGCGTCTGGCATTTCAGTAGAGTATCTGGAAATTCTACATAGTGAAAGAGATATTTTTTTACATTATATGGCAGCCATCCTCCTAACATACAGCCAGTAATGCACAGTATCCGGCTTCCTCATTCTTCTAATACAAAGTACTATATACGCCATGTGGAAAGGGTTAGCACAATTACCTTTGTATATATCGGAGTGTTTCTGTCAATACCAGCCTGCAGTAATTTTTCAGCATTTGTCATTGTCTTTAATTGAAACAGCGTGAATTGTCCTCCAGAGATTGCCTGCAGTTCCGCATTACCATCTTGGAGTTGGCAGTTGTATAGGCGCACTCTAGGCTATGTATCATTTTTCTTCAAATAACCAGTTAATTACTGGATAAAACAAGCCAGCTTTCAACCTGATTGCCCCAGATTAATGACTAGCAGCATGTTTCACTCTCTTCTACAATTTATCATAGAAAAAGACCATGTCTAATGATTTAGGTACCTGGCCTGTGGAGGCTTATTCCAGTATCTGCAGCCACCAATTTGATGTAATTGCTCTTCCTAGCTCCTGACCTGGAAAAGCCTAAGTGACAGCTCCTATTAGTGAGCCCAGATTTTAACTGGCTCGCACTCTTACAAAGGATCACATGATGTCTTTCCATGCCGACTTCATTAAGAAGATATATAGAGGTTAAGTGTTACTTTGGCATTTGGAACTCCCTGCGCAGTTTGTCATCTAATGTGGCCTGACTACAGCTTATACTTACTTATTCAGGTATGTTCTATGAAATCATTGCTTGCCTGCAGTTTGTCTAGTACCTCGAAAGACTGGCCATTGTAACAGTTGCTACAAATGATACTAGTTTATAAAGCATCGCTATATGCTTTTAGAATTCAAAATACCAGTATATTGGATTATTAGGATTTCTGGCATAAGTTTAACAGCATTTAGAATTCTAAGTGAATGTGGTTAATTGAAGAATTGAGGGTTCTAACGGCTGCAGTGATCTGTAGGGTTGTATTATTTATTTATTTATTTATTTACAGGTTCTTATATAGCGCAGCAGATTCCGTTGCGCTTTACAATAGTAGACAGTGATAAAACAAACTGGGTAACAACATACAGACTTGGAGGTAGGAGGGCCCTGCTGCAAGCTTACAATCTATAGGGATATAGGGGGAAACACAAGGACAGGCACCAGTAATACCATAGCAGTCCCACCAAGTTACAAGTCCAGAAGGGTAGCTATATAATACATAAGTGCCTCAGAGGGTTATGCATGTAGAACTTAAACATTATAGGCTTGCCTGAAGAGGTGAGTTTTCAGGGAACGCTTGAATGTTTGGAGGCTATTGGAGAGTCTTATTGTGCGTGGAAGGGCATTCCATAGGATGGGAGCAGCCCGATGAAAGTCCTGTAATAGTGAATGGGAGCTGGTGATCCGTGCAGAAGAGAGACGCAGATCTTGTGCAGAGCGGAGTGGTCGAGATGGGAGATATTTTGTGATAAGTAGAGAGATATATGCTCTCATCATATTATTTATAGCCAAATGTGGTGTTCTGAGGCTATGAAATGCTCCTGAGTAACACATATTACTGAGTGACCAAATACCGAAACACCAAATCGATTAGTTGAAATCGCAAAAAAGCAGGAATTTTTGCAGCGGACATTAAAGCATTAATTATTTACACACTTTAAATTAGAGATTTGCAGGCTCTGATTTACTCTGATTTCAAAGCAGGATCTTATTGGCTATCAACTGTCAACAACTGTCATGTGATTTGGGATAGCCTAAAAGATCCTGCTTTGAAATCAGAGTAAATCAAAACCTGCACATCTCTACTTTAAATCCCATAACAAAAGTCGATAAAAATCAATGATTTTGACCGACAGTTGTGTATTACATTTCCCATACATATACCCTGAACCTATTACTCTTACCCCTTTGAGTGCCAACATCTCTGTGAGAGATGTGCAAAATATCTGCTACAAATGCCAGCGTTGCTCACATTTGCTATATACAGATGGGGCTGGCTTCATCTTTGCAGGGCTGGCGTTTGCAACGCCAGCCCCGCCATCACGCCAGCCCCGCCAGGGGGTGCGCGCGCACGAGACGCTTGCGTGCCCCCTGGGCAACGGAGCCTGCCTTCGGTCCCTGCTGCCTCCCCCACATCACTGCCCGCCGCCCTCGCCACCCCGAGTGCCCCCTAACCCTGCCCGTCTCCCTGAAGCGGAGACGGGCAGGGACACGCAGCGTCCCCGCCGAGAGACTGGGATGTGCGTGCGAGACGCACGCGCATCCCAGTTCAGTGTAGCTCCTGCCTCCGGCGCTCGCCAGCCGGGAGGGTCTGGCGAGCCCGGCCAAGGATGGCAGGGGCTCCATCTGTAAAATAATAAATATAAGGTAAACATTACAGGTCATTACATTGAATAACAAGGTTTGCTTGGCTTTCACACCAATTTTGACAAAAGTCACTTGACACTCAAATGGCTAAACACTGCAGGATGCTAAGGTGTGTTTAATAGAGGGGAGGCCAATAAAAGAGCAGGGGTCTTATTTATCAAAGTAAACTTGCATGATATCCATAGAAAATACCCTATTTTGGGAGTTTTCACAAATGTACAATACATCTTAGGGGGGATCAATGCAGCAGATACAGCAGATAACAATGATATTTGCAATCACAATAGCAGCCCCTATAGTTAATTGTCTGTGATTTACCAAGCTCTTTATAGAGCTTGACACTAGTAACTATCGCAGTAGTTGGAGTTAACCATTACATTGTATGGGCAGCATACAGCAAAGTTTACCCTCCCTGATAATGGCCACTGATAACCATGCATGTGGAGTAGGCCGCTGGCGGTGCAGCAGCCTACTGACCATGCAATAAGGTGGTTTTATCAGCCGAAATACTGATAATTAATAAATGTTACTCTAATGTACATATTATCCTTTGGTGGCCTGCAGCTGGTTCCCGCAATCCCTTGTGTCTCACCATGCTTTTATCATTAGGACACAAGATGTCCCAAGAGTAATGTTGATTGCTGAAGGAAAGGAGAAGTCTCTCCATTGCAGAGAGCACTACTGTATGTAAGAACGCAATTCACAGACATAAGCCCCATGTTTGGACATTTTTATTTTATTAAATAAATAGTTTTTGAATAGCAACAATAATATTGGTATATACCGATATAAGCCACAAGAAGACAAGCAAATGAAATGCCTTACAAAAATAGGCAGTCTGAAAGTATACAAAGAAGACTTAACCTGATCGATCACAAATTTTGTGTGTGTGAGGAAAACCTATATAGGGCCTGATTCAGACGTGCGTGCTATTGTGACAAGAAAGAGCAAATTGGATCACCAACAGGTGATAAAGGCGCTAGGCGGGTGGGTTGTTTTGTGGGCTGCTCACACAGAGGGGAGGTTCAATCCCCTAATGTGGTGGATACAAAGAAAAAAAGGTGGAGGGATGTGTGGAGCGCTCAAAAATGTAAATACTATAAAAATCATAATTTTCAATTGATAATAAATAAATTTGATCAATTGGGTATCACAAAATATAAATTCATTTAATTATCACATCAAATAAGAATAATAATAATAAAAAAGACAATGAATATGAATGCACATAAAATTATACATAAAACATGAATATATTGCTCTTAAGAGAGATCTTATAGGGCATACAGTAAATCACTTGTTTATAATAATAACTTAATAAGGGCAATGGATACTTAAGTGAGTCCCGCTTGTTCCAAGATGTTGCTCTCCTCTTGTTAGGGTTTGTAGTCCCCCCGGGAGATGGTGGAGGGGGGGGGGGGGAGGCAGGGGGGCTGAGGGCGGGTGAAGGGGTCGGGATTCAGCTGGTACTTGTGGGTGTCCAATTTGGAAAGGCTGTAGACCTTGATCTTTGATTCCACTGGTGGGCAAGATGGAAATACCTCACTTCACGGAAAAAAGGCAGGTGGTAGGTTACCCAATTTGTACATCCAGTTTGGGGGTGCCGGCAGGAATAGTAATGGGTCCGCGGGGGAGCAAGAGGAGTAGCTGGTTCAAGGGAAGTGTATGGTGGTATCCAGAGTCCAAACAAGGGTTAAAACTGACGCGTTTCATTGTGCTGGGACAACTTTCTCAAAGGTATGCCACAGCTAGTCTGCTGTGGGTTTATATACCCACCAACAGGAAGTGCATCATCACACATGCAAAAACAATAACCCAATTGATCATAACAAATTAAATAATACTAGACCTCCCTACACTTCTTAAGTAAGATAGATGTAGGGGAATCTCATAGGAGGCAGTCAAAATACCAAATACACAATGTAAATAATGAAAATATTGAAAACAGGGAGAGATTTTACTACTTCCGGAAGTTGGAACGCACGCCGCATCCAACTTCCGGCCGGTGGAACGCATAATGCAATCCAATGGAGGAGAATAAATATGGTTATAAATGTCATGATTCGTTGCGCAATTCTGCACACTCATACTGTCATAGTATGAGTGCGCACAAATGCGCAACGAATCATGACATTTATAACCATATTTATTCTCCTCCATTGGATTGCATTATGCGTTCCACCGGCCGGAAGTTGGACACGGCATGCGTTCCAACTTCCGGAAGTGGTAAAATCTTAAGTGAAAATGTGAGGAAGTCTGACTATTCAAAATATCTACGACTGAGACAGGCTAATCAAGGCCAGGGCTGTCATCAGACACCCCCTCCCTTAAAATATCTGGGCAGCCATGCATTTTTTTCTGACACTCCCAGAAAACATGAGGTTACCACCCCCAAACGCCGGCTTCCTGTCAGTCAACCTCCAGCCACTTTGCATTTACAACCCATACGCATTTTCTGTCACTATTTGGGCTCGTGCATGTGTGATGCGTACGTTGTACATTCATTTCATAACTGTTCGATTTGTGAATACGCTGACCAGCAATCATCTCTGAATCAGGCCCATAGTCAATAATCAGACTGCTACAGTAATGAGTGTAAAATCCACCCACTTTTTATTATTAATATCCCACTTTAGAATAAGATGATTTGTTCACATTGCTTTTTAGTTCTCTACTATTTTAAAATGACACAATGCAACCACATGATTTTAAACCACTAATGCTGGGTACACACTGAGCGATATACCATTAACAATATGCACAATACCAATATTGTTAATGATATATCACAAACGGCGGTCAATGTGTATTGTTAACAATGCGCACTTCTGCGCATCTTTAATGACCAACTTCATCATCTGTACATGCAACTCAATATGACAATATCATCAGGGACTGCATATACAGAGTGGGTACAGCTTAACAGTACGAGCACAGTATAGCTATACAAAATCTATACTGAGGGCATATGTTTATTACCACAGCCAGATTAAGCTTTGTGGGCATCTCAGGGCAATTTTCTAAATAATAAACTTGACATGTTATATAAGTTTAAATTTAATATATAACCCCCCTCCCCCCAGGATACATTATGCTACAGTGCCCCCTGTTCTCAAAATGCCATTTTGCTCCTACAATCAATGTTAAAATGTCCCCTGTCCTCCCCTCCACAAACACACACACCAGATGTGCATTGATCTCTTCTTGTACAGTCAACTTCCAGTTAGTACTCATGGGAAGTGGGGTTTTGCATGTCACATTTCCAAAACGTCATTGTTTTCTATATATTTACTATATACTATAATCTTCTGCAGTGTGCTCTAAGCAATGTTAGAAACATGTTAGGTACAGTATGTCACTTGCCAATATCAATGTATTCAATAAAGTTTTACTGTATATTGACATTCAGTTTGTTTTTATAGATTTGGAATCTGAGTGCACAGGTCCACCCAGCAAGAGATTTGGCAATATCACTTACTAATTCTGTATTCTCTGCTGATCCTATATGTAATATACATTTAAATATAGTAAGAGACAACCGCCAAAAATATTGACATACATATATTATAATATATATGAAAAAGTGAAACAATTCCAGACTCGTATGACATCACATGATTTTGTCATTTGATATGTAAATGATAACTGACTTTTCAATTCTGTCATTTTTACATTGGACGTATTGTCATTGGACTGCCTGAATGACTTCATTCTTTAGCTCGCTGTAAGCAGTGAATGGTTATAGGTGATAGAGAAAAAACACACTTAAAGTAAACAACCAGCCAGCTCTTCAGATGGAGAGTTTGTAGAACAGGGCATGTTAAAGCTAAGAGTAGTTTTAATACCCTCAGGTTACTGATTGTGCTAATTCTTTGTGCAAACCCTTGAGTGTTGAGTATCGGAGAGTTTGCTCTCTTCTGCTGTGTCCCAATTAGTCCTGGTCCCTAGAACATCAGGGTTTGTTGTAAACCTGGCTGTATCTCACATGAACAAACATAGCCTTTAGTTTCTTTCTGCCTTCCTAGAAGCCATCACTTTTCTGCTGAGTCGTTCCCATAGTAACACTGTCCAATCTATCTCTATTGACACTGGCTTGGAAAGCCCCCCTGAATAGGCACTGAGGTAGGTAAATGTATGCAGTCACTGTAAGGGGATCATTCTTTTCTATCTGGGCCCTGCAACATTTGTTTCCAGGCTTGTCTTCGGGATGAGACTCTGTGTTGCCTCTTTGTTCCACGCGCTTCCATCATGGATTGGGAGTTAATGGAAGTCTTGTCTGGGACCAATGATGTGGAAATTTCTTGCTCAGTAAAACAAAGACTTACTAGACCACCTCAGATTTTTCTCCATAAGTAATTTGTTGTGTAAAAACAAAATATACAGGGGGGGGTGGGGGGTGGCTAGGAGCAGTATGGAGTAGCAGCACGAGCTGCGTCTCCTCCAGCAGAATTGGAAGCCAAGATCCTGTGCCCTGATTGACCCGTGAGCGGTAGCTAATTGGCGGGGAAATACCTGCGGGTCGGTGGACGGTGTGGAGACACGGCAGGCTGTAGAAGAAGCGGGAGCTGGTCGGGCGTTTTTGCCCCAAAGACGGAGCAAGGTGCCGGGACTGACACACTGTTTGCTGAGCCGCGCTGAACTTCCGGCAGCGTCAGTGTCTGCTTCCTCTGTGACCCGGCGGCTGGGCTGACTGTGCGGCTGTACTGCTAGGAAGACGCCGCTTTACACGGGAGAGAGGAGGTGGCGAGGAGGAGGCTGTGTCCCTTGAGAGAGCCGCAGAGGGGAAGGCACCAGAGTGGGTGAAGTGAATTATGGGGGTTGAAGTCCTCAAAAGACACAAGGGGAAAAGTGCTGGCAGTGCTGGAGGTGGCTGGCTGGTTAGCTGGGAGCCTGCTGGAGTATATTATTGTGGCTGGGGTGAGATAGGATACCAGTGGTCATAGACTCTATAAGAACGTGTAAGGACATCTCAGAGTGTGCTACAGTAATAAAGCTGAACTTTTCTCTGTCCTGCTCAGTGTGAAACCCTACATATCTCACCAGCCTTTATATTAATATTGGGCGCTAAGGTGGCAAGTTTGATTTACTTGAGCAATATACTGAGAAACCAAGATGGTGAAAGGAGGAGCAGCAGCAGCAGCAGCGGCAGCAAAATTGGAGAAGTATACACGTTCTGCGCAATCGAAACAGAGGGAAACTAGCTTATCAACTTCAGTAGTTGAAAGTGAAACCCCTAAACCCTCTGATCAGCAGCACTCTACCCAACAAATTCTGCAGGCCATAGCAATCTCAGAACAGAGAGTTATGGAAAAGATTGGGCAAGTGCAGGTGGATGTATCACTGGTGCGTCAGGACATGCAGAAAATCAGGGATAGAGTGTCCGAAACAGAGCACCGCATCTCCTCATTAGAGGATATAACAACCCCTTTACAAACAAAAGTGACAGAAATGTCCGCGCAGATGAATAATATGCAAGCCAAAATGGCCGATATCGAAGGTCGTCTTAGACGCAATAATATTGGATTTATTGGAATACCTGAAAAAGCAGAAGGTGCCTCACCAGAAAGCTTTATTGAGAACTGGCTTATTAATCAGTTTGGAAAAGCAGCATTCACCCCCCAATTCTCTATAGAAAGGGCACATAGACTGCCGGCCCGCCCATTACCACCTGGTGCTCCCCCCAGAACAATTATAGCAAGGTGCCTAAACTATAAAGATCGGGATGCAGGCCTGCAGTTGGCCCGTGCAAAGGGCCCCTTACAAGTAGATGGACAAAACATTATGGTGTTTCCAGATTTTGCCCAAGAAGTGCAGAAGAACCGCTCACAATTCATACAAATCAAGAAAAAGCTGCGGGATAGAGGCATTCAGTACTCAATGTTGTTTCCAGCCAGACTAAGGAGGTTATTCTGATCGGAGCGGCCAAACGTGCGTACGTTCACTATTAACGTACGCTAGCCGTACGCGGCCGTTGGGGTTAAGTCCACCCACAAATCAGCCGCTTACGTACGGGCAGAAACAACGTAGAAGGGGAGTGGCGTACAAATGAGCGTACGGCAACGTACGCGGACGGGCCAGCCCTTACACTCCGACAACTGGCGTACAACTGAGCGTACGGCAACGTACGCGGACGTTTTTCGTCCGTCTTCCAACCGACTTCTTGCGGAGATCTGAGCGTACGCCAGCTTGCACGGACGGGTCCCTATTGTTTTCAATGGAAAACTCAGCTTATGTCACCGCTTGTGAGAGTGAGCGTACGTCCGTGTACGCTGGCATACCCTTCACATATATGGACCTGCAAATCTTGCCTTTCAACTAGAATTCTGACAATTGATTAATTAATCTATTTGTTATTCAATTATTGTTTTCTATTAACTCAATTGTCTACCTTAATAAAGACCTAATAAAACAACATTTGAACCCTCATTACATGTATATTTGTTATGTTGTAATGTGGCATTTTAATCACTATCTATGTGTCCCCATATTGCTGTTACTTTTAAATCAAGTTATGTTGGTGTTTCTGTATATGTACTAAATTATGTCCATAATTACTTTGTCCACAATGTGTAACATGTATACCTACCCTGATGTTATGTGTGATGTTTTAATCGAACAACATTAAACATTCATGCATTTTCACTATGTGTTATTTTACTCAAAAACACACACATTCACACATCAATCATTACCCCTCACCTCAAATTACAAATATAACTTACATTACACATCTGTATGTACCTACCCTTACAAGCCCTCTAACATATTTATTATTAAAAACACAGGCAATTAATAAGACAATATAAACGTTTATTTTGAACAAAAATAATAAGGGGGGGGGGGGATAAAAATAAATTAAATGCGGGCCTCCAGAAGGCCAAAAAGAATTTGTAAATACAGGAGGGTCAGGACGATCTCCCGCATCAGGGCTGCCACCTCCTCCTGCTGCTGTTCAGTGTCTGTAGTGAAGGGATAAAAAAAAAAATTAATATATAACATACACAAATGTTTGTTGTATTTGTACATAATAAAAAGTTCAGAGTTATGTGTGAAGGCCACATACATTTTTAAACTACATTGAAGATGGGTCTGCTGTAAACACAGTACTAAAAAATAATATGTTAACACACACATACTGTACATAGTAAATCACATTAATTAAATTACTCCTTCTTGGATGAATGTATGCTGTATCCCAATTGCTAGTTTGGTTTTGGGGGACTGTCCTCTAACCTCACAATTAGGCTGTGCTATTTAAGGGTTATGACATTGTTGTGGCTTAAGCACTCCTTACTATTTTAAATTTAGGACATTGCTGTACAAATTATAGGCCTACAGCTATGTTTGTAAAGCATGCATCCGCATGGCCTCACACACTATTAACAAAACAATCTCTACATTTATGTTGCACATCATGCTGGGAACTGGAGTTACCCAACACCTGGAGCCACATAACTACAACACCACTAATGTCGGATATCTCATTGGATGTACTGTTATGTCAATTATTCAAGGGGTGAGGCATGGCCACACTCAAAAAAACCACCAAGGGGACCCTTGTTCCTGGAGAAGGACAGGACACACCTCATGGTCGCCCTGCAGTGATATGTTGCAACTAATGTTGATGTTGGATACACATATGTGGTTGTTGTGATTGTTTATGTGTAGAAATGTGTAGGTAAACATTAGACACATTATTTACTTACGGCTACTTGAGCCATCCTGGTCGCCGCTGGTTGGCTGTGCGGTGGTTGGGGGGGTCAGGAGCAAGGGGGATGGGATGGGAATTTGGATAGAGGTAGTGGGTGTGAGTGGGGATTGGAGAGGTTTGGGGGTGGGTGGTGGAGAGGTGTAGGGGGGTTGGAAATGGGGTGGGGAGGGGGTGGGGGTAGGGGTGTGGGTGGGGGTAGGGGTGTGGGTGGGGGTAGGGGAGGGGGTTGGGGAGGGGGTGGGGGAGGGGTTGGGGAGGGGGTGGGGGTGGGGGTTGGGGAGGGGGTGGGGGTGGGGGTTGGGGTGGGGGTGTGGGAGGGGGTGGGGGAAGGGGATGGCAAAATTGGGTGGGCCCCAGCTTGACCCATTGTCTCCTCCTCTTCCTCCTCCTCTTCTTCCTCCTCCTCTTCCTCCTTCTCCTCTTCCTCCTCCTCTTCTTCCTCCTCCTCTTCTTCCTCCTCCTCTTCCTCCTCCTCGTCTGGCTGCTCCAGGGCTGCCTGCTCCTGGGCTGCCTGGTCCCGGGCTGCCTGCTCCCGGGCTTCCATGCGTGCCCTTGCCCGTGCTGAAATGTTCATGTTGATGGCATAGAAATCGAAGATTGGGTTTCATAAAAAAGGGGGAAAGAAAAATTCACATTAGTCATGCTCATAACCTTCCAAATTATCATTGCTGTTATATTTCAGACATTTATCATGCAAACTAATTGATATGCTACACCCAAAAACTGAGCAACTACTTAAACCCCCCCCCTATACACCCCCTATACACCCATATACACCCCCTATACACCCCCTATACACCCATATACACCCCCTATACACCCCCTATACACCCCCTATACACCCATATACACCCATATACACCCCCTATACACCCCCTATACACCCCCTATACACCCCCTATACACCCATATACACCCCCTATACACCCCATATACACCCATATACACCCCATATACACCCCCTATACACCCCCTATACACCCCCTATACACCCATATACACCCCCTATACACCCCATATACACCCCTATACACCCCCTATACACCCCCTATACACCCCCTATACACCCATATACACCCCCTATACACCCCCTATACACCCATATACACCCCCTATACACCCCATATACACCCACATACTCAGGAACATATTTATAAAAAGTACAGAAAACATTTGCAAAAAAACGCAGACATACTAGTAATAAAAACTTACATCGGGCAATATGGCGGCGAAGTGTGCAGAGCAAAACTGGCTGCCGCCGGCGCAGGTCAGACCAGCGCCGCTCAACTTGCCCCAGGCTTCTGCGGACGCCGGTCGTGGAGTATATTAGGCGGCGGGCAGCAGTATACGCCCGCCGCTTGTCCATATTGCTGACATATGGGCCCCTGGGCCCCAGGTGACGGTCCATGACCTCAACCAAGGC
This sequence comes from Crinia signifera, assembly GCF_055691185.1. Classification (NCBI taxonomy): domain Eukaryota; kingdom Metazoa; phylum Chordata; class Amphibia; order Anura; family Myobatrachidae; genus Crinia; species Crinia signifera. The sequence goes on along the minus strand of NC_139219.1, from coordinate 230,401,694 downwards.
CAACAGCTCCTGGGTCGAAAACGGCCTAGCCCTGGTTGAAGTCATAGTGCCAATGGCGCAGTTAATAATTGCAGGTACATATATCACTTTTGGTGCTTGCTGATTGGTCTAAAAAATTGTTTGTTTGGTATTAACTTTATTAATCCTTCTTACATTAACAAACTGGATGCGAATAGAAACTTACGCGGACCGTTCCGATATACACAGACCAAAACCAACAGCATGCATTCAATGTATAGAGAGGAACTGTATATACAGTGTGCGAAAAATAATACACGCAACCGTCTACTTATAAATACGCTGCTTAAAGGGGGGCACAATACACCGTTTTCCATGGAGAGACGTACTGTATATACAGTGTGCGGAAAATAATACACGCAACCGTCTACTTATAAATACGCTGCTTAAAGGGGCACAATGCAACATGTTGGTGTATGACAATTTCATACTCATTACATATGTAAGGAAAGCATTATAACGTGATGTTTTGAAATGTGACTCACAAAGCATACACGAACTCCAACAGATATCAGCTGACAACACTCATCATTGGAATGACAGGTGCACACATTTCACGATGTAGCACACAATGCTCCACAACCTGTGTATGTTCATATACAGGTGATTGATCAGGTGCGTTGAGACCTGCGTAATTTAAGCGGCAATTATCGGCGGGAAATATCGGCGTAAATTAGCAAGTACATTGCGGGGAAAAATATACGCCCCCTTGTTCATGGCGGGAGATTAACATATAAATATTCAGTCAGATGCAGGCCAGAATTGCTGCAAACATGTCTAACTCAGACGATTCCGCAGCTGAGGACGCTCTGCAGAGAGCACAAGCAGAATCCCTGCTTGAAGCATTACAGAAGAGGGAACAGGAGCGGAGAAGGAGGGCTCAAGAGAGAGGTAGCCTGCAAGACCAAGCGGGCCCCTCACTAACAGGCCCTGTTCAACCTCCACCAGCTCCACAAGGGCCAAGCAACCAGCCAGAACAAGAGGTTGCATCTCTCCAAACAGGTGTGACCCAGCAGGTGCATGGTGAGAGAACTGGGGCCACCAGAAAACAGGCTGCAACATCGAGGGTGAGGACTGAGCAGGATGCCACCACCAGAAAGAGAAACCCTGCATTTGTAGAGGCAGAATTAAGAATCTTAGTGCCCAGGGCACGCGAATGGATAAAATTGCCAACCAGGAAGCCGGGTGCCAGTGCAAGGAGAAAGCTTTGGGACAAGATCACAGAGGAAGTGAACCAGGTGTCACCAGTGGTCAGAGATTGGCTAGCGGTGAAGAAAAGGTTAGTGTGTTTGTCAGGGCTATTTTTCAGCAGGCTCCAGCAGGAACTGAGGCCCTTATTCTAGTTCACTCAGACAAAATATTTCTTAGATGGACAAAACCATGTGCACTGCAGGTGAGGCAGGTGTTACTTGTGCAGAGATAATCAGATTTGGGTGGGGTTTTACACCTGCCTCACCTGCAGTGCACATGGTTTTGACCATCTAAGAAATATGTGGTCAGAAAGAGTGACCTAGAATAAGGGCCTCAGTTGCTGCTGGAGCCTGCTGAAAAATAGCCCTGGTGTTTGTCCCCCTGATAATGTCATATGTGTGTACATATGTTACATGTATGTTTTGAGAATAATAGAAAGGTGTGTTTGTAGATAGTGCTACACTTCAATGTCACATGTGAACACAACCATGTCTAATAACCCACATTGATATATGAAACATGCACCATTGGTGTGATGTGAGGTTATGGGCACAGTTCTGCTCATGTGAAGTATGTGATGGGACAAGAGAAAGTGTGTTTTTGAAAGAGTTGTTGTAACATGTTCCATATGATGCTACTGAAACAAGAATGAGCAAACTGTGCACATGTAGCTGGTGAGAAACTACACATCCCAGTATGCCATCCCATAGTTAAATGACTCCATAATAACCACATTGTCAAGCTATGGTGGAATGTGTAGTTTCACAACAGGTGGAGGTGCATAATTTGGCCATGGATGATGTCATTTCTGCATAGTGATGTATGTATGTGCATTTAGTGGCCTAATGAATGTGATGAGACACTGAAATGCCTCCTAATGGAGACATGAATGTGTGTGTGGGACACATATGGCTAAAAAACATAAGATCACCCACACTAGGAAATGTCACGTAGCTAGGGGTACCACCTAGTCCCTTTAATTCCGGACACATATTAATTACACAGGTTCTGTGGCTGGCTGACTTCAAGACTCCACTTCACCTAATTTTCAACTGCCACAGAACCTGTGTAAGTAACATGTGTCCGGAATTAAAGGGACTAGGTGGTAACCCTACACGTAGCACAGTGGTGCACATATCTCATGGTGATATTTGTATTTTTAAACTTGTAGGTGGACTGACTTCAAAACGGCAATGAAGAGGAAGATGACTGACCGGTACAACCACAGCATGTCCACCGGGAGAGGTCCTATGCCCGATACTTTGGAGTATACCCCCCTGGAGCAGGACGCCTTGGACGTCATTGATGTGGGCGAGGTCAGGGGGATCTCCAATATGGACAGTGAGCTCCCGGCGGAGGTCTTTGATGCTGCTTTTGATGGTAAGTCACAGTAATGCATTGTATTTTGAAAGAGATTTTTTAGTGCGTATGTGATGGTGACATTTTTTTCAATTATTATCCTAGCAGAAGCAGAAACCCAGGATGTACCGGCAGCATCTTCCTCTGCAGAGCCACAGGTGGAGCGAGTGGTCCAGCCTCCACCAAGAAGACACCCCCAGCCCCAGCCACAGGAGACATGGGATGAGAGCATGATGGTGACGCTGGAGAGGATCGAGCAGCAAGGGGTGGATGCTGCGCTCTGTCAGCAGCAGATTGGGGAATTTTTGGAGGATTGGAAGGCCACAAACAGGCAGCAGTGTGAGGCCTTCAACCGCATTAATGACACTCTGGCGGCTGGCATGCAAAACATTGGCCAACACCTCAGCCGCCTGAATGACATTCTTGCGGAGCTGCTGCCCACCGCCAGGTCCCTAAGGGACAATCCCCCATCTGCTGCCCCACCCCAAGCTGCTCCCCAACCTTCCACCTCTGCTGACCCTCCTGTGTCCACTAGGGGAAGACGCCGCAAGCCATCTGACCCAAAGGCCCCTGTCCCCAAGGCTCCATCTAAAAGGGGGAGAAAAGGGCCCAAATAATGAGACCTGGTTCACTTCCTCTGTGGTTGGACCCCAAATGTTTAAATTGCACTGGACATCCACTTCCTGAGTTGGCAATCTATCCATTTTCGTGCCATGGGCATTAAAGTTCTTATTTTGACCTCTACAAATGCAGGATAAATTTTTGGTGGTGTGTATCTTGCTTAGTATTCACCCTGGTTGTTGCAGTACGTATTCTGGTGTCCCCATTTCTTTCACCATTGCATTTGCAGGGTAACACATGTTTGGAGATATGCAACCTCTTGTTCTGGCTGTTTTTTTTATTTTTGTGTCTATTTTATTTGTTTATTTGATTTATGACATGAAAGTGTCTACTAAGCTGTGATGCTAAACAGCAAATAAATTTATTTTACCAATTAAAACAAAATTGTTGTATGTGTAATTTCTTGTGTGAAACAAATACTAGATTTATGTGTACTTACTGACCAGGGTATTTTTGAACATTTGTTGAAGTGTGGTCGAAGTTTCCCATGTGTAACCCTCTCCATGGTCATTCCCATGTTCCTATCCAACTTTTCCCTGCTAATTAGTTTGTGTCAGCACATGTGCAGAGCAACTTAATAGGTGAGAAAGCAGTTTGTGTGCAGGTGAGGTAGCTCCTACAGTAGTAGGTAAAAGCAGGTCCAGAACAATGCTTTCCTCATGAAGTGGGTGAGGCAGACAAACAAGGGTGAAAAGGTAAATTTGTGTAGGAATGCATATGTGTCCTCCCTAAAAAAAGATGTGTGAATCGGCCAAACATGATAAAATTGCTTGTGAAGAAACATGTATAAGTTTTTAAATATATATGATTTTACAGTGTCATAAGCAGATGTAGGAATCCTTTGTTAGAGAGATGTGAGTGCAAAAATGTGATTGGTGGCATCTTACATCCAGAGTGTAGTAAAATCCAATTCATAGCAGATCAGATAGTGGTACAGTTCTGTATTTTGGGTACTATACAAAGATTGTGTGCAAAATAGTGGGCATGGGCTTAAAACATTGCTGAAACATTCTTTGTAGGTGTTAGATGTGGTTTATGTTATTGTATCATAAATACAAAACCTATGTTTGTATTAGAGTGAACACGTTGACACATGTCGACTTGTGTAGATTGAGTGTGCTACTGTGTAAAGTCTATGAAAGCACGTAGTGAATGTGTCTAACTGTTTAGCAAATAGCTACCTTAGCATATATAAGCAGGTCTTAAAAAGATTCTTACCTTAAATTAAACAAACCTTTAAATGTCGAGAAGTATAGAAAGATAAGCTTCCAATGTGTTTGAGTGCTGTGTGTGGCTTGCAGGTAGTGAAATCATGGTTTGGACTTAATAGACTGCAGCATTGCTTATTACATTCAGGTGTATGTGTTTGAGTAGGAATCAGCGTTAATTAGCAAACTCAGGCGCACGCAGGCATGCGGTATCTGTAGGGGTGGTCTGAGCTGGCGGTTGGCGGCCGCCTGTCTGGTGTCCGAAATGAACGGTGCTTTAGGCGATCGTGCGGTAGTAGCACCGCTCATTTTTGGTGCACACCCCCGTGTACGCCCATATTTACGCCCATTTTCCCTCATTATTTCGGCCGCTCCCCTCAACACGCCCCTATGCCGCCCCCAATACCCGTACACTCGCGTACAGGTTTTTTCGCACGTAGAGACCCGTCCGTAAGCGTTGGTGAGTGGTCGCGCCTGCGCATTAGCGAATGTACGCATGCGCAGATCATAAAAAATCCCGGGACGTACGCGTACGGCCCGGCCGCTCCAACCAGAATAAGGCCCTAAGGGTGGTATATGATAATGCCACCCATTTTTTTCCATCCCCAAAAGAAGCGGAGAACTGGCTTGAGAGACAGCCAAGCAGCAAACACTGAAATGTCTACTCCAGTTTAGCGTAAATTGAAAAATTGAAGGATATAGAAATATTATGTTGTAAAATTAATTCTGTCATTTGCTTTTTCTGCACCCGGGGGTGGGGGAGGAGACGGGGATAGTTCACTTTGTCCCCCTCTCCTCCCTTCGCTCTCCTATCCACCACTGGATTATAGTATAGATCAGGGTCCACTACAAAGTGTAAATGGAGGAGATCCTACTGTAGATAGCATAGGGGTTATATTCGTATGCCCCTATCCCCTAATGCAAAAGTTAATTTGTTTTATTTGCCAAATTTTTCTTTTCTTTTATATTTTATTTTTTTGTGGTCTTGCTGTGATTTATGGTAGATTAAAGAGGTTGCTGGATGGGAGATATAAGTATACCTTAGGATCTAAAGGTTATACAGGGAGGGTAAGGGGAGGGGTTTTTTTTTTTTTTGGTAAAAAGGCTATCAAAGTTTATGAATAGAAGGAAGTATGTACAAAAAATAGACTGGAAAAGGTTGCAAAAAGTACAAAAGTTGATATATATAGTGCTTAATAAGCAGAAAGGAGATTACGAAGGCATAGAGTGGATATGGGAGAGGTATACTGCTTATCGCGGTTTCCCTCTTCGGTATGTTAAGTTTTTTTTGTTTTTGTTTTTTTCTCCTTCTTTTTTCCACTTTGTTTTTGGCTCCCTGGTTAAATATAGGGAAGATGGGGAGAGGTGAAACTCACGTATTAGGATGGAATGTGAGGGGGATGGGGGACAGAATCAAGAGGTCATTGGTTATGTCACAAATAAAGAAATATAAATCAGATATAATTTGCTTGTTTGAAACCCATGTGGTTGGTAGGAAAGTATTAGCATTAAAAAAACCATGGGTAAGCCACGTGTATAACTCCACTTTCTCTAGCAACGCAAGGGGTGTATCTGTAATTATCAAAAAAAAAAACGGTTCAGTTCCAAATAGAACAGAGTGAGATTGATGTATCTGGTAGATATGTTTTTATCCGTGCTTACATCAATCGTAAACTGTTGCATATATTAGCTGTGTTTGTTCCTCCGCCATATACAAATGAAGTTATGCGGCAGGCGGTTAAATTTATCTCAATGTCGCCAGCGACCCCGATAATATGTATAGGGGATTTTAATAATGTTATGGATGGGACAGTGGATAGATGGCGTGAAGCAACATCAAAAAATACCCAGATCCCTTCCCCTACAACATTTTCACGATTTGTGACAGAAATGGGACTAGTGGATGCATTGAGAAAAAGTAATGGGGATGTTAGAGAATTCTCCTGTTATTCAGCGACTTTCCATACTCTCTCCCGAATAGACCTGGTGCTACTTACTCCCGATTTAATGCCGGATGTAATTCAGATAGATTATCTGTCAAGGGGAATTTCGGATCATTCACCTATCTCCCTTATTATAGGGGCAAATATGGATCAGGGTAAGAAAATGTGGAAACTCAGGGGTGAATTTATGAAGCTTGGAGAAGTGTTATCTATCCCCATAAAGAACGTTATGAGCAAGGTGATAATGGTTCAGCCAATCAGCTTCAATATGTAAATTGACAGGTAAGAGCTGATTGGCTGAACCATTATCACCTTGCTCATAACGTTCTTTATGGGGATAGATAACACTTCTCCAAGCTTCATAAATTCACCCCTAAATCCCTTTTGGCTAACCCTTATGGGGGAGGGTCAAGAGGTGGTTACACTATGTAAAGAATTCCAGACTAAAAATAAAATAGGAACAGATCCCATGATCAGGCATGATGCCTTTAAAGCATATTTATGGGGCCTTTTCATTAAAAGTATATCCCAAATTAAGATAAATAGCAGAAAGGAGGAAGAGAGACTGGAGATTATTAGCAGGCAGCTTGAGCTTCAATATACAAATTCTCAATTAGAAGAGCATAGAATACTATGGCAAGATGCGCAGAAAAAATGGGCGGATTATCTGTATGAAAAATCTAGGAGACAGCTCCTCTTCTCTGGGCACAAGAAATATCTACATGCTGAGATGAATGGAAGCTACTTGGCATATTTGTCACGAGCCGATTTAGCTAGTAGTAATATAATTCAGGGAATAAGGAACACGGAAGGACGCATGTGCTATTCCGGGGCCGAGGTAACAGCAGTATTCCGTGATTTTTATTCCTCTTTATATACATCTAGAGCCTCATACTCTGATAAACAACTTTGGGACTATTTGGAGAGGGTGAGGCTACCCAATCTGACAAATATGGATGTAGAGGCTTTGGAGGCTCCATTTAAAATAGAGGAAATAGAAGAAGCTATATTAGCACTCCTGACCTCAAGTGCCCCTGGATGCGATGGGCTTCCAGCAGAGGTGTATAAAACATTTAGGAGCTTCTTCGCTCCATATCTGTTAGATTTATTTAATACCCTGATCAAGGAGGGATCACTCCCACCATCTGTGATGGAGGCGAACATTATAGCATTAATAAAACCAGGGAAGGATCCCACGATACCGGAATCCTATCGACCCATTTCACTGTTAACAACGGATATAAAAATATTAGCAAAAGTAGTAGCAACCAGATTAAATAAAAGTATTAGGTCCTTAATACATCCAGATCAAACGGGCTTTATGGCAGAAAAATCAACTAGTCATAATTTACGTAGACTATTCTGTCACCTACAGAATGAGGATTCGGCAGGGTCGGGGGCAGTGGTGGTGTCTTTGGACGTCGCCAAGGCCTTCGACTCTGTCGAATGGAGATATTTGTGGGTGGTACTTAAGAAATTTGCATTTGGGCACGGTTTATAAGACTTATACAGTTGCTGTACTCAGCTCCAAGGGCAAGAGTGACAATAAACGGTTACACATCAGAAGCGTTCTCGTTGGGCAGAGGGACAAGGCAGGGATGCCCCCTCTCCCCAATATTGTTCGCACTTGCTATTGAACCGCTGGCATGCTTGTTAGGAGATGAGAAAGAGGTCCGCGGGATTAAAATTGGGGGAATCGAAGATAAAGTGGCCATGTATGCAGACGATACCCTTCTTTTCTTACGAGACACAGAAGGTTCGCTTAAAGCTGCACTCCAGTTAATAGAAACATTTGGAGTGTTCTTTGGTCTCTTAATAAACTGAGAGAAATCGCATATCTTCCCCATATCGGGTAAGATTCCCGAAGCAGAGGACGAGTCAATTACTCGTATGGACTAAAAGATTCAAATATTTGGGAATATGGATCACATCGCAGGTGGGTGAATATGTATCACAAAACATAGATCCGATAACGGTGAGTTTCAGAGAAAGGGCGCAGGCCTGGAGGAAATTACCGTTATCGGTTCTAGGCCGTATTAACATGGTCAAAATGGATATACAACCTAAATTTGTATACGTACTACAGAACTCCCCGATATATATATCAAAGCAAATATTCAAAAAGATAGAAAATATAATGCTATCATTTATATGGAATAATCGCCCAGCCAGAGTCTCAATCAAAACACTGTATAAGACACAGCGATTGGGAGGTTTGGGGCTACCCAACCTGAGATTGTATTATGTAGCCTCACAGATGGTGTATTTGTCAGATTGGGTAAAAGGCACTCTGGATATAACAATGATGGGTTTCATTGCTGAACAGGTGAAAAGATTTTCTTCTGTTCCCTTCTCCCCTCTCCAATTTTTATTAGCTGGCTTATCACCGGGTAAGTTCCCGCACATACTTAGACAAGCGTTAATGATATGCAAATGTGTTCACTCCTTATATAATTGGTCTGCCAGGGATGGATCAACTCCAATCTGGTTCAATAATAGATACCCGGAACTACAGAAACTATCAGAGGACAATATATGGGTCAGTTACGGGGTGCTAGAACTGGGTCAGATATTTAGCGAAAATAAGATTAAAACTTTTCAGCAACTAAAAGATGAATTTGGAGTACCAAATAGGGCACTATTCAGATATTTTCAGTTAAGGCATGCGGTAATAGCCCAGTTCCCAGAAGGGCCACCGGTAATTTTGGACTCTCCAATAAAAAAATTGCTATTGAGGTTAGGGCGAAAGGGAAAGATGTCAGCATTATATGCGGTAATGAACGATAAAGATGAGTCAGATCAAAAAAAAAAAACTGAGGATAAAATGGGAAATGGATCTAGGTCTGGTTACGGGGGAGGTGTGGAACCGGATTTTGGAATCCATGGAAAACACAACCCCATGTATTAGATTTAGGCAGATCTCCTTCTTTATACTGCATAGGGTATACTGGACACCGGCATCCCTCCTGAAAGCAGGTCTTAGAGAAAACTCTGATTGCCCTAGGTGCCGAAAAGAAAATACTGGATTTTGGCACATGGTGTGGGAATGTTCTAATATATATGATTTTTGGAAGGATGTTTGGAGAGATGTGCGGACTACAGCTCCAATGTTACCAGAGATAGACCCATTAGTATGCCTCTTTGGAATTGGGATAGAGGAAACATATTCAAAGATTATGTATAAATATGTTTTGTGTCTTAGCACAATGGCTAAGGTGATAATAGCCAGAAACTGGTTTACAACAGAAACTCCAAATATTAATAAATGGCGAGCATTAGTCAATTAGGTGGTACGGCATGAACGGCATATGTTTAAAACTAGAGGGGCCATTCACAAATTCGATGAGAAGTGGGAGAGATGGTGTATAGTCGGATTGGGTAGATGGGATGGTATAATTTAAAGTCTGGATCTAATATTTGAAAGGGGATCATATGGATAGGCATATGGTTAAAAGTATGTATCTACTGACGAAGTGTCTGTGCTTCTTTCTTAAGAATGGAAAAATTTATGTTGAATCTTTACTGTTTGTTAGTGTTAAAATAAGGATAGAGACAAATCAAAAGCGAAACTAAAGCTGGTTAAAAGGATATAAAGTCAAGATGTACAGTCTAAGTAAAAAGGAAGGCGAAAGAGGGTTTTTTTTTTTTTTTAGATGGAAACGAGCAGGGGTGATTCTCTTATAGATATGGTTGGAGAGAGATGGGGTCAGAAATAGGAGAGGGAAGAGAGGGAGGGGGGAAGGGAGGTAAATCAACTAAATCAAAGCTCACTTCACGAACCACAAGAACACAATATATACACAGGAATAGGGAATATAAAAACACAAGAAACACACAAGAAACACAAGAAACACAAGAAACACATAAATGAACACCAAATACACACGCATACAGTAGATGCGCCAAAGGGGCACATAGAAATCACATATTTTAAAGTACACTATAATCAGGGAGGGAGGGTACAGAAAAGGGAAGTAGATAACAAAAAGGGGGGGGGGGGGCGAAAAGGGAAACAAATAAGAAATAAAGGGGTTAGAACACTGACCCCATGTCTCTCCATAGAAAGCATATGGACAAAATTTGTAAAATGCAAATATCAAATAGAACATTGGAAGGACAAAAAGAATTGTCTAAGTGCTCATGGAAGTGACTGAATCAAATGTTCTCTGTTCTACCCATCTTTCGGGTTATTTTTATGTTAAATGTATATTTTTTGTTCTTTTTATGTATGTGTGTAGATGAAAACCAAAATAAAAAATGTTGAACTTAAAAAAAAAAAATATATACAGATGAGATGGGTTGTTAAGCAAAGCTGTGGTGCTGATGGGCAGTTATCTATTCTCCTGCACATGATTGGGGGAATATCTTAGGTGCATTCTGCAACATATACAAACACAAAGGATGATTCCCGCACCAGTCTTATTATTTTTATACGATTGTCCTTTCTCCTCCAGTATAAGAAATCCTTGGGCAAATTTCCCTGTGTATTAAATTTCAAAAAGGAGGTGCCACCTACTACTTAGAACAAGACACACATTTTTACAAGAAAAAGTAAGTATATTGTAAGTGCACTGACAATCACAATGTTTATTTTTAAGAATTAACTTTTATTTGGTTCATTAAAAGGTGAAATATTTAAAATATAGAAAGATAAAGAAAGAAATATTAAAATATCAATGACCCCTGCTCCCCAAAATTCTTTATTATAGGGTTCTTTTGTCCCTGTATGCCTCTATTATGCTTTATATTAGCACTTTTCTCCCTGTTCAGTTTCAGGAAGAGATATTTTGTGCTTGAATGTTGCGAATTTGTAGTTATGTATTAGATCTTTATGTATCAGATCTTGTTTTCTCTGAGTCTCTCAGATTGATGTGTATGTTTTAAGATATATTTTGTTACATTTGCTTAGTATAGTTAAACTGACATCTTATATTATCTGCAGACAGATTCTGTCAAATATTTTTTGCAGAAAGAGGTACAGTTTATTTTTCTCTGTTGTTTAATATCTATATCTCTTAAATGCAGCTGTATTTTAATTTGTCGGTCTCAATGGATTGTATCGTGTGGGCTGACTGAAGCTGCGTGTTAATTGTCAGAAATTATATTGATAATATGTGTATTCTTATTTCTATTAGCAGTATTTCACACAACCACAAATTATATCTATTGTAATAGTATATTGCAATTCTTAAGATTCAATTTTTATCAACTGCACAGAGGTGAATGAATGGTAGATAACCTCTTTATTCCGTGCTCCTGTATTGGGTAGGCATTTATTAATGTTGTGATTTTGTCTTTGCATTTATCTCCAAGGCCATATAATTATACAGATTATGGTTTTTTAATAGTATACAGACAATTGAGCTATATCTGGTGTTAGATGCTATTCAGTGTGCAATCATATAACCCAGCTCATGAATCAAAAAAAAGGGTTTCTGGTGATTTCTCTGCATTAATAATATACAGACAATTGAGCTATATCTGGTATTAAGTGCTATTCAGTGAGCACTTGTGTAACCCAGCTCATAAATCAAGGAGATGTCTGGTAGTTTTTCTGCATTATACAGAGTGGTTCCTTGGAGTAATTTTTGCTGACAGCTGTTTTAATACACGATGTCTTATGCCTGCTGCACTAAGTGTATTGAGTTTTTATAACACTTGATGCTCAGAGTCTCTTCTCACGGATTGTGCAATTATGGCGTATGTAGATAACCATTCTGCAGATATTGCTTTTTTTATATAAATGCATATGCTGAGCTATATCTGGTGTATATGTTCTATAAATGATAGTCATATAACCCAGCTCATAAGATACAGGTAGATGGCTATTATTACATTCAGTGTAGTGGTTGTGAGAGAACTGCTGCTGACAGTTATTCCACACTTATGATTCTTCCCCACAGCATATATTGTTGCTGTATGGTGAGTTTGTAAGACAATTTGTTGCGACTATTGATCGGCTATAATGAGCCAGTGAATATACTTATGTCGCCGCTTGTCTGTGTGAAAGAGCTGTCACTGACAGTTACTTTTACAAATGTAGTTATTGCCCTCAGCTTTGTATTATTACCATATCATGGGCTTTTAAGGCAGTTCTCTGGTGGCTGTGAGTTGGCTGTCAGAAGCCAAAAAGTGTACTCATACCACCGCTGCCTGTATATAAGTACTGCCGCTGACAGTTATGTGATAAATGGTATTTGTTGTTCACAGCATTACATTTATTACTTAGTTCAGCGTTTATTAAATAGGTCCTTCATAGCACCATTGTTTATTATAAACACCAAGGCAGTTAGCGCTCAAAGTTATTTCACAGTTTAATTTCACTGTTTATTCTTGCCGTGTTACAGGCTTATAAGACAGTGTCTTCCGCGATTATAACTCAGCTATAGATAGCCTGAGAGTGTGCTCATATTGCTGCTGTCTCTTATGTGTATAAGAACAGCTCCGTTTTTTACTTGCTTATGCGGAGACTGTTATTACTCACAGCGTTAAATATTGCTGTGTTGTGAGCTAAATATAGACAGTATCCCCGCAGATTATGAGTTGGCTGTGGGGAGCCAAATAGTATATTCAGGTCGCTGCTGTCTCTATATACCTCCGAGCAGCTCCGTTTCTTACGGACTGCACGGAGGCTATGAGCCTGCTCCTAACAATAGAATACACTTGAGCCGCTGCTGTCTATGTGTATCTCCGAGCAGCTCCGTTTCTCACGGACTGCACGGAGGCTGTGAACCGGCTCCTGTCAGTAGGACACGCGCCCACACTGCTTCTGTCACTGTTCCCACTTGGGATACAGACTGCTTAACATAACACAACACAATTATTAAATTTCATAACATTTCTACAACATGGGTGGCATTTTTTAGAGGCAAATATTGGGGGGGCTGAGGTCATTAGTAGCCAACGACCGTTTCACCAAGCTTCCTCAGGGCATCAACCCGTCTGCCCTCTGGAAGGAGTTTAAATCCCCCGCCCTAGCTCATGATTGGTTGTTTTTTAATTACTATGTTCAGAATGGGAAAACTAATATTACGTTCTAGTTTCTTCCTTCATTATTTGTAAATCTTTTCTGAGATATATATACACATAGATGTGTTCTTGAGTGTGATATATTTATGGCTGTTGATTGACATGATTTGATAAGGTCACGTAAATTGAGTGGAAAAGATATTTGTTTATTTTTTCTTTTCCATTTTTTGTTTATTTTGTTTTTCCATATTATTTAGTTTTAAATACCAGTCATATTGCATTATGTATTGCATTATCCTTTTTAGGCAGATCACTACGTTTTTCCTGAGTTTTAATTTATTATTATATTCAGAGTACTCGAATTCTTTTATTATTCTTTAATATATTATTCATCCATTTTTCATTCTTATGTTGATCTTCTGTATCATCACTTTGATGTGTATCTTAAATGTTTTTTTATTGTTATGTTTTTTATATTTATAAGAAGGGAAGGTAGAGAAAGATTTTTCATATATTTATTTTTATGCATTTTTTATATTTTTTGTTTTAATTGTGTATTTGGTAGTGAGAGAAAAGAAAGGTGAAAGTGATAAAAATAATAAAGAATAACAGGAGATTCTTATTTATTTATTTATTTACTTTTTTGTTTTTTATTTTTTATTTTTTATTGTTTTTTATTATCTGTGCAGTGTTTAATAAATATGTGTAAAACTCTTGATACTGAAAAATAAATACAAACTGGTGAAAAAGTGTGTAAATACCTGCTGTGATAATAATGTTTTTATTGTCTAATTATCCTGTTTATCAATTGTTAATGTGTGAGCCCTATAAGGTGTACAAATATTCTATTAATTATACGTGTTAGAGCCTCAGCTCAGTGCAAGAATATAGTGATTTTTTCTAACTTAATCTTTATTTTATTTTTTTAAATATTATCCTGTGTTTATACCTTCTTCTTTACAATTTGTTGTCATGTTATTATATATATATGTGCATATTATATTCTTCAATTTTTGATTCTTGTATGAAAAATATGTGAATATGGATTGTGATGATATGTAATCATATTTATTACAGTTTACTATCTTCTCAGGGATCTTTTAGTATTATATTTCATTATCCTTTTTGTTTCGGATGAATTATGAAATAATTCGGATAAATTATGAAGTGCAATATAATTGGTTTGTGTACTGATTCCCAAATATCAAGTTTTCACAATGGAGTGACATATGTAGATATTTATTTATTATTTGTTATTTACATTTTGACTGATAGATATCATTCTCAGTACTGGGTTAACTGCCCGGAATGTCACACAAAGATACTTTTTGGACCATTCTTTCGTTATATTTATTTGTTGAAAAGGTCACAGGTCCGAAAGATATTGATTTATTTATTAAGAGTGTTTCAAGATACTTAGTTTGTTTATTAAAGTGTTTTAAGATATTTATCTTAGTATCAGATCTAAATGGAGAGCCAAAGACGTCACTTGAGGATACGAATAGAGAGAAAAAGAGAGGATCATAAAAATAAGAAGAACATGAGAGAGAGAATAAGTAATAAGGCCTTATGGGAAGACATCATGGTTACTATCCCTAAGTTATGTATGAAAGATGTTGTTAGGATGATAATAGCTGGCAATATGGTTGTATTTTACGAGTTTGTTTTCTTGGGGAGAGTCTTAACTTTAAGATGTCAGAGAAATGAAGAGAATTGGTTGTATTCATTCATCCCTCGTGGTTCGATGCTATCCATTAAAAAGATCCATCTTGATTCTTTTTTCAAAAGTTCATTTTTCATATCTCCCCCTCTTATGCCCAGGCGTACTCTTTCTAGGCCAAAGATCTTCAAATCTGATGGATCCCCTCCATGTTTTTTCAAAAAGTGTCTGGCTACACTTGTCAGGGTCTTAAAGTTTTTCCGATCTTTTTCTGCATTTTTTATGCCTCTGATGTGTTCCATAAGCCTTATTCGCATCTGTCTGCTCGTAAGTCCTACGTATTTGAGAAGATAGTAAACTGTAATAAATATGATTACATATCATCACAATCCATATTCACATATTTTTCATACAAGAATCAAAAATTGAAGAATATAATATGCACATATATATATAATAACATGACAACAAATTGTAAAGAAGAAGGTATAAACACAGGATAATATTTAAAAAAATAAAATAAAGATTAAGTTAGAAAAAATCACTATATTCTTGCACTGAGCTGAGGCTCTAACACGTATAATTAATAGAATATTTGTACACCTTATAGGGCTCACACATTAACAATTGATAAACAGGATAATTAGACAATAAAAACATTATTATCACAGCAGGTATTTACACACTTTTTCACCAGTTTGTATTTATTTTTCAGTATCAAGAGTTTTACACATATTTATTAAACACTGCACAGATAATAAAAAACAATAAAAAATAAAAAATAAAAAACAAAAAAGTAAATAAATAAATAAATAAGAATCTCCTGTTATTCTTTATTATTTTTATCACTTTCACCTTTCTTTTCTCTCACTACCAAATACACAATTAAAACAAAAAATATAAAAAATGCATAAAAATAAATATATGAAAAATCTTTCTCTACCTTCCCTTCTTATAAATATAAAAAACATAACAATAAAAAAACATTTAAGATACACATCAAAGTGATGATACAGAAGATCAACATAAGAATGAAAAATGGATGAATAATATATTAAAGAATAATAAAAGAATTCGAGTACTCTGAATATAATAATAAATTAAAACTCAGGAAAAACGTAGTGATCTGCCTAAAAAGGATAATGCAATACATAATGCAATATGACTGGTATTTAAAACTAAATAATATGGAAAAACAAAATAAACAAAAAATGGAAAAGAAAAAATAAACAAATATCTTTTCCACTCAATTTACGTGACCTTATCAAATCATGTCAATCAACAGCCATAAATATATCACACTCAAGAACACATCTATGTGTATATATATCTCAGAAAAGATTTACAAATAATGAAGGAAGAAACTAGAACGTAATATTAGTTTTCCCATTCTGAACATAGTAATTAAAAAACAACCAATCATGAGCTAGGGCGGGGGATTTAAACTCCTTCCAGAGGGCAGACGGGTTGATGCCCTGAGGAAGCTTGGTGAAACGGTCGTTGGCTACTAATGACCTCAGCCCCCCCAATATTTGCCTCTAAAAAATGCCACCCATGTTGTAGAAATGTTATGAAATTTAATAATTGTGTTGTGTTATGTTAAGCAGTCTGTATCCCAAGTGGGAACAGTGACAGAAGCAGTGTGGGCGCGTGTCCTACTGACAGGAGCCGGTTCACAGCCTCCGTGCAGTCCGTGAGAAACGGAGCTGCTCGGAGATACACATAGACAGCAGCGGCTCAAGTGTATTCTATTGTTAGGAGCAGGCTCATAGCCTCCGTGCAGTCCGTAAGAAACGGAGCTGCTCGGAGGTATATAGAGACAGCAGCGACCTGAATATACTATTTGGCTCCCCACAGCCAACTCATAATCTGCGGGGATACTGTCTTTTTGTACTTAGGTTTTTTTGTACTTAGGTTTCATCACATTGCATCGCATTGCATGCACAACGGATGCACATGCAATGCAATGCAATGTGATCCGTGCTAGTACAGCACGCCCACAAATCAGCGTGTATGGGCTGCTTAAGCCACACTGCGCATGCGCTTTAATAATTCTCAGTCATGGTCCATTTAGGGGAGGTAGCGGGAAGTGGTGGCAGAAATGCTGGTATGTTTGAGGCTGCAACAGTGATCCCATACACAGCAGTAATGTCTTCAGAAATGTAGTCTTACTGCATGACCATGTGGCTACTCAAAGCTTTAATAATTTAGTAATCTGTGAAACATGCTGCGTCTATGTAAGCAGCCGCTGGTATTTACAGATCTGCTAGTTGTCGTCTCAATAAAAATCATGACATTTGCATGTGTGTATAAAAACAAAGCTGCAAAAGCATTTGCATACATCTCTGAATCAGGCCAAATGTTCAGAGGGTGAAGCTACCCTGCCCATGTGTTTGCACTCCATACCATTTTATTGCAACCTTTTAAAGAAATGTAAGGAAGCACCACTACGCCAGCTCCATAAATTGCAGCATGCAACCCCTAATGTTGGAAACATTCTTACGGACCCCATATACTAGTACGATATGTCCCTTCTCCACATGATATAGACCCATCGGCTCGATAAATCATGTAAAATGTGTCAAATCGGATGCATTTACCCTAGATTCCAATCCAATGTGCGGTCCCGTGCGCATCGGATCAGAGTTGGCAATTGTCACCACTGCAACAAGGATACATCATATCCCTGGGTAATGAATGGCACTGCATAGGATACATCATATGCAAAAGGACTGCATGTATTGTATGCGAACTAGTCGCTGGGGCTCGTTGTCAATGGAGCACATGCGAGGCTGCATTCAATACCTCAGCAAAGTGTATAGCCAGCTTTAGACTGCCAATTACTTTCATAATATTTACAGTACTTTATTATTATGAACCTTGTACGTATTGTTTTTTAGCAACTATGCTGGATTGATTTATGGGGTTATTCAGACCTGATCATTTCTCAATTTGCAGAGCCCAGCAATCAGGTAGCCGCCATCCCACCAGAGTGAAATCCCGCACTGTGTAAGGCTGCAAATGGCTTGCTAAAATATTGCAGATCGGCAATTAGCTACAAATCCTGTCTCCAGTGTGTGCAGGCTGTATATAACGAGGACCTAATCTGCCTTTATGATAGATACTGGCCGTTCGATTTTTTTATTATTAATTTTGTATCGTTTCATCGCCTATAGTTTTATTGACTATCTCCGTTCCATGATAATGCCTAATGCTATATGTTTCTTTTCCAAATAAATTAATCCTTATTGAGTAAAATCTTAAATGCTCCCATGTTTCATGTAATTGCCCAATAAGCAATGCTCCTCTGGTTGGATCTATAGGACAAATCAAAACATTAAGTCAGCAGTTTAGTTCAGGAGGAATCGTTCGCATATCTTTTTTTAATTGGTTAAAAAAAATGTAATGTAAAAACACAATCTAATGGTATAAAAACTGTGATATATATTTTATTAATTTGTAATTTTCATGGATTACCCATAAATTGATTTTTTATGTTCAAATGGGACATTTAAATCCTATTTTGTTCACAATTCTATTTTATTTTGTACCTGTCCTTTATTCATTGCAGGAGAAACAGTCATAGAGGCTGAACATTTTCTTACACATTTCTGCAGTATTCAGAGTACAATGAAGCTAAGCTACATAAACAAAATCCTCATAATTATGATAGAAGTTACATATTCTATTTTAGTTAAATTATAATTAAAATACATTCAATTTCTAAAAGAAAACTAAATGTAATATTGTAAGAATATCACTGATTGTTAAATGACTGCAACAGTGAACCATTTGACCATACAAATAAAAATAAAACAGTTAAGAAGCAGTTAAGACACATCAAATTAACAAAATATTATAAGTAAAATCTGCCTGCTGAAAAAAAATACAACCTAAAGAATTTCGATAGATTTTTCGAAAAGGCGATAATAGAGAGCAGCCAACAAAAATGATTAACTTGCTAAAAAACAAACCAAAAAAATCCCTCAAGCCCTATACTATTTTACATCCGAATATTGCCTTGAGTTAACTTCTGAGATTGGTAATTTTTTCCCTTCAAGGTACCCATACTGCTTAACCTGCACACATATTCCACATAAATGAGATAGAACTAATTTTATATAATTATGTTGCTAATATATATAAGCCATTTTGAATAACAGCATGCCAACCTGCATATTTATTTTTCAATATAACAGATTGAATAATTATGGTGACATTGATTTTATTATTAATTTATTATTTTTATGTTGTTAATTTCATTTCATTTACTATAGCTGTCATACGTATGTTTTTTTTTTATATTGTATTCATTGTAATTTTATATTTAAAGGCATACATAGAAATAGGGCCGTTTTGTGGACTGTTGAGCTATGAAATACGTTTAAATAAAAACTGCATATTATACACCACCATAATCCCCGAAGAATAAACGGGGTCTGAAGATTGTATCAAAAAAGCACCTATTGTATTGACATACATGCGCATGTTTTTTATAGAAGTGTCTAGTTAGAAGTGTTAATGATTTTGTTTGTATGTTGCCGTCTTCTGTTACAGAGCACTGGTTGTCTTGGCAACCAGACGCCCTGACCGCCGGGCATGGCTGAACGCGGCGTGACAGTGCGGCGCATACCTGTGACGTCATATGCGCCGGGGACACGGACGGAGATGCAGCAGGGAGACGCCGACAGCACGCCGAGCGCGCCATGGAGGGGGAGAGGAAGAGGTGTAGTCAGTAAGTAAATGTATTTAAACATGATTTGTACACAGGTATGTTCACTTGTTTAGGCTTGAGAAAGGGGTGCAGCCCCGAAACGTTGCCCACCTAATAAACACCAGCGATTTTTTTGCACTTTTTTAAACCGACTCAGAGTGCCTCCTTGTATATACTTGTATTGGGGGATGGCCGCACAGGACCAGATCTGAAGAGGGCACCTGAGCAAGGATATTGAGAAGCCACAGAGGAGTGCCGGTACATTGACTATATTATACACATAATAAATATTATATTTATTTATTCATTATATTTACTTACATACCACTAGCATACTTACTTTTTATTTAAGTGTGTTCTACTTGCTTTTTACTGGAAATGATAAAACTAATAAAAAATAATGTAAATTGGTCTTACAATAGAAACCAGTGTTAAGTGAAAAGCATACAGCATGATTCTGATTCACAATGCCAATATTCACATAGCTGCATGTGTCTAAATGGATAAAAAGTGGAATTTAACATGCATCCCAAAGTATGTATGCACAGAGTTGCAGAATCAATTCAGCTGCATGGATTCTGGAATGTACTGGGTGTTCTTGGCTGGTGACTGGGAGGGGTGTGGTATAGGGATCCGATAGTCGAGATCCTGACAGTCATTAGTCCGAAGTCGGGATCCCGACTGGCCGGACTCAGACAGCATGGCGAGCGCAACAAAGCCCCTTCAGGGCTATTATATGGACCCCCACAAGAGAGAATAGCCAGTGGCCATCGGGAACCGGTCTGTCAGTGTTTTAACAGTCGGGATCCTGACGTCGGGTAAATGACTGTCGGGATCCCGACCATCGGGACCCCGTTCGGAACCCGACTGGGAGATGGCTATGCGGACACACATACTGTATATAATATTCCTTCTTATCGGCATGTTATGGGAGTGTCTTGGGCATGTGGTTCAGACTCAGACGCTTAATAGCGTATAACAGAGGCAATACTCTGATGCATAGAGGCTTGCACACAAGTCCTGATGGTGCTTCTGACTGCAACTGCTGGATATCGGTGTTCCAGCCCTTTCACATTCAAACACACAGATGTAAAGGGGCCTA
Organism: Crinia signifera; assembly: GCF_055691185.1. Classification (NCBI taxonomy): domain Eukaryota; kingdom Metazoa; phylum Chordata; class Amphibia; order Anura; family Myobatrachidae; genus Crinia; species Crinia signifera. Next base: position 230,380,909 of record NC_139219.1, on the reverse strand, counting down.
CACATGTAGCAATGTAGGGGCATTTTCTAAATACCCCTACATCGATATGTGTGTAGGGGCCATAGGGATAGCGATGCCTGGCCCCACGCGTCGCTATTGCCCGGCGATTAATATCCAGCATGCTGGATATTAATCGGTCAAAACCAGTGTTCTCACCGGAGAACACTGGCCCTGGCAGATCACTCAGCTTAGAGCGCTGACACATCGCTGTGTGTTGAGCGATCTTGCTGAAGCATTCTGATTGATCTAGCATCGCTCTGAATGCTTCAGCATCTCCCTGTGTGTAGGCCCCTTAAAACAGATGGTGACTGATATAAGTATTAGTGCAACATTGCAGATACAACTACAGTAAAAATTGCCAGGGCGTGGAGAAGGGAGATTTCCAGGCAAGGAGAACCCCATCTTGTGCTTGCCAATAAGTGTGCAGTCCCACTGTAGAGACTGTAAAGGGCATGTCCTTTAGATGCACAGAGACACCATGCATGCACTGTAGCACAGTTGGGTCAGAGGTTGTGCTGTGATGCAACTCCAGCACTGTGGGGTTCTATCACCACAGAAAAGTATAGGTGGGCAAAGGTTGGTACAATTTAATTTATGCCAATATCAATAGTTTTTACAATTAATACAGTGGCTACTATCATATCTCTCATGCGTCAAGATTGAGGGTCAACAGAATGTGCATTTGGAGGGGGGTTTGTTCAACCTAATTCAGGAAGAGCACAAGGCAGGCTACTGTGACATTGCTATGACCTCTGTCCCAATTCCTGATGTTCCTAGCTGTAAGGAATGCACTATCGGTAGGAAAAGACCAATTAGCTATGCAGTTGGTTATTATAAATGTAGGCGCCATTCACAGTTGTTATTGAGGTCAAAATGTGATTTGGTTGTTTCCCAGGAAAAATCAATAGACTGCAAACATATTTAATGATGTGTAAAATTCCAAGAGTTCCACTCTAGGTGTATACAGTCAAGAGAGAGAGATAAGGTCTGTGTAAGATGTCATGTGAGTAATGCTGCTTATGATGCATTCTCATTGGCATTCCTGAGGCCTAACCTTTGAAACCCATTTTATATTAGCAGCATCATATAAAGAGGCAGAGTAAATCCATATGTTGTAATAGTGCTGGAAAACGTCTAATCAGTGAGATTACATTGGCATATAAGTAACAACATAATGTATAACTCTCTTTTGAGTAACAGACTCTCTTTTGACCTCCCACTCAACGGTGATATTTGTCTTTTCCAAATTGGTGCTCTCATATGTTTGATGTGTAAAGATGTGATTACAATATATATTCCTTTACCACCATCCAAATGAGTCTGCTAGATTTATGATATTACTCCCCTTGTGTTTTATTATGTGTTTAGAGCTTTTCTGAGGTTGTACGCTATCTAAGTATATGAGGTTGTTCCTTATGATACTGCTCTTTTAAATTGTACATAAGTCTCATTAGTGTCTAAATAAGGAACTGTATCTTTCGTAAATGCTAAAAGATGTCAGCGATAAAGGTGCTTATACACGGTACAAGATTTCTGAACTAGATCGCATCGCATGTGATCAAATCCCATGTGATTTGCGTGCAATGCGATCCGAAGCAATTTTAAAAAGCACAGACTTTATGTGCTGTGTGTTGGGATGACCGCGAGAGTGCGCATCACATCGCACGGAACCCTCGCACCGTGTATGGGCACCTTGAGAAATGTTGGCAGTTAAGCATGGTATAAACTATTTCAATGTTATAATAGCAAAATGCAATTTAATTAAGAATAGCCACGAGCAAAACAAGTTAAAGCACACAATACTTAACCAGTGGTTCCCAAACTATGGGCAGGGGTGCTACAGATTTCTGGTTCAGGACCTAAACAATTTTTTTTTGTCAAAGTGACAAGCAAAACCAGTGCTACTGGCTGCCAAAAAAATAAATAAAAAATTGTGGACTATTAAAACCACAAATATGTCCACCACCACATAGCTGAACCTAGTGATGGTATATAAGCAAGATTGGTACTTATGTAGTATCTGGGCGTCCGATTTTGTGATTGTATGCCTTACCTTAAGGCATACAATCAGATGCAATGCGATTCGATGCGATTTTGCATAGGATTCAATGTTAAGAAGGTCCTGTTCATTTCCCCACTATCCAAGTTGATTTTAAACAGCGTGGCGAGCGCAGTGAGCCACCGAGCCCGGAGCGTGGCGAGCGAAGCGAGCCCCGCGAGGGGACGCATATTTCTTAAAAAGTATTCTGTGTCCCCTCGCGGGGCTCGCTACGCTCGCCACGCTTCGGGCTCGGTAGCTCGCTACGCTCGCCACAGGTTTATATCCAACTCCATGCCCACTTGGATAGTGGGGAAAGGAAAAGGACCCCTTTTTCCCATTGAATTCTATGTTAAAATGGACTCAGACCATTTTAACATTGAATCCTATGGAAAAATCTTGACCATCGCATCGCATACGATTTGGTCGCATGCGATGCGATGCGATCCGATTTCTAAATCGGACGCCCAGATACTACATAAGTACCGCAAGATTTACTTACTTTAATGTATATTTTTTTATATTTGCCACAAATAAAAATTAATACTTTAAAAAACTACAAATGTATGTACATATGTAAAATGATTAAAATGATCAAAATCAATATAGATTACAATTGTAAAGTGCAACGGAATCTGCTGCGCTGTACAAGAAACTGTAAATAAAATAATTATAGTTATCAAGGAACTGAAATGCTCCAACCAACTCCAACAAGGAGGTGGTGCCATACATTATCTATCTGTATTTGTATTTATTTATTAACAGTTTCTTATATAGCGCACATATATTCCGCAGCGCTGTACAGAGAATAGTTGAACATTTACATCAGTCCCTGCCCCAGTGGAGCTTACAATCTATATTCCCTATCACATGTACATGCACACACAGACATTCTAGGGTTAATTTTTGTTTGGAGCCAATTAGCCTACCAGTATATTTTTGGTTTGTGGGAGGAAACAGGAGTACCCGGAGGAAACCCACGCAAGTACGGGTAGAATATACAAACTCCGCAGTTAGAGCCATGGTGGGAATCGAACCCATGACCTCAGCGCTGTGAGGCAGTAATGCTAACCATTACTATATGGGACTCTAATGCATTTGTAGCATGACACAAATATAAAGCTGGTATCAGTACTTTGTAAATCTGCCCATATTGGATAACTGACTGCGCTTCTCTTTGATGAGCTCCTCTACACTTGTTCGCATTCGGGCTGTTCTTGATTAAATAGAAGACTGCATGGTTTCCAGGATACTAGGGGGCAAATGTAATAGGGTTTGAGAATCAGAAAGTGAGAAAATGTGAAAGAGTTTTCTCATTTTTGAAAAGCGTCAATCTATTACATGGCAAAATCAACCTGGTTTTCAGTGTAAATGACATTAAAATGTATAGGGTGTGCCGAAAACCCTAAATGTTCCACCACCTCTCCAGGACCAATTTATGCAAACTCCGCACAGTTAGGGCCATGGTGGGAATCGTACCCATGACCTCTGTGCAGTGACACAGTAATGCTAACCATAACACCATCCGCACTGCCCTAAATTGTATGGTGATATTAAACCTTCTGAACAAATCAGCATTACTTACAGTTCGTATATGGAAGTTTTTCTCTTTGTGTATGTTATTGCTGATTTGTGATTAACACACCGGAGTGATTTAGTGAATTATTAGGAATGCCAATTCTGGGATACTGGGATTGAGCATTTTTCAATCCCGGATCCCGGGATTGAAAAAATACCCCGGGATTGGCATCTCTAGCTAGTATATTCTATGGTAGGGGGTTAGATATAGTGAACACCATAACAGGCTCTAGGGCTAGTTGAGAATTTGGGGGGTTAATTGTACCTCTTTTACACCAAAATCCCGGAACCGACCCATATTTGGAACACAGTTCGAAGCCAGGTCAGATCAGGGATTTGCTCCGTTTACACTGCGGTGTCGAACCACAGTGTAAATGGGGGCCTGGGACCGCCGCGATGGGGTCAAGCACAGCACCAAGGTAAGCTGCCTCCATCCACGAGGTGAATGCATGCCGCACACAGGCATTCATTCACCTTCTCCCTGTCTTAGCTGCTGTCTGCACAGTACAGCAGACAGCAGCGGAGGCTGTGTGCACCCCCCGCCCACGTGGTCCGGAGGTTGGGCTTCCCCATTGCTTTAAATGGGATCCGGGTCGGATGACCCGGCATACCCGTTTACACTGCCCCCCACCCGGGTCCTCCCCATGTTTCACCCTGGCCAGGACCATGGTAGGATTCATGGAGAAATGGACCCAGCTTTTTTTTTCAGCTACCCCTTTTACAACAACCCTGACCCGGGTCCACCCCAGGTTTTTGCCTCAGTTTAAAAGGGGTATTAGTAAGGATCTCAAAGCAAAATCTATCTCTCTCTTGTCCACTCAATAATGATAGTTGTGTACATCATAAATGAAGCCAAGATTTGCAATATTTTAGATATACAATAGCAAAGAAGTGGTTTAAAAGTGGGATACGGTTGGATTCTGATGGTACAATTACACATTTACACAGCACACTGAGCCAAACTAGGCTCATCTACCGCTTTTAGAGGGGGCTTCCAGTTCCAAGTAGAGGGTATTTGTGCTACTAGATATTAACCGTCTCAATTGTGTAGTTGCATAAGTTCAAGATTCTGTTTTTTTCTTAATGAATGTTCTAATACAGTGTAAATAAGTTTAGCAGAAAGTATAAGGGTGCCTACATCTGGCAGACACACACTACCAATATCATGTCATCCTACCATTGGAATTCCTGTTTACAGCCTTAGAACTCAATCCATCTGACTACAGTACGTGTGGTTTTTAAAACTTTAAGAGGCACGAGACCTCTGGGAAATGGGTTATTTCACCACTAGAGGTCACTATAAGATCTGAAAATGTGCTAATGTGTTCTTCATCCAACTCCCCCCTCCCCCCCCCTCACACACACCCTTCTACACACAATCACACACACACACACTCACACACGCATTTCATTTCACAATCAATTACCTTTTTTAAGTGAGTTATGATTACTTATACACTTATTAGTCAATAATATTGTAAATTAACATTCACCTGCTATGACTGTCTACCACTTTGCTGTAATAATTTTTCATTTCCAAAAAATTATATAAGAAACTTAATAATACTAATAATAATAATAATAATAATAATAATAATTCAGATCTCTATGGATATTATTGTGTCATGAAATGTAAAATTACTACAAAAATAAACTGACAAATGGCATAGACGGAATCAGAAATTTGTATAACTTTGAGTACAGAGAGAACAGTGTGATTCATCTAATTAGGCAATTGTTACTAATATAATAAGCAGAAATGTGATATTGTAACATTTAACAGACTGTTAGTGTACCAACATACACCAGGCCTGTTAACCTGTGGCTCACCAGCTGTGAAATGACAAGTCCCAGCATACCCTGCCACAGTTTGACCATTAAGCAATGCTAAAGCAGTGGCAGGACATGCTGGGATGTATAGTTTTACAACAGCTGAAGAGCCACAGGTTAACAGCGGATTATGTCCACAATACATTGTTTGGTATGAAAGGTAAGAAATTGTAGAGGATAATAGAGATGTAGACACTGCAGGACTTTCTTGCAGTCTGTATGGACCGACTGTGTCCTGTTCATGTTTTGGGAACATTTAAGGCTAGAAAGGTAAATACCCAGTGAAGGCAACAGAAGGGCCATGTTGTGGCAAAGTAATGTATAGTAGCTGGTATCAGACCTGTTGAACAGAAAAGTGCCCATATGCAGCAAGCTCCGGAAAATGTCATTTGTGCCCAAAATAAAATGCCATCTGGAAATAGATATACAGTATGATACTTCCCAACACTTTGGTATTTAAATTCTTACATGTACCTGATAAGGAGGCATGGTCTCCCGGCATGCCCCAGTTTCCTCACCCTGGACGCAAGTGCTGTGAACAAATGCAATGCGCTTGTGCATGGCATCTATTTACCTGTTGCTCTGCAATGCACACAAACGTTCTGCATCACCCAACAGCCCTGAAATGCCGGACTGGAAGATATATGTATATAGCTATCCTTGCCTATAGACATTTATGGGCTTCTTTATGCAAAAAACAGCACAGAGGGATCCAAAATATCCCTCTCCATACCTATCAGCTTGTATGTGCACGCTGATGGCCACAAATGTCATAAATATAGAAGTCTACTCGTTGAGACAACTCTACTGTATTTTGTCTTGATAGTTATGTTATCCTACACATTGGTTAAATTATTACCAATATACAGGCAATTGTGAACTCATTTTGATACTTTATACATCCCACTCATAAAGTTTAACAGCATTAACACTGTTGTAGAATGTGTTACTCATATGCACACAACATTTTTGGGTACTTGTTTCCTAGAACGGCGCCCACGATTTAGATCTTAGGCATCGCAAGGAAAAAAATTGCGTCGGTCGCATCGCATGCGGCCAAAAAAATCGCATGCGACCGACGCGATTACCGCGATTTTACATAGGGAACAATGTTAAATGGCCCAAATGTTAAATGGCCCAATTGACTGATTTCACATAGGGAACAATGTTAAATGGCCCACAGACCCCAAATACCCACCCTGAAGTGTGAAATGGCCCCCCCAATTGTTAACGCCACCCCACGATCAACGTCTACCCGAAGCGTGGCGAGCGCAGCGAGGCCGCGAGGGGCGGCGGTACACTTCCTCTGACCTTTTCATAACTCCACTATCCACGTCGGCGTGGAGTTCAGAATAGAAAGTGTGGCGAGCGCAGCGAGCCACCGAGCCCGAAGCGTGGCGAGCCCCGCGAGGGGCCGCGGAACACGCTCCCGAAGCGTGACGAGCGCAGCGATCCCCGCGAGGGGACACGGATTACTTAACATGTATTCCGCTTCCCCTCGCGGGGCTCGCTGCGCTCGCCATGCTTCGGGCTCGTATTCCGCGTCCCCACGTGGGGCTCGCCACGCTTCGGGCTCGGTGGCTCGCTGCGCACGCCACACTTTCTATTCTCAACTCCACGCCGACGTGGATAGTGGGGGTATGAAAAGGTTGGAGGACGCATACCGCCGCCCCTCGCGGGCTCGCTGCGCTCGCCACGCTTTGGGTTGACGTTGATCGTGGGGTGGCGTTAACAGTTGGGGGGGGCCATTTCACACTTCAGGGTGGGTATTTGGGGTCTGTGGGCCATTTAACATTGTTCCCTATGTGAAATATGGTCAATTGGGCCATTTAACATTGTTCCCTATGTAAAATCGGTAATCGCGTCGGTCGCATCGCATGCGATTTTTTGGCCACATGCGATGCGACCGACGCGATTTACAATTTACCATGCATTTCTATGTAAAATCGCAGACATCGCATCGGTCGCATCGCATGCCATTATAATGGCATGCGATGTACATGCGATGCCCGCGATGGGCGCCGTTCTAGGAAACAAGTACCCATTTTTGTTAGTGATTAAAAAGCACTTTCCCTTCATGACCTTGTAAGCAGTGATTACAACACAACTGGAATTTTATAAAACTCAAAATGTAATAATCTTTTATGGCTTATTTGCTTTCAGTTTGAAGATTGTTACATTTTTACAGGCGAGTTGTACAATGTCAGAGCTTCTCATACTGTACAGTATGTGTTCCTTTTTTCAGTGTTAAACAATCTTTACCTTGCAGGCGTGCATACTGTAGGTTACACACTTTGGGCCTGACTGAACGCAATGCCAGTGTCAGTGCAGCTGAGTGACCTTTTTCTGCTAAGCATGCGTGCAATATTCTGTAAACCCGCATGCTTCCCCGGACTGTAGGCAGACATGCTGCTGCACACAGACGACCCTGATTACTATTTGTACGCAAAATCCTACGCAGCTGTGATTTTCATGCAAGGACTTGCTAAACAACGCAGGTATTACCATGCTGGGAAAATCTCTGGGTTAAACCCACAGATCTATTCAATTATTTAGCATTTACCCTGGGGGAATGTGCAGTAACCAATAGATTCTGCATACAATGCTGAAATCTAAAGGTTTGTTAAATCCACAAAGGTGCATTTTACTAATAAGTGTACATAGATGTATTTATATTAGGAGACTGATTCAGACCCGCTTGCTGAGCTGCAAATTCGCAGCCCAAGCAATTATCGAATTACCGTGCATGTGCACAGTCTGCGGTGCCAAAGTGCGAGTCATCCGAACAAAGTTTGGCCTTTGCTTGCTGCTCACTGGGTGAGTGATAACCTGTGAGCATTTGGGGGCATGCTGCTGGGTTTTTTCTTGGCATCCCCCAGAAAATGCAGGTGTTCCCCGGCTGTTGGGAGGGATGGCTGCTGACATCGTCAGCGGCCGCCTCGTCTCTGAAGCAATCCCTGCGCCGAGTGAGTCCTGGCTTACTCAGCGCTGCAAGCAGGGGGAAATCATTAAATGGTGAATTATTTCCCCCATGTGTGCACAGCTGCTTATGCATCATCAGCCATACACAGCGGCACAGGGGGGCGCGTCAGAATTTACCTGCTCACTGGGCTCCGAACACTCGCAGCACAGCGAGCAGGAGGTTTTTCATTATATATTACTTATTTTACAGCGAACAACATGATTCTATTTTCTTTGTATTGATTACTACTTACACGTAAAGATGACTGTAATAATCTGGTAACTAAATGCAAGGAACATCTTTTGGCTACTGCACATTTGTTATCTTTGTATATTGTAGTTATAAACTAATTGCAGTTCCTAATGTACACACACACACACACACACACACACACACACTCATCATCTACTTTTCAGAACGTTGCCCTGTGAAATGCTGAGTTTTGGCTTTGGCTACTGTACATTTTACTGGGTTGAATTTTACTGATGCATATAACTGAAATGTGCACACAGTGTGTGTGTGTGTGTGTGTGTGTGTGCTACTTTACAGCACATCATAACACTTTCTCAAGCTCCAACGAGTTCCAGGTAAGTGCAGAAATTCTATAGGGATCTCCTGGAATTCCAGGACAGCTGGAGACTTGCCTTTTCCTGCAGAGATCATTTAGTGAATTATTATCCATGTGTGAGTTTAGGATAGGAGCAATCATTCACCAGTAAAAGAGAAATATTAGGTTACATTTGAACTAAACATGCCTAGTCAATCACTGCATATATATTGGTCCCTAAGCACAGTTCTTTCTAGGAGAAGAGAAAGTAATTAGAAGACATCAAGGCCTGTGATTACTTGTCAGTGAGGAAGCATCACTTTTACCAAGGATTATTATATCATAGTTGCCTACCCTCCTTATTCTGCATGAGACTCCCTGAAATAACAGTAATCTCCCTCTCTCCCTCATTAGTCTAGCAATCTCCCTCATTTCACCTAGCCCACATTACACTGTTACATCATAGTTACTTCCCCTCCTGCATTCTGCAGGAGCTGGGGTGGCCGGACTTTTGTCACCCGGGATCTACTTTTTGTACACTTGCACAAGAAAATAGTAAAAACTAGAGAGCGCAAGAAACACAGGTTTAAATTAATTTGTATTATTGTAAAATATTACACACAAAGAACATCAATAGCAGTTAGTACATAAATACAGATATATTACAGTTTAATATAAAATATATAATATAAAATACGGGGGGGGGGGGGGGAAGCAGATGTCACAAGCCAATTCTTGCCAATTCTTCAGAAGAAGAAACCGTCATACCTGAAGGACGGAGAAACGCGTTAAGAGTGCCCCTCTCCCCGCCTGATTGTCACCTGCCACCAAGTCGGACCTTGCCAAACCTGGTATACCTTGATCACATTAAAGGAAACTCCCCGAAATAGGTCTGTGGATACGGAACTTTCACCTGATAAGTGGAGCGCGGTGGATGCCGTGAATCAATCGACAGGAGTGGAGGTAGCTATACAAACGAACTGTGTATCTGTATTCCGTGTAGCGTCTGCCCCCAGCTGGGTCTGAGCAGTCGGCTCCCTGACGCAGTTAGCTTACCTCGCTGCTGCGGGCAGGTTTTGGATACTAAAGCCGGTCATTACATCCAAGGCTACCCGATACCTCACACTGTCAGGACCGCTCCTTCACCACACAAGCTCCTTGGAGGTGACTGTCACACAAGTGAGACCATAAAAACACAGGTGCTGCCTTGCACTTAACCCTTGACTGTTTGCCCACAGATTATTGCTCCATGTGTAGCCCTCTAATTACAACTAAAATCTACTCTTCCAGATAAAAATCGGCCGATTTGGACTATTGGTGTACACAGCTATAAAATGGAAGTACAACATCTTTGTGGATTTGAGACTGTGAAGGCTAAGGTAGCCCAAAATTGGATTATAATAACTTTCAGGGTTCTTGGCTATAGACCACTTGGCAAGAATTGGCTTGTGACATCTGCTCCCCCCCCCCCCGTATTTTATATTATATATTTTATATTAAACTGTAATATATCTGTATTTACGTACTAACTGCTATTGATGTTCTTTGTGTGTAATATTTTACAATAATACAAATTAATTTAAACCTTTGTTCTTGCGCTCTCTAGTTTTTACTATTTTCTTGTGCAAGTGTAGCAATTTTTAAGGAATCAGGGAGCCTTAATTGGGAGCAGCAAGCTACACATTTATTGAATTTTTCAGTGATTTATATATCAAGTATAGTATATTGGTGCGCCCGATTGTCCGGCTTTCCTTTCTCCTTCTCGTTTTCCCCCGACACCGTGTGTCTAAATATATCACACGTTTACCGGAGGTTTACCGAGTTGGGAGCGAGAGTGAGCCGGGTCAAAAATATTGTTGTTTTTGTACACTTACTTACCGATTATCTATCTGCATCTCCCCATGAGCAAAAAATATTCCCCTCCCAGTGCAATATGCCCCTTACACATTATGCCACGCAGATTGGGCCAAAATTCACACCAGGACACAGGGTATGAGCCAAAATTCACACCAGGACACAGGGTATGGGCCAAAGTTCACACCAGGACACAGGGTATAGGTCAAAATTCACACCAGGTCACAGGGTATGAGCCAAAATTCAAACCTGGACACAGGGTACGAGCCAAAAGTCAAACCAGGACACAAGGTATGGGCCAAAATTCACACCAGGACACAGGGTGGGGGCCAACATTCACACCAGGACACAGGGTATGGGCCAAAATTCACACCAGGAGACAGGGTACGAGCCAAAATTCAAACCAGGACACAAGGTATGGGCCAAAATTCACACCAGGACACAGGGTGGGGGCCAACATTCACACCAGGACACAGGGTATGGGCCAAAATTCACAGCAGGAGACAGGGTATGGGCCAAAATTCACACCAGGATGCTGAGTATGAGCCAAAATTCACACCAGGAGACAGGGTATGGGCCAAAATTCACACCAGGATGCTGAGTATGAGCCAAAATTCACACGAGGGAGAAAGGGAGATTGCTGCTATTTCAGGGAGTCTCCTGTTGCAGGAGACTCCCTGAAATAGCAGCAATCTCCCTTTCTCCCTCATTAGTCTAGCAATCTCCCTCATGACACCTAGCCCACATTATACTGTTACATTTTTGGGGAAAAAAGGAATGAGAGATAGATAGATTTACATTGAATGATCTGTAACATTTCCCAGCACTTTACCAAGTACTGTATGGTATATCTTACTAACTGCTTTGGGGCTCATCTGCATTCGGATCTAAGTCATTTTACAAGATTACTCTCAGATGTAGCAGTACTCACCCATGCTTCTAGGTGCCACGTTCACTATCTCTCCATATATGGAACTAGACACACCATTTGGGTGGAGCTTGACACGCCCCCTCAATGGGACGCTTTGCAAAATTCTATTTGCAACTATCATCTCCCTGAAACTAGTTTTCAAAAGTAGGTAAGTATGTATTATATCATTCTTTTCCACGTATACCCCTTTCACACTGCACTTGTTAAACGGTATACAGTATTGCCTTTTTTTCCCACTTCAAAACTTTTAAGGCTGCAGTGGGAAAGTGCCAGAGTTGATTTACCGGTTAAAAATAACCGGTATTTCAAAACGTTTAAAAGCAGAGTCCTACACGATTCAGAGCCGTTTTTTATGCAGTGAGAATGGCTCTGAAATGGTATTTAAGATCCCACACTAGTCTTCCCCCTCCCCTGGTACCTGTCCTGGCCCCCTGGTACCCGGCAGCTGGTACCCCCCTCCCCTGGTACCTTGCAGCTGGTACCGCCCCCCCCCCCCCCTGGTACCTTGCATATGGTACCCCCCCTGGTACCTTGCAGCTGGTACCCCCCCCCCCCGGGACCTTGCATATTGTACCCCCCCACCCCCTCCCCAGGTACCCCAGCAACCCCCCCCCCTCCCCTGGTACCTGGCAGCGATCCATCCGGGCAACGGGGCAGCATGGTAGGCAGAGTAGGCAGCGGGCATTCCAGGGCTCCTAGTCCGCACTGATGCATGAAAGCATCATGCAGGAGTTTGATGCAGGATGAGGCTGCAGCTTGTGCACAGACAGCGGGGGCACTGGGGATCCGGGCAGCGCGGTCCGTGCTCAGGAGGAGGAAGCACGGAGGAAGCAGGTCCATTAAGAGATTGTCATTTCATCAGCGGGGGTCCCTGCCATGAATGGGAAATATCGGAGCCGTTCATTCGATATGCGCATATGTAATTTTCGGGCCCGCTATTTCCCATTCGTGGCAGGGACCCGCCGATGAAATGACAATCTCCTAATGGACCTGCTTCCTCCGCTTCCTCCTCCTGAGCACGGACCGCGCTGCCCAGATCCCCAGTGCCCCCGCTGTCTGTGCACCAGCTGCAGCCTCCTCCTGAATCATGCTGACTAGGAGCCCTGGCATGCCGCTGCCTACTGCACTACCCCGCTGCCTGGATGGATTGCTGCCAGGTACCAGGGGGGGGGGGAACATGGGTACCAGCTGGCAGGTACCAGGGGAGGGGGGGGGGAGCGGGGGTACCAGCTGGCAGGTACCAGGGGGGGGGGGGGGGGCAGGACAGGTACCAGGGGACACGTAGTATATTACTGGTGAATTTCTATTTTTGTACCTTTCAAAACGGGTTTAATGTGAATGGTACAAAAACGGTAATTAACCAGTAATAACCGTTTACAACATGCAGTGGGAAAGGGGTTCGCGGCTAGACACGTTTTAAAGACCCATTTCACAATACCGGTTCTTTAAACGTTTTGGCAGTGTTAAAGCGGTATAAGTAATTACAATACTCCTATGAAGATATTTTCTTTCCTATGTTCATATGGTACACAGAAAGAACACATTACATTATGTACTCCTTGAACACACTACTGACTATAAATGTAATTTCACCTTGAATTATAATTTGTACAACTCAAAATGTAATTTACTAAACTGAACTATAGTATGAAGTTAGAAAAAATGGTGCTGGTGATGTTGTCTGGACTTGTGCTGTAGAGCTATACTTCTTTATCTCTACCTCATATCACTATGTATAAGTAGGGATGGTTCTAGACCAGGTTTAGCCAACTCCAGTTCTCAAGAGCTACCAACATGGGGGGGGGGGGAGACACACGTAACCAGCACCAAAACTGGGTCCACGCAAGACGGATGGAAAGAGGGCTACCTACAGGCTCAAGAGAGGTAAGTATCAGTATTTATGGGCTATGTATGTATTACATTTTTATTTTTTTTATGTGTCAGTGTGCTTTTATTGAACTATTGGTTTTGCTGTGGAACTAAGAGTCCCAGCAAGCCCATTAATGGGCTGCATGCTGGGACTTGTGGTTCGCCAAGTCCCAGTATGCGATCCAGGCTAAAACAGCCGTATGCATTCGTATTCATTTGTATTAAGAAAAATCATATATGGAGTTTATTGCTATCTTATGTAATGATGCAGATTAGCACTAATGGATTCATGCATGTTACCACTGATGGAATTATGCATCTCGGCAATGTCTGACGGAATGATGCAGTTTACCACTGCCTGATGGAGTGATATAGCTTAGCACTGATGGAATGATACAGCTAAGTATTGTCTGATGGAATGATGCATTTTACCACTGTCTGATGGAATGATGCAGAGTAGCTGTGTCTAATGAATGGTGTTGAATCTTAGCACTATCTAAAGGAATAATGTAGCTCACCACTGTCTGATGGAATGATGTGGCTTACCACTGTCTGATGGAATGATGTGGCTTACCACTGTCTGATGGAATGATGTGGCTTACCACTGTCTGATGGAATGATGTGGCTTACCACTGTCTGAAGTGAATGATGCAGTTTAGCATTGATGGAATGATACAGCTTAGCACTGACTGATGGAGTGAATTGGCTTAGTATTTATAATGGAATGATGTAGCTTACCACGTTCTGATGGAATGATGTGGCTTAGTGTTATCTGATAGAATGATGTGGCTTAGAACTTTCTGATGGAATGATGTGGCTTAGTATAGTTTGATGGCATTATGTTGATTAGCACTGTCTGATGGAATTATGCATCTTAAAAATGATGCAGTTTATAACTGTCTGATGGAATGACACAGGTCAGCACTGTCTGATGGAATGACACAGCGCAGCACTGTCTGATTGAATGACACAGCTCAGCACTGTCTGATGGAATGACACAGCTCATCACTGTATGATGGGATGATGCAGCTCAGCACTGTCTGATGGAATGATGCAGCTCAGCACTGTCTGATGGAATGACACAGCTCAGCACTGTCTGATGGGACGACACAGCTCAGCACTGTCTGATGGGATGACACAGCTCAGCACTGTCTGATGGGATGACACAGCGCAGCACTGTCTGATGGAATTACACAGCTCATCACTGTATGATGGGATGACACAGCTCATCACTGTCTGATGGGATGACAGAGCTCAGCATTGTCTGATGGGATGACAGAGCTCAGCACTGTCTAATGGGATGACACAGCTCAGCACTGTCTGATGGGATGACACAGCTCAGCACTGTCTGATGGGATGACACAGCTCAGCACTGTCTGATGGAATGACACAGCTCAGCACTGTCTGATGGAATGACACAGCTCAGCACTGTCTGATGGAATGACACAGCTCAGCACTGTCTGATGGAATGACACAGCTCAGCACTGTCTGATGGAATGACACAGCTCAGCACTGTCTGATGGAATGACACAGCTCAGCACTGTCTGATGGAATGATTTTCCTCCCTTTGCAGATAGAAGTAAGTTTATACTTACTGTTATCCTGCATGGTGATGGCTGAAATGGGGGCAAGCGCTGATGTCATATGACATCAGCCACCCGCCCAGAGCAGGCATGGACACCTCTGCAGGTGTTCACCCATTGTTTTTGTGGGCAAGCTTATAAAACCCTGGGTGGACCCCAGCGACCACCCACTGCCTGCCCATCAATTAGTGAGTGCCCTGTCGAGTATAAAACTCGCCAAAGGCATTCACTCCGGGGGTGTGCACATGTACATGAGCTACTATGCGCATGTGCATTCAAAAACAGGGCCAAATTTGGTGCTCATTGAGCAGGTCTGAATCAGCCCCAATGCATGATGGACTAATTGGCTGAAATAGTTGAACACAGAACTTTAGGCTTATACATCCATTCTCTGAAATATAGGGGGTCATTCCGATTCATTCCTTCGCAAGGGGACCAATGTATTTTGACTGCACATGCTCACAATAATTTGCAGGGTCCCTGGGTGGGGATTGGTTTGAAATCCCGGCGGTCGGAATCCCGGCGGTCAAAATCCCGAAGCCGGAATCCCGACAAGGGGGGGATGTGGATCACCCCCCCCCCCCCCACCCCACCGCCCTTGCGAGCTTGCTGTGCTCGCCATGCTGCGGGCCCGGTGGCTCGCTATGCTCAGCACACTAATTTATTCTCCCTCTATGGGTGTCGTGGACACCCACAGAGGGACAAAGTGCCGGGATTTCGGCGGTCGGGATTCTGGTGTCGGGATTTCGACTGCATCCCCCTGGGTGAACGGACTCTGTGTCTATGTATATTCGCAAAGCCGCTCACATGGAGTGATGCGGGCCGGGGGTGTGGGGTGGCAAAGTCAGGTGTCGCCCATGGAAACACTCAGTGTTTCATGGGCATCTTCATGAAAATGCTATTTGTTCAAATGGGATTGTGGGCAGGGTGAGGTGGGTGTGCCGGCGGCGGGCGGCTGTCTGGGGACATAAATTCGTGAAGCTCCAAAAATTCTTAATGATCTGAGATTGACCCAAGTGAACCTTCACCATCTTCAAATGGTCTTTGTTCCTGCACCATAAAGGTGTTTCTGATCTGCAAGTGCTGGAGAAATCATTCGATGGTCACCAACCATCAAATGATTTCTCCCTCGCACCCAAGGCTGTGAATTGATGATTATGCAAATCATCCATCACGGGTGCAAGGGGATGGTGGTCAGCACTGCGGGAGGAGTTTAGTCCTCGCGCAACGCTGCTAATTTTACAGTGTTGCGCGTGGACCAGAATAAGGTCCATATGTGTGCAAATCTGGCTCTGGTACTTGCCAGGGACTCCATAACCATTTACCTCACTGCACGTCCCTGATGTGTGGTACTAATTGGAGATTGTAAGCTTGCAGCAGGGCCCTCTTACCTCCAAGTCTGTCTGTTGTTACCCAGTTTATTTTATCACTGTCTTCTATTGTAAAGAGCAACAGAATCTGCTGCACTATGTAAGAAACTTAAATAAATAAATATTACCACACACACAGCCATACATTGTAATCATCATCTTCATCAATTGTTGCCAGGCTGCATACCTTACTAGCAGGATATATCATCAATTTCTGGGGGTACAGTGTGTATTACAATTATATGGTTTCCTATATATAGTTTGTATACATTATGGCCTCCTATAGATTAAAAAAAACAATAAATACATAACTCAGTAAAGGAAATAAGAACATGGTTGTGTGGGTAAATTGACATATATAGTTGGAAGTATTTTGCTTTCTATAGATCGATGGAACTTCATATTAGAATAACAGGTTGAGTTGAATGATACATAAAGACACAGGGTAGTATTCAATGCCGGGGGTGAGCGTCCAGTGAGGGAGTTAAACAGTGGGGATTGCAACCAACTATCCCCGCTGTTTAACCCCTGCGTCGGACGCTCAACAATCCGGGGGAATCCTCACTGTGACAGGACAGCGAGGATTCCCCCAAGCAGCGAGGCTCGCTGCTAATGCAGGGAGCCCGCTGCATTTAGCCGCAAGTCTCACTGCTTCTGCAGCAAAATACGCTGATTCCCCCTCACTCTGAAAAAGGAGCGAGGGGGAATCGGCGTATGCAGGAGGGTCAGTTGAATACAGACGGGGCAAGTGGTGACAGCGAGCAGGCAGCACTGCTCGCTGTCACCACTCTCCCCCCGCATTGAATACACCCCATAGATGAACACTTATGTTTTCATGACATTAATGGCACAGTCCTCATGTACCATGTAATGTTACACTCTGCCTGGTCATTTGGAGAAGAAGATATGCCCATATCTCTGAGTTCATTCACAGTGACAAGTGGTTCCTCACTTTTTGATCTCCACCTCTAGGCAATGAACAAATCTCCTTTTGCAAGCTTGTTGTAAAGCAAGTGAATCAGGATATGTTGCCACTTCTTCTGCTACTTGGTAGTTTGGTGGTAAGTGTAATTAAAGAACTGTAGAAATTAGTTTGTGTCTTTAAAATCAAAAATACTGGAAAAGACACTGATCCAACATTACACTCTGTTTCCTTCCGTTACAGCTGCCAGAGAATAACAGTCTGAATATTTTGGATTTAATTTGGGATTTTCCAACTGGTAAAAGCCAAGATATTTGAGAAGGAGAGGTGAGGAGAGAGGGAAACCTTTGTACAAGTTACATCTACTAAGAAATGATATTTCTAAAACACTGCATATTTTGTAATGTCAGAAACTGGAACTTAAAGCAAACTTTATTTTAACCCTGCTCAGTATTGCATGTGCCAGTAAGAATGTTCTATTACCGTCTCTCGGATTAAGTGCAGTATGTAAATATTACCAGAAACATTTTCAAGATGTATAAGAAGTGTTGTGTTTTTACTGCTGTCATCACTGTAACTATTCTGAATGTCAACCAGCTACTGTATGTTCCACAAGAAAAGGTCAGGAAGGGTAAAACTGCGCTAGATATACAGTAGAAACATATCAATTAAAAATAGCATTTAATTAATAAATGACATCAGAATAAACAATGATAAAGAAATGATAAAAAATATTTATAACAAACACTTGTTATTAGGGGGAAAATAAAAAAAATCATAAGATTGTGTGTGCTCAGTACAGTGACATGAGCGCACAAATAGTCTCCCTTTATGTGTCCGCCAGTACTGGGGAAGTCCAATTTATTTTGGTGAAGGATTGGTGACCAGTGAGTTAGGAGGAGAAGTTTTTTTCCTGGTATTTGGAAAATTGTCACCGGGTCCTTAGGGAGGTGGCATGCCTCCCAACCAGTTGTTTGCCGCTGTGGAGGGAAGAAAAGATGTTGCTTTATCCGGATGGTGGTACAGTGGTAAACCTCCACTGGAACAATGGCAATCACTTCCTGGATCGGAAAGGGTGGCTATTTCTATACATGAACAGGCAATAACCTACGTGTTTTGCTGTTAAAATGCAGCTTTTTTATTTTAGCAGCGAAACGCGTAGGGTCTGGCCTGTTCGTCTACAGAAATAGCCACCCTTTCCGATTCAGGAAGTGATTGGCATTGTTCCAGCGGAGGGAGTGTCCAGGCAATGACCACGGCTGATGCATGAGGTAGCTGATTGCAGAATCACACAGGCAGGTGTTGGATGCTGTCCTGACAGAAGTTTTCCAGTTCCCTGATACCTGGATAGTGTGCCTGGACATTGTGGACTCTGTGCCTGCTGTTTGGTGGCTGACGGTGAATCCCGGGATCACTGTCACTCTTTTGCGAACTTTGAGGACTGGATTGTTCATTCATGTTCTCCACCACTTCGGGTAACAAACCATTCTGCCATTCACCTATCCTTGTTTTATCTGTTTGTTTCTGTATTATATCTTATTAAATGGTGTTACACTATCTGCCATTCCTTTGAATTCCTTTTGGGGAGAGTTGACAACGCTTACCACTCACTCTAGAGGGTACCTATCCACATATGGAAAGAGGGTACCTAATCTGGTGATACAGAAATTGACTATACAGAGGCGGAGAAGAGGAACGTTGTCATATAAGGAGGGATGTACGGTATTTATTTACCAAACTTTGCTATCGTTTAAATTGGGAGAAGAGGATCGTATCCCTAATTTAAGGGACGTAATATCCTACTAAGCACCAGTGGAGGAGACTTTCTACCTCTTTTTTTCTATGTATAATTTATGGTGTTAGGTTTACCATTTTTTAGATTGGACCCACCGCAAGGCTGCTTTAGCGCACTTATTCAGTGACTTTCTTCTGTGTTCAACATAAAGGGTGACTATTTGTGCACTCATGTCACTGTACTGAGCACACACAATCTACATCTTATTACCATAATTGACCTCATTACAGTCGTTTATCTGCATTACTTTATAAAATGTATGGAAATATGAGCAAAGATACATTGATGAGCAGTTCCATCGCGACTGTTCCAAAAAGCATGGTACAGAGCACTGAATCGCTCCTACATACAGGGGGTTTTTCTGGTTCACTCTTTCTGACAAATTCCTTCTAAAATAGACAAAACCATGTGCACTGCAGGGGGGCAGATGTTACTTGTGCAGAGAGAATAAGATTTGGGTGGGGTTTTACTTCAAAGTGAGATCTATATTGCAGTGTAAAAATAAATCAGCCAGTATTTACCCTGCACAGAAACAAAATAACTCACCCAAATCTAATTCTCTCTGCACATTTTACATCTGCCCCCTGCAGTGCACATGGTTTTGTCCACCTAATATGGATTTTGTCAGAAAGAGTGAACTAGAATAAGGCCCACAGTACCTAGAGAAAATTTGCCATTCAAAAAACGTTGGTGCTCTAATATGTTGCAAATATATGCTTATTGCTGCACCAGAACAGTCTTTGCTTAGGTAAAAGGTGTCCAAAAAAAAATCCAATAGCATTGTTTCTGGGCACTACAAAAGGAATAAATTGCCTCATGATGCCTGTATTTAGTAATAACAGATCAGGTTGTTTAGTATACAGTCTTCTTTCTTCAGTCTGTTTGTAGCGCTAGAAGTCACACACTTTTGTGTCAAATGCTCATGAACAGGTGTCATTTATTGTTACTTAAGGCTAAAGATTTTGCACATTCCATGTGGAATCGCTAGAGGTTTTCCCTGGACTTGTTAGACCTCGAGGCCTTTGTTTACTTAGATAAGGCCTAAACAACAGGTTTTAGCCGAGGCCTACTGTGAGCTCTTTCATATGAAACTTGTGGCTATTGGATTATGCAAAAGGAGAGTTTCAAAACACCATGACAGGACATGATGGATTAGACTTTTGTGAGATAGTTGTAAATTTGCAGGATTGAAGTAGTAACATGAACATTTGCCTTTCTTTCATGGATCCAGGATATAACCCTTGTAAATGCTGGTGATAATCTTCTTTGGCTTGTCTTTCATGGTGCCCTATCATACAAACATGATACTGTACTTTCATTGTAAGAAATCTGAAGATGGGGATGTACATTTTGTACATTTACCTCAAGTTCTGAAAACAAGTATAGGTGTTTTATCCAAAGGAATTTGAATTAAATAAAAATATAAAAAATGTTGGAACACTAAGTGGCCCATTTATCATTCAATATTTGCCGCAAATATTAAGTATCACCCGAATGTATGTAGGAGGGATTGTAGCAGGAATCTCCGGTCCCTGTTGTGATCCCTCCTGCGCTGCCGCCGGCCACATCCCCAATAGAAACTGTGATATGAAGCTCCGCATCCCGGGGGCTACAGCCAGCACTGCCACCAGGGCAGTATGGTCAGCGAGGTCGGGGGGGGGGGGGGGGGGGTTATGCGTCGAGACCTCTTTCAGAGCCCTGTCCCTGCGCAGTCAGAAATAAGCTATCCTTCATAAATTGGCCCCTAATGGGTCCTACACACGTAACGATTTTTGAAATAATCTCGCTTGATTACTTAGAAAATGCCCCTACATCGCTTTGTGCCATAATAAAAATGATGCTGGCTATTAATCAGTCAGGGCCAGTGAGAACACTCGCCTAGACAGATCGCTTAGCACACAGTGCTGACACATCGCTGTGTGCTGAGCGCGGTCTTGCTGAGCGTTCTGAGCTATCTAGCATCAGCTAATCTTCCCGTGTGTAGGCCCCTTACTGTATGGTTATTTTAGCCCTTACTATGAACTACCATTTGACAACAGACACAACAGTAATATATTATTTTCTCAAACAATTTTACACATCATACAGTATGTGCTGCTGTATGACCACGGACAGTCCATCAGAGCAGAGCAGCAGGTTGCACTTTACAGCAGCATGAACATATATGCATTGTGTACCATGGGGTGAGCTGTGTCAGGAAGTATTTACAGAGCATTTTGCTGTCTGTAAACAATGGGCAGCCTGGGACTTAATAAAATTAGTGTTTGTTATTTGTCTTTGGGGGGCTTTTGGCTCTGTCATTCAGACTCCCATTGAAAACATCCCAAAATCCATCCACCCACTCTCCAACCTGACATCCACCCACACCTCAGCATGATTACTTTAACCCATCTGCAGCAGACAGGTCATTCCAATCCTCCCACAGAGTGATCCTTGCCTGGACTGTGGGGACTGAGCTGTCACTCAGTGAGAGGCAGCAGCTGATCCTTCCTCCATCCATCTTTCCAGTGACAGAAAATGGCTGGTGCAGTAAAAATGCAAATGCTTGCCCATGATTTTGCATATTCAAAGAGTTTAATGCTGTTCTTATACTAAAGCCAATAAGCAATTACATTGTGTGTATTAACAATTCTTTCTTTTTCCTTCCAGGCATTTTGTTGTTTATAAAATAAAACTATGTTTACTTATGCAATTAAAGCAAGCAAGCAATTAAAGCAACGTTTACAGTAACCTCAATGCACAGGTCTTAAACAAAACTATCCAATACACAAAGTAACAATAAATGTAAATATACACAAAATAGTATTGACACAATTCAGTCAGGGTATTTCAGTGAACTTTATTCAAGAAGTTCACTGAAAAAGGGGCCTATTTATCACGGATAGCCTTTACAATGCGATCTGGGCAGTATATTACCACCCAGGATCGCATTGTAAAATGCAATCCTAATGGCGGGATGTATCATCCGAAATGCGCAGGCACAGGGCTCCGAAAGGAATCCATCCCTGCAATGTGCTGTGCCGGAGGGGGGTCTGCGCACTTGTGGTTAGCACTGACCCCCCGCCAACCCCGCTGACCGCACTGCCTCGGCCGCAGTCCACTGTGTATCCCGTAGGCTACAATGGGCTACCACCATCTCAGAATGGTGGTAGCTCAGAGATGTGATTCGCTGCTGCCCGATGTTGATACAATGGGCAGCTTTGCATCCCCCATAGAAATCTATGGGGGATGTGACCAGCAGCGGTGCAGGAGGGATCACAGCAGGATAGGAGATTCCTGCTGCAGCCCCTCCTACGTACATTTGGGTGATACTTAATATTTGTGGCTAACCCCCGAAAATGGGTGTTTTCAGAGATTTAGCCACAAATATTGGATGATAAATGGGCTCCTTAGAGAGATCATTGCACATCTCAGATCTCTCCAAGCAGGCATTAAGGTTGTACCTCTGGGTATAGAAGTTACCACTTAGCAGTTCTAAGCCATGTTTCTCTCCAAGAACACAGGTGTCTGTTCAGAGCAGAAGTAAGTTCTTTCTAAGGAATAAAATGTAATAAATTATGATTTTCTGGTTACAGATACATGAACCAGCACTATACATACTGTACTACATAGTACACTAAGGGGGGTATTCAGTCCCGGGCACTGTTTCCAACAGGGGAAATAGTGCCCTTTGCCTATTCAATGCTGACAATGCTTCGACAGCATTGAAGGCGGATCTCAACAAAACAGATCAGACTTTTAAATCGTATCTGTGTTGGTGGAAACGGCCGGGGATTGTTGAATTCACCGCCATTTCTCAACAATCCGCGGCTGTTTTTGCCAGTATGTCCCCTTTTCGCTACTCAACAAGAGGAACATTGAATTCCGCCTGTCAAGAAACTGTTGAGCCGGGCGAAAACAGGCCAGGATTCTGACTGTCAGAAGATTCCGACAGTTGGAATCCAAGATTAAATACCCCCCATAATGTTACCTTTTCCCCCAACAACTTGTGGACTGAATTTCAAATGCAATGTTATATAATATGCAGCAATAAAATATTGCACCTTTACGTGCTTTTGCTTCCTTCCTGAAATCTTTCACAGTTTCCATGATCACAATTGCTCATACAAAACATGCCTTAAAATCAATGACTGGCCTAGCAAAATGCTCACCTCTAATATCATCTTTTCACATATAGTATTAGGCAACAGGCTGACAGAGGGACTGCTGCAGCTCACACTGAGGTTATATGCATTTTCGGTACTTGTTTAGTTACACAGCGGCTGATATATCGGATGTGATATCGGCCGATATATCGGCTGATCCAATGCAATTTTTTACCTGTTCATAACCCCACTATCCACTACGCATGGAGTGGATTTTATATAGTGTGGCGAGCCCGAAGTGTGGCGAGCGTACGCGGATTACTGCGCTCGCCACACTATGTAAAATCAACTCCATGCGTAGTGGATAGTGGGGTTATGAACAGGTAAAAAATTGCATTGGATCGCATCGGATCGGCCGATATATTGGCCGATATCGCATCCGATATATCGGCCGCCATGAAACTAAGAAAGTACACATTTTTTTCCTACCTTTATTAAGCTGTATATGCACAAGACTCGCTCTGCACATGTGAATATTGGGTCCTGTATCATCTGATGCAGTACTCAGTTAAAGTATTGGGGTGGGGAATGGGACGCTATGGCAGGGCGCTACCCACTCAGCAGCTCCTGCAAAGCAGGGAGGCGCCATGCTGAAAAGGCGCTGTCTCCCTCCCTGCTCTGCTAAAGCTGCCTCAGCCCTCACTGTCACTGCCTCCTGTACGCCGCCCGCAGCGCCTGTCTGACAGCGGGCGGTAGTATGGCGAGGCTGAGCAGCTCCCTGCACCGGGCACACACTGTCCTCCTCCTGCGACCTGCCCAGTCTTCCTGACGCAACTGTCTGTGAATGCCTGGATTGCTCCCTGCACCTGTCAACTGTCAATCAAATGACAAACAGGCAGCAGCGACGCCTACCCTTCCTTACCTCTTCTCAGTGTGCTGTGCGCCAGTGCCGCTGCCAGTCCTCAACACTCCACCCCCTCTATCTCCTCCCCTCTTCTTCCATCTCCTCCTTTTCTCACCTACTTTCCCCCTCAGTCCCGAGTGCTGCACATACTTTTTGTACTGCTTTCGGATCGCATCGCACACACATTGCATGCATGCCGTGCGATGTGATCTAGCCTATAACGTATGCCATTCTTGCAGCGTGTATGGGCACCTTTAGTGCCTGCAACATTTTGCAGACACAGCACTGAGATGGTGTATGCAAACATGTACATGCACCAGAGATCCTACATAGGATCGCATGTTGCATACACTCCCACAATCGGGCTGCAGCTTGTTGTAATGGCAATGTGAAAGGGCGCAAAATGTAAGGTTTGCAGGAGGGCGCCGGACACCCTAGCACCGGCCCTGCGCTATGGTCAGCGTTTCTTAAAACACGAAAGTGTCAGTCATGATTTTAGGGAATTACAAGGCATTTAGTTGCATCTTCCGGCACAGTAGAGTGAAATCACCAGCTATCCTGAGTAACCTGGGGGTAACTCAGATATCCAATGCTCATGCAGATGATCCAATTCTGCTTCTTTAGATGCAGCAGATCATAAAGCATACAGGGCATCTTTCTGATCAATGGCTCATGCTTCCTAGACATTCATGCAGAACATGATCATTTACACCAGACGCCTCCTGCAGAATTAGCATATGTTAGTATTGCTGCTGCATGCATAGATGCAAATTGCAATCAGGCCAACAGAACATAATTGAATAGCGCTGTTATATAGGCAATAAGAATGACAATTGTCTCAAGTGGGTCCCAGATATTATTTTACAAATGATGGTCTAAACTGTGGCCTTAATTGCACAAATTCATATAACATACCTCCCAACTTTGGGCTGCAGGGAAGAGGGACACATCAGGGTAACGAAGACATGGTCGCAAGGCCACGTCTGATTTTTGCCGCTATATAGGCATAAGCTCTGTAAGATACTGAGGGGACATGAGCCCTATGAGCTGCTGGTATACCCACTGTCCCTCTTTTCTGGTGTATAGATGCTGTGTGCATGAGCACAGTATCTACACACCGATGCTCTACTGAGCAGTGAGTGAGACAAGGGCTCCCAACTGCCCCACAATGCTGCCCGCGGGTGAGACAGTGGGATAGTCCCCCCAAAAAGCAGGACTTTCCCACCAAAATCGGGACAGTTGTGAGGTATGATATAGAAATGCATTCAGTAAAATGCATTTTGGCTTCAAATGAAAACCCACAAGTTAATTCTACACAAACTAACCAGCAAATTCAATATACAGGTCTTCTGGGACAGGAGTGTTGCCTCATTTGGCTTACAACAAAAGCAAAAACAATGTACAGGGCTGCTGGAGACATTTCCCCTGCAACAAAGGCTTGTTCTGTTGCTGAGATTGCTTTTCCTTTCCCTCCCAGCAGTTGTAACCTACCATACATGTGGACAGGGAGAGAGGGAAGGGATTACTTGTTTAAACAGGTGCTTGATGTGGGCAGTATTTTGGTGCAACATAAGTTTCTAAACTAAAATCAAGCATGGACAAATAAATTCCTGTATGACCACCCAAGATGTTTTTTTACTGTTTCACATCTGGGTTTATTGAATTTCATCTGAGGAACTTATTTTTTATATCGGAGAATAAAGAACACAAAATTCACTTTGTTGTTTTGCATACAAGAATGTGAATTTCTGAAGCCAATATCAGACACTAGAGTTAAAAAGATGACATGTACATTAACACATGAACAAATATAACTATACCTATATCCAATATCTATTTATTTCTCAGCATAGGGTTCCACTGTGTGTACTGTAGGTGACCTGAGACCTGGTCTTTGCATATGTTCCTGTACACTCTCCAGATAGCATGAGGCAAATCCCTCAAAGGCTGCTCATGGAGTGATGTGATCACTATTGACAAAATACAGTTGTAACAGGATGCTTTAATATTAGTCCTTTGTACTCTACGGAACACTCCAGGCAGTGTGTATACCGAGGAAAGGGGAAGAAGGAATAGAAATATGGCTTCTGTCAGCAGAGCGTCAGCTTGGTTTTAATTAATATATTATATATTGCTACACTGATACAGCGGGCCTGGCTAATTGCGGATGTCGGATGCAGTGGAGGGATATCATATGTGGAATTACGCATGTGTCCAGATAGTCTGTGCACACACTCACAACTGCAACTGAGGTGCCCGGGAGATGCTCAGGAGTAACTTTACCAAGGTGGGAGTTCTATTGAAGATGCTAAATAAATAAGAAGTAGAATCCAATTGGTTGCTATGGGCAACGTTCCATCTTCAATAGAACTCCCAAATTAGTGAATGTACTTCTCAGTGTCAGAAATGTTCTGCAAGCCTAGTGGACATCCCGGGCAGTGACTGGGAAGTGGTAACTCCCCCTACCCCCCACCCCAGCAATACTAAACTGATGCTGCCATTATCATATTTGTAAAGAAAAGAAAAGCTTGTCGCTTTGTAGTGCACCTTAAAGAGTTTAATCAATCCTAAAAAGTAACCTTTATTGATATTTGGTTAAAATTGCGGAGTATAAAAACACACATACAAACATCTTTGTGAAAAAACACACCAAAAAATTAAAAAGCTGTGTGTGCGCGCTTCCTGCACTTAATACTGCCAATCTTAGATTTAGAGTGGCCAGCGTCTTCTATGAATATCCAGAAATTTTTCTTTTTTGACAATCAATGCTTCTCAGCCATTATACTGGATACAAATTCAAATTAATCTCTGCCCTTAATTCTCTGCTGGTTGTTGCTCAAAGAGCAAACTGACACTTTGTAGTCAAATATTGTATACAATGTTGGCACAATACATTGGATACATTTCCTGTGTGTCTTTCTATATATATTTTAAAGAAAGACACAGTACTTTAAATGTCTCACTGATATAGCCTCTATTATAATTGATTTGGGAAAACCAGGTCAGTGTGCTTGGTGCATTGATAACATATTCTGGCAACCGTGTGCCTTTGGATTTTTATTTTGCGTGAAAAAATGATTGATCAGATTTTCCTTACAATATCAAAATCTCCTGGTGTGTACACAGGTATTATCAGTGTTTGGTTATCATTTGTTCATCAACTATTATTTTGATACAAGTCTGTTATGCACATTATCTTGATATATTATATAAATATCGCCATGGTTTACACACTGTAATTATTAGAGTAGTTTGTCTGCAGCGACGCTGCTTTCTCTGTAAATGCTAATACAGCGTGGCACAACTATACGGCTTTCCACATCACATAAATCATTGGGCTCAGTGATAAAGTATGCTGCTCTTACACTGACAAAGTGTGGCACAACTGTCAGGCTGTCAGCATTACATAGGCGCTCAGAGATATGGTAGATTGCTCAGTGGCGTAACTATATATTCTGCGCCCCCCCGCCAAATTTTTTCGGCGCCCCCCCCCCCCCGGCGCGCCACCCCCCCCCCCCGGCGCGACTGCGAACCCCCCCCCCCCTTCATACCCATACCTGTCGCGCTGCTGCCCTGCCGCATCTGCGTCACTGTCCCGTCACTCGCTCCCGGCACCGGCTCCTGCTGATAATGAAAAGTGACTCTTAGAAAATGGCTGCCAAAACTGTCTGCAATACGGGGGCAGCCATTTTCTAAGTGTCACTTTTCATTATCAGCAGGAGCCGGCGCCGGGAGCGAGTGACGGGCAGTGACCGCAGATGCGGCCGGGCAGCAGCGTAGCGGGTAACTATAGCACCGCAGCCCCCCAGGCGCCCATAGTTACTCTGCGCCTCCCCGCCATGGCGGGGGCTGCGGTAGCTTAGTTACGCCAGTGAGATTGCTCTTATAAGAGCATTTGTATCTAGACGCTGGATATACACTCGATATCAGCCCTCACACGGAGGGAGTGCTACGGAAGACGCCACACACACAGACTGTGCGCCGACGTACGTTCCGCTATCGCTTCATCAGGGCAACCCGTCCTGACGTCCATGGGCAGAATAAGTACTAGTTTGCAGGTAATCTCCTCCAATGGGCTCCCTTGTTTCCCATGGTTACCTCCTTCTCTCTCTCTCCTCCAATGAGGAGGGGATGGGCATTGTCCTTACCTCCCCTCCTTCTCCTTTGAAACGATCTATGCCGATTATAACTTTCATAAAATGGCATTCGTTGTATCATATTTAATTGTGGAATTACGCATCCACTAAGTGTTTTGTGTCATGTTAGTAGGTGTACATGTTCCCTCTGTACGTTATTTCTCTGCCGGCATATCCTTATGATCGGGCTGCATTGTTATTGCGGCATCACACTCCGTGTCATATAGCAATTAGATTATGTTGCTGATTGGACCACACTGCCCCCAGGAGCGTACACATATCGCTAGGTTGTACAGGGGAGATATGTATATATATGCGCATATATCCTCCCACGGGATAATGAATGATAATGTGTACGCTCCTGGGGGCAGTGTGGTCCAATCAGCAACATAATCTAATTGCTATATGACACGGAGTGTGATGCCGCAATAACAATGCAGCCCGATCATAAGGATATGCCGGCAGAGAAATAACGTACAGAGGAAACATGTACACCTACTAACATGACACAAAACACTTAGTGGATGCGTAATTCCACAATTAAATATGATACAACGAATGCCATTTTATGAAAGTTATAATCGGCATAGATCGTTTCAAAGGAGAAGGAGGGGAGGTAAGGACAATGCCCATCCCCTCCTCATTGAAGGAGAGAGAGAGAAGGAGGTAACCATGGGAAACAAGGGAGCCCATTGGAGGAGATTACCTGCAAACTAGTACTTATCCTGCCCATGGACGTCAGGACGGGTTGCCCTGATGAAGCGATAGCGGAACGTACGTCGGCGCACAGTCTGTGTGTGTGGCGTCTTCCGTAGCACTCCCTCCGTGTGAGGGCTGATATCGAGTGTATATCCAGCGTCTAGATACAAATGCTCTTATAAGAGCAATCTACCATATCTCTGAGCGCCTATGTAATGCTGACAGCCTGACAGTTGTGCCACACTTTGTCAGTGTAAGAGCAGCATACTTTATCACTGAGCCCAATGATTTATGTGATGTGGAAAGCCGTATAGTTGTGCCACGCTGTATTAGCATTTACAGAGAAAGCAGCGTCGCTGCAGACAAACTACTCTAATAATTACAGTGTGTAAACCATGGCGATATTTATATAATATATCAAGATAATGTGCATAACAGACTTGTATCAAAATAATAGTTGATGAACAAATGATAACCAAACACTGATAATACCTGTGTACACACCAGGAGATTTTGATATTGTAAGGAAAATCTGATCAATCATTTTTTCACGCAAAATAAAAATCCAAAGGCACACGGTTGCCAGAATATGTTATCAATGCACCAAGCACACTGACCTGGTTTTCCCAAATCAATTATAATAGAGGCTATATCAGTGAGACATTTAAAGTACTGTGTCTTTCTTTAAAATATATATAGAAAGACACACAGGAAATGTATCCAATGTATTGTGCCAACATTGTATACAATATTTGACTACAAAGTGTCAGTTTGCTCTTTGAGCAACAACCAGCAGAGAATTAAGGGCAGAGATTAATTTGAATTTGTATCCAGTATAATGGCTGAGAAGCATTGATTGTCAAAAAAGAAAAATTTCTGGATATTCATAGAAGACGCTGGCCACTCTAAATCTAAGATTGGCAGTATTAAGTGCAGGAAGCGCGCACACACAGCTTTTAAATTTTTTGGTGTGTTTTTTCACAAAGATGTTTGTATGTGTGTTTTTATACTCCGCTATTTTAACCAAATATCAATAAAGGTTACTTTTTAGGATTGATTAAACTCTTTAAGGTGCACTACAAAGCGACAAGCTTTTCTTTTCTTTACAAATACCATTCGTTTTTGTCTGGTAGTAGCACACCCCTCTAATCTGAGATAGGAGTAATAAACCAACACAGCAGTAAAACAGGGGGCCAACACAGAAATTTAAAAAACAATAATACGGTGCTCTTGTGCGACTAACCACCCACCCCAAAATGCTGCCATTATCATTAGTGCAAGGAAAATGCAAAAGTCCTCAAAGCATATTAAAAAAAGTAGAGAATCACCAAATGCTCAATATTATAGACCAGGGGTTCTCAAACTATTTTGCTCTGGGACCCCATCAGACAATTCAAATAATGATGGGACCCCATCAGACAATAAAAATTAATTACGGGACCCCAGCAAGTTACTGCAGAAGGTCATCATATCACATGTGTAGTCAGCAGACAGCACAAACATGGCAGCATTGTGGAGGTACAAAATGATGGGAGGGGTTTAAAATAACAGACTCCTTGAATCACTGATTGAGATGAAAAAAGTCATCAACCTGATGGTCAGCAAAATGGATTCGCGACCCCACAATGAGAAGGTCGGGACCCACTTTGGGGTCAGGACCCACAGTTTGAGAACCACTGTTATAGACAAATAAAAAAATACACATATACTACGCAAGAAATGGCGCATCACTGTACAAGATGAAGTGCAGAATACAGCCCATAACCTGGTATGAGCCCTGGGCATGGTTTGTGCTCATACATGTATGGGGCTGCTTAAAGTGTAGTCTGGTGGTTGTCCCATAATATCCTGTTCAGTTTGTCAATTCACATGTGTGTCAGAATTGTGTAAGGATTGACACTTCTGTAGAGTTGCAACCAGTGGTGGCTGCAGTGCTGACCAGGAAGGGCAGGGGTGGGGGTGAATCGCAAAGCACATATATATATATATATATATATATATATATATATATATATATATATATATATATATATATATATACGTCACCAGTGATGAGTGCATCAAGCAGCCAGGAATCAGCATAAGCCATTATACACTGATGGCCAGGGTCTGCATCCGCTGCTGGTTGCAATACATCTATGTGACTGCACCGCCCCTATCTGTGCTCTAGGTCAAATAGCCATCATCACTGTCAGCACACAATTGCACCAGCCCTATACTTGGAGATCTCAGCTTACATTAACCTATTAATAGCTATCAATTCCACCCACACAACTACATACAAATGTGCAAATGCCCCTTTGCCACCTAGTTAAAGCCATTTTGCCTTAAGTGGAGATGTGACCTAATTTTTTATGGGTCCTATTCCTCCCAACCATCCCAATTTTAATGGAAAAGATCCCATTTTGCAGCCCTGGCCTGCTGTCCCACCTCTGGTTTGCAATGTCCTGCAGGGGGAAAGGTTGGGAGTACATTCTCCCATATCCTTGCTCTGCATCCAAGCACTAAAGAGTGAGGCTGAGCACTGGCCATGCCCCTATGTGATATGCCATGGGGGACACAACTATGCCACTTTCTCATGCAGGTTCCTTTACCTGCTCCATTCCAAATGTTGGTAGGAACGGCATTACTCCCACATAGTTACTCGTCTCTGCTCAGCCGCAGAGCATGTGCATGTGTGTGTGTGTGTGTGTGTGTGTGTAATTTGGACTTAGCCCCTCCTTGATCTCTTTGGAGATGCTATGTAAATAATAAATGTTCATATGCTAATTCCTGATTTTAATCACAAACTATAATATAACTCAGGTTATCTTTGTGGTCCGATAAAACAATGCTTGTATTAATCACTTCCCTGTGTAGGACAAGTGGAGCTCATCCTCCACATATAGAGGCTGATTCTGAACAGATCGTAATGGTCCAAATTTGGCCCTGCCCCTGATGGGCGGGGTTTGCGCATACGCATACCCCGGGAGCGAACAGCTTTGCTGAGTTTCACACTTGCTGGACCGTTCACTCCAGGAGGGGTGGGCAGGGGCCTGAAGCCAAGGAATGCCCAGCGTTTAATGGATGTGCCTATAAAAAATTCTGGGCGTACCCCTGCAGACGAAGGCATGTCTATGTCTGCTTGGGGCAGGCATGTCTATGTCTGCAATGCCCTGAATTCGGTAGATAGTGGGCTCTAGAAAAGTCAGTCCAGGCTGGCGTTTCTTAGCGAAGGCAGGAGAAATCATTCGATGGTGAGGGACCATGGAATGATTTATACTCCTTGCAGCGTTTACCTCTATGCTAGGCTGTGAACAGGTCTAAATCAGGCCATTACTGTGCTTGTGGGCTGCAGAGCATGAGCCCCACCTCGTAATCCACAGGAACAGGTGGGAGTTTCTGGGTGGGGGGTCCCTGCAGCTACCAGACCAGGATAGGAAATGAAGCACAGTGATGACACGTTTGTTAAAATAAACAAAAAACTATTTAAATCAGTTTAAAAAGGAGCAACATAGGGGAACGCTTGTTTGAAAGAAGGGCACATCTCTTTTAAACTGGGAGCCATATTTGAAGTAAATATCTGATGGTCAGTAATTCCTTGGTATTTATTCTATACCGATCAGTGATAACCAGACAATGTCACCATGCACTATGGAAAATTGTATGTATATTAGAAGGAAGGCAGCTGATTGGCTGGTACTCTGTCCACTTTATCGCTCTCCGATGCTTAGTACATAGATAGTATGTGCCCATTTATTCCCATTATTGCACCTGTACACATACCTCTTTCAAATGATGTGTCTTCTATGCAGCTATTACCTTGCGATCATCTGTGATCCACCAGACATTATCACCCATTATCTGACATGGTCCCTGCTTTTTCAACTGTCATGCAACCCCATAGGTTTCCATGGGGGCTGCTGTGTGCCGGATTTGCCCAGCTTCAGGTGGCATTATACAATAGAACCCTCTCTGTGGATCCCAATGACCAATGTGCCAGCCACCAACCAGGCATAAGCTTAAGCTACAGGTGGGTCAAACCAAGATGCATAGTGTAATATGCTCCTGGCTTTTAGTATATTTGGGTGGAACTATTATTTTCATACTGTGAATTTGGGCTGAACATATTAAAAATTATTAATTACTATGCCCCTTTGTATTAAACTACAGCTATTAATCAGAATGCATACGTAGTGGATTCTTCTTGCTTTAAAACAATAATAATTATAGATCTACAACATTTTTATTCAAAAGTCAATTAAATGAAATCACACTTATGCTGTACCTAGAACAATTATAGGTTGTGCTTATTCTACCTCGTTGCATGAAATCAGATGAAGCAATATGTAATTGCCAGTGGTGATGTGGGTAGCAGGTATCCAATCCAATCATTGTCCATGTAAGCAAATGCACCAGCTTTACACTAATCCAAGTAGCAATGTCAGACACATTAAACATGTGAGTATCTATGTAATAATATTAAGCAATTTAACAACAAGTGGTATTCTTGTTATCATTCATTACTACATTTGAATGCCGGTCCAACCAGTGAGCTCATGCCATTTTCCAAACACATGACAGGAGCTGATTGGCTGGAGCACCATTTAAGATTAGTTACTAGTGATAACAGGGATGCCGCCCTTTGTTAAATTTTGCATAAAAAACATATCCTCTTTTGCAATGTATAACTCATACTTTCCTACTTCTGAAAACTGGTTTCAGGGAGATTATAGTTGCTAGTAGAATTTCGCACAGCGCCTCATTGAGGGGCGTGTCATGTTCCACCTAAAGGGAGTGTCTAGTTCAATATATGGAGAGATTGTGAAAAAGAGATTGTGAACGTGGCACTAGAAGCGTGGGTGTGTACTGCTACATCTGAGAGATACTATACTTCCTAAGAAAAGTCACTGATACGTGTCAGGTATTGTTCATCTATTGTGTTTTACACATGGTTCCATATAAATGGCCCCAAGAGATGCATGTAGCCATAGGGATCATTCTGTTTTATCACGAATGCTGATAAATGGTTCTGATGATTCAATGTATCTATCTCTCATTCCTTTAATTCCCAAAAATGTAACAGTGTAATGTGGGCTAGGGGAAATGAGGGAGATTGATGGACTAATCAGGGAGAGAGGGAGATTTCCACTAGTTCAGGGAGTCTCCTGCAGCATGCAGGAGGATAGGCAACTATGGTATAACTTCCCATTTCACATAGTTTTAGTTGTCCAACAATTCCTGAAGTAACATGATATTTCCTGCAAATCATTCCAGTGACTCACATCTCTGTCTTGTGAAGGTGTGATGACAGGAGAACTTGATTTATCTCATTCTGATTTAGATAAGGTTAATTTTGAGCATGCTTAGGCACTGAGCCAATACTGCTCATACCAGCTGTGACCTGGTTAGGATTCCCACAGTGCAGAAATGGCCACAGTACTTGCAGTATACAGTGGGATTCTTATATGTAACCTTTATCCATTAAAATGCAGCCTGGGGCATCACAGAGTCCGTACACTCCCTGTAACTGCCATGCCATGATAAGCACACATAGAATACTGTATGCTGCTCTAGGCTACTGGAAACACGTCTAACATTTTATAAAATGTACAGAAAATGGTAGCACAATCTTACTGTAACCAGCAATGTAAGTGTACTGTACACATTCAGCCACAATCCTTGTTCTGCTAACAGCATATGTAGGTGAAAGGGGGGAGTCCCCCTTGTAGCTTATGGACGTGAGCAGGGCCGGTGCAATACAGTAGCAGGGTAAGCAATGCAGGAGGACACCGAGTAGGAGAGGCGCTCTTCCCATCTGGAACCATCTGCCACATCAATCTCTATATTCCATGTGCTGTCAAGCGGTTGTGGAGCCAGTTTAAATATGGCACTGACCAATCGTAAGCTCATGGATGGACAACTAATAGGCAGTGGATCTATATGAAAGTGCACCAGGTGGAACCCTTTAGACATACACTTACATCAGGTATAGGTAGACACACTGCATAATGCCCACAGGAGAAGCACCCCTTATGCACACAACTCCCACAGGACAAGCGCCGCTTATGCACACAATGCCTACAAGAGTAGCGTCTCCCAGTGTCACTGTCAATCATGTGTCCCCCCCAGTGTCAGCTATGTCCCACTTCCTCCAGTATCGGCCCTGCCCCTCTTCCCCCAGTGTCAGCCTTGTCCCCCATCCCCCCAGAGTTAGCCCTGTCCCCTTCCTCCAGTGTCAGCCCTATCCCCCCTTCACCTGTGTCAGCGCTATCAGATCTCCTCTCCTCCCCCCTTGTGTTGGGTCACATACCAGTGCCCACTTGTAGCTGCTGCTCTCAGACTCCATAGTCAGTGCCAGTGTGTCCCCTCCATGCTGCACTCTGTTTCCCAGCCTCAGGAGTTTCCTTAGTCAGTCACAGCTCCACCTGCGGATCATAGTGCCAAGTCTAGGACATAGGATGGAAGCACTAATAAGCTTCAGCTCATAACTTCCCCTATGTGTCCTAGATGGTTGAGTATATATCCACGTGTTAAATATCATTTAACAGTTAGAATATTAACAAGTATGTGTATATGGGGGACACTCAGGGGTTCTGTATAATAATTGGTTACACGCTCTTTGCATTACTTTTGTAGACTTTCACTTTATGCTGTTGATAAAAGTGAAGTTCCGGTGATTGAATGAAGGTACTAGCCACAGCCCATGATGCAGACCACACCACTGCAGCACTGGTCATGGCTCCCCCCCCACCCCCCTCACACACACACTTATATCACTGGTTACACCTCCAGTGGTGGCACGCAATAAGCCCTTCAGAAATGTCTGCTCCAGATCGTGCTCATGTCTATCCCCCTTTTTTTATATTTATATTACATAATGTATGATACTGTAGCTGTCTTTCCAGGAAAGTCCCATGCTATGAAATTACCAATTTAAGGCTGAAAATCAAAGAAAATTAAGACTTTCACATGTGCATCTTACTTGTCACTTTGTAGCTTCTGACCCTGCATTATATGAGGGGCCAGTTAAATATTTAGATTGCTCACATTATATGGATGCTGCTAGTCAGAATGTAATTTTATTTTTGGGATTGCACGTTGTTCACAAAGGTCACAGCCCATTACATTTCTGCAGCTTCCAGTAATAAGACCAAACTGAAAACGCAACCCAAAACCAATGGCAGGACAGTGACGCACATGAACATTGTCCTCTAGCCATCAAAGTCTTCATAAATAACAGCATCTTTGTGTTGTCTGCCCACATCCGATTTGCAGTGTGATTAAGACAGACCAAAACCACCATGGAACAGCCAGGACTAAGGGGAAATGCATCTTGACATGACAATAAATGAACCATTTTTTGGAAATACAAATAGTTTAAAGAATTAAAAGAATATACACAAAAGCCTGAGGAAGTGAATAAGAAAAAAAGCATACTGTACTTTCTGATATAATACCAAATACCTATACCAAATATATATTAATTTCCCATACATCATTATTAGCATCCAAAAATAATGTCACATACTGTATATTTCAAACATCAAGTTCAATCATAAAACATTTAGTTCTCAACCATAAGCTACTGTGAAAAGTCAAAAAGACTATTGGAAAGCTTCTTGAATTGGCATCATCCTTCTACTAAGTATAAAATTTTACTGGTAGCCAGGCGGGGAGGGGTGGGGAGACTACCAGGACCGTTCCGGGCCCCGATAGAGAGGGAAGGGTCACCCAGCGGCAGGATCGACAAGTAGTCTCCATAAGTCTGCCGGGGTGGCTGCAGTGCTCTGGCTAGTGGGCACATCCAAGTGCCACTAGTTGGGAGTAGAGCAGCTGTGTAGAATTGGTGTCACGTGACCCCTGTTGGCACCACAGACATTTACTACACAAATATATAACAAAACAGTTGATAAGTTCTGTACTTCAAACAAGGTACAGCAATGAACCAGGTGTTCAACCTTGAACACCTTGAAAAAGGCAATGTAGAAAATGGTTTAGAATAACCCCTTTTTAGGGTAAATCAGAAACCTAATTCTTTCCTCTTAGTTTAAAATATCTGCCTCAATTGCAAAAGGCCTTGTATACTCTCGACAGACACTCTTTCTTAATGTTTACCATGATTCTTACTTATCCCCAATGTGCCACTGTCCATATTGGCACTGCTATCGAAATGATAGCAGGCGATATGCAGGGCAAATGTATGAATGGTCAGCAGCGCTGACTGTTCCACCCCCTTCCGCTAAAGACTTTGACAGCTGCAGGTGGCGATGCCCTATCCCCACAGCAGAGACAGCGTGGTCCCTGCTGCCGGATTTTAACTGCACTGGTGATTTTAGTAGTGAGATCTCGCGGATGCCCAGTGAGCCGGCTGGGCAGGCAAAGACAGCGCTTCAGTGTGAACTGATGCAATGTCTCCAGAAGGAGACATTGCTGGAAGGGGGAGTTTGCACGGGAACATTAATGGTTGGTCGGATATCCATCACTGAGCAATGGCAAAGGGAGAGAGACAAAGGACCTAATTCAGACCTGGGGCAGATGTAACCTGTGCAGAGAGAGATACATTTGGGTGGGTTGTGTTCAAACAGAAAACTAAATTGCAGTGTAAAAATAAAGTAGCCAGTATTTACACTGCACGGAAACAAAATGACTCACCCAAATCTAACTCTCTCTACACGCGTAACATCTGCCCCACCTGCAGTGCACATGGTTTTGGCCATTTTGAGAACAAATTTGTCAGGTCTGAGTTAGGCCCTAAGTGATAGGGAGAAGGAAAATAAGAGGCGGCAGCAATGTAGGGGAATGCATGGCAACTGGTTAGCCAATCAGCACGCAATAGTTTAAAAAAAAAAGAGATTATTCCCAAACACATGATATATTGGTGACAATCTATGTGTTTACATAAATAGAACATCGAGATAAGTTATAGTCTAAAATGCAGAGAAAAACCAACAGAAATATTGGCAAATCAAAAAATAAACTCCTATGGGCAGCAGAAATTTTGGACTTGGAAAATAACATCATGGAAATTGTCATCTGCCATCTTATCTGAACCAAAATTGCTTTGGTATGTATGAGACTGAAATAAATAATATGCCACATCAACATATACTACAGAGAGCTTTATCTCTCGGTCACCGCAGGGTAATTCAGGGCAGGGACATGAACTAATGACCTTGTGAGTTGCACATGAACTTATGTTTCCCAGTCACATCAATCAATCCAGTGGCCCCTCATCATGAATAGAACTGAGTGAGCGCTTTTCAGCGCAATTATTTGGCAAAAAGTCTGTGAATCAAAAATCTGTAATCATGTTCTCATCCTTGACATGGGAAAATGATACCAAAGAATAGTCAAACTAGTGGTGCCATTCACTTCCTAATGGATGAGCTGGAATAACAAATCGGAGGTATGTGAGGGGAAAATTCAACCGCAACTGCAAAAGTATGCAAATTTGGAACCAAGATGATCAATTTGGCAACTCATCTCTGAGAGTCATCGTCCATGAGGCTGGGATACAAAGGTGCAGTGACCAAAACCATGGAAAGGTGGGAATGTCAACTTTAAAAGCAAAGCAATTTAAAAAAAAAAAAACAGAGAAGATGCATGAAGACAGTTATTTTTCTACTTGTGATGGGTTTATGAGAAGCCTGATAAATAATACAGGAAAGAATGACATTGTTGCAGTTGTCATGGAAGAGATAAAAACTCCTGGAGAAACACATTTCATTTCATGACAAATGCCAGAACACAGGGTCACACCACAAAGACGAGTTTGAGATGAGCGAGCAAGCCATGAAAAAAATGAGAGGAAGTGTTATTCAAGAGGAAGTCCACTGAATTCATCCAATAGTCTGAAGAAGTGTCAGGAGCCAATTCAGAAACATAATACAAAATGATAGACATAAGGCTTTTCTCTGTATTTAAATTAGGAGCATGTTGTGCCTACTGACCGTGCATGAGGTAATGGAAGGCACATCGGCTAACTATTGTACTCATTCATTTTACTTTTAGGACCCTTGACAGGCATTGCATGCAAACATATTTTAGGGAAAAATTTATATCAGAGTGTTATGTAATCTAAAATATATCATTTACCTCGGATCATTTTCTCAAGGCTTTTTTTTTT
Organism: Crinia signifera; assembly: GCF_055691185.1. Classification (NCBI taxonomy): domain Eukaryota; kingdom Metazoa; phylum Chordata; class Amphibia; order Anura; family Myobatrachidae; genus Crinia; species Crinia signifera. The sequence continues at coordinate 230,341,698 of NC_139219.1, read as the reverse complement.
TTATTCATAAAATGATGGGTGAAATTTACTAGGATGAGAGATACAGAAAATGAGAGATTGTGTAAGGAATCTACTTTTTTTTAAAAGTGGCAATCATTTACATTGCAAAATCAAACAGTGTAAATGATTGCCGCTTTAAAAAACAATGGAGATTTCTTACAAAATTTCTCACTTTCTGAATCTCTCATCCTATTATATTTCCCCCAAAACTGTATATCAATGTAATGCACTAACATCATCCTTCTACTGCAAAAGGCTAAACCATTAGTTCAGATCTCAGTCCCCATTATTATCAATGAAGTCTATAATCTGACCCCTATGTACCAAACCCCAAAAAGCTTTGTTAGATGTCATAAACTGCTTTATGCCTATGGAGGCATTGTTGCTGGAATGCTTCAATATGCCGGGGAAGTAACTAGTAAGGGGCAGGATTATTGCTACAGTTGTACCTGCACCTTAACTTTAAGACAAAGTAAGGAAACTCATGTAAGAATGATTATGTTCTCTGCAAGGTGCATTGCAAATCATGACGCGCCCTCAAAATTTTGTATGTAGGCCTCTATGTCTTCTAATGTAAGTTTCTCAGGAAATGAAATCTCAGAGTGTTAATTGTCCCTGCTTGTTTTCTGTCCTGTACTCCCTCTTTCTAATCTGTATGTAAAACTGTATGTAGAACTTTTGGTTCTACATACAGTACTTGGTGGAAACTCCAACTGGTACTTCTGAAAGGCCATAATCATGTCAGCTGTTAGAAAATTACTGATTTTCCACACAAAAACGTATCACATTAAATGTAACTTATGCATTCTTCTTCTATCTTAAATCATGTGTTTGCCATGCCTTCTGAGTAATGTCAGGGTCTGGCACTGGCCATGGGCGCCGCCATCTTGCTTTTCTCCACATGACCAGTTCTAATCTAACAACCATGATTCCAGGGTCAGATGACTTGCCCATCCAATCCTGGGAAGACAGGTACTTTAAATAGGAAGTCCACTCAGCCAGGAATCGTCTTTGCAACTTGTCTCCTTGCAGACTCGTTTGGCTCCAGTCTCTTCTTGTGTTCTCCAAAAACTCTGCTACTCTTGGCTATCCTGAATAACTACCATGGGTCTGCTAAAGCTGGTTAGCCTGTGACTTCTGCCCCTCTGCTACTCCTCCTGGTTATCCATTGTGACCCCTGCGGCTCTGCTAAATCTGTCTATCCTCTAGTGATTGCTAGTTCTGCTAACACTGGTTATCCTGAGGTGATTGGTACAACTCTGTTAATCCAGGTTATACCATGTGAACACCACATCTCTGCTGAATCCTGGTCATCCTGTGTGTTCGCTGCAGCTCTACTGAATCCCCATTATCCTGTGTTCACTGCAGCTCTGCTAAATACAGGTATTCTACTGAGATCAGGTACTCCTGTAGTGACTGTTCTAGTTTTGCTGAACTCTAGTGCCCTTCTTGGGATTGCCACAGTTCTTTTGATCTGGGATATTTCTGGGGTATTAATACAGTTTAAGAGTCCTGGTTTCATGTCTATGTATGATCAGCTCTGCTGGGCCCAGTATTTGCTGAGTGACATCTAATGCGCTTCTGTATCTTGCCAACCAATAATATTGACTACATAGTATTATTACGCTAGTCTCTGTTTATGATGAAAATCTATATCAAATGTCTACAGTTTCCCAGTAACACCCAACCAGAACCCAATTTCAGGAATTATGCAACCCTGGTTTGTGAAACCAGTAATACCCCTTTCACATCGCACTTTTAAAACGGTATATTGCCATTTTTTTTCCATTTTAAAACGTTTAAGGCTGCAATGTGAAAGTGCCAGAGTTGATTTACCGGTTAAAGTTAACCGGTATTTCAACACGGTTTAAAAGCAGAGTCCTACACGGTTCAAAGCCGTTTTTTTGGCAGTTTGAACAGCTCTATTTCAATGGCTTGAAACGTGTCCCTTGGGGGTTAAACGGGTTGAATGTTTGAATGGTATTAAATGATTTTTAAAATGGTTTTCACCTGCAATGTGAAAGGTCTCAAGGCTCAGACCCGTTTTAAAGTCCCATTTAAGAATACCGTGTCATTACCCATTTCTGCAATGTGAAAGCAGTATGAGTAACCAGTATCACATTCTGCAGTATATGTACTTCATCTGTAAATTCGAACATTATAGCGCTTTAAACACCGCATGAACTACAGTGTAAGTGATGAAATCTACACATTTATAGATTGTGCCAAAAATATTAAAACACTCATCCTCTCCCAAAGGATCACTGCTTTTTCTCCATTGATGTTCTCTATAAAGTTAGTGCATCTGACATCATCTGAAAATGGTGTAAGCTAACTGGCCAAGCTCTGGAAAGCTAAGCTAACTGGTCCAGATTGCAATCCCTATTTAGAATACTGGGGACTGCAGTCTGCGGTGTTACTCAGGTAGAGTGTGATATGACATGTCGACATTCATAATGTTGACATTTGCAATGTCAACATGCGAATAATAATAATATCCACATTCATCATGTAGAGACCAATTAAACATCAACATGTTTTTTCAGACTGTTGGTGTATTGTCCCTTGGGGCATAGTGGCTACTTACCTGCTCCCAATGGCTGCAGCAGCTCTAGCCGCATCTTCCGAGTAGGTATGCCAATCCTTGGGTCAGTGGGATCAATGGGATCAATGGGATCCTGGGATTTAGGACAATTTTTCTTGGCATTTCAATCGCACATTTCATCCCTTTCTGCCAGACAGAGCTAAACAGCAGCAGCGCTTGGATCAGGTGCTGCCAAGTAAACATGGTATGCAGCCACGCACTGGCCGCCCAGACCACTGCCCCCACCTGCCCTCTCTGCTGCGTATGCAGGTCCACGCCCCTGCAGAACCCCGCCATCATTCACTGACCCTCACCCACTTTCTGTTCCATGTCCGCCAGCTCTACCCTTGCTCCCAAGGACTGCTTCTAAGCAGTTCCCTGTGTGTCGCCACATCAGGAGGCCAATCTCGAGAATTTTTTTAAATCTGACTCACAGGATTGAATAAATGGCCTGGGATTGGCCTCCCTACTTTTGAGTCCCGGCACGTGTGGAGTCATTTGAAAGAACAGAGTTATGTAAGTACAGTCCCTCATACTCACTATAGTTGATATTCAATCTATTCTGTCACTACATATGTTCAGGCATGTCCATTAGTTAAAAGGTAACTTTCTAGTACTGTCAGTAAATCATTTAATAAATATCTGCAGTAAACACCTTTTACTTTACAGTGAGCTGATGTTCCCCAATCTAATCTAGTTACCAATCTATTCTTTAAGGCCTATTAACTAGAAACAATTTGTAGACAAATTTCTAGCAGCAGGACATTAGAGCCTTCCTGCGATGCTGGATAAAGAGTACCTGTAACCTTTCTCCAACCTCCCCCTCTCTTCATGCTGAGAGTTCACTGTTGACCAGCACCACGCTGCTCCCTTGGGTATAGGACTCTGACTTATACCTTAGCAATAGGGGAACAGCACTTACAAATAATTATTCAATTAAATATGGAAGTCGAAAAGAGAACCATGCTACAAGTAATAATAGGTTATGTTTGTATTCACTTTAGCAAATTAGATTTCTGTGTAATATATAGTTCCAATGTTCTCTTGAATGCTGACGATTTAATTGACTAAAGACCATGCATGAAGCGAAGCAATCTCTTTAATGAAATGTACAGCTCCTTCCTATGCCCTGACTGAGGCTCATGTGTAGTGTGAAAGCTGTCTGTTTGGTAGAATTTGGTGTGGGGGGTAGACAAAGCCCCTATTCTTGCAGAAGACTTGCGAAAGAAGAAAGATATAACATAATGCAATAAATCTGATTAATATACCTTGTGACAATCCTAACAAAAAGCAAAGGGTCAGAGACTGAACTGGACTATGACCTTTCACCTGTAATTACATGGGCACAATAGGGCCCTCAGTTGGTAATCAGAGTGACCCTGCTTTTCAAAGCTACCTGCTGCTTATTACAAAGAGATTGGACACAGTTTTCAACATGATGGAAACACCTTCAGAGCAAAGGCCCTATCTCCTTTACTGTTGGGTGAGGATCGTTCACAGAGTTATGCTGTAGCTGTTTGGAGGTCTGGCCAGCCCAGCGGAAAACTTGTGTGTTAAGGCAGAACCCCCCTAAAAAGTGCCATTAATAAGATACCATTGATGGCAGAGCGCAGTGTTTCTGAATGATGGAACCATCTGTGGCACAAGCTTCAAAAGCTTTATCTTTCCGCTGATACTTGTGTTCTTTTATAAAGATCTGCTGCTCTATTTGTACTCTGGATCAAGGTTGTATTGAAGCCTCTCTGGCTGGATTGTATATACATGTAATTTCCTTGTGTCATGTGGATATAGATGATTAATGATGTTGCTGATGAGTAAAACGGATCTGATTCTTATAGGACTACAAACTAATCCTTCTACCAGGCCAGCATTGCGGGAACTTCAAAGGCACTAATGTTGAACATTAAGGTTTCACATCTGTTGTAATGCTTTCAATTTATGGCAATATACATATATTATGGAGATATATAAGTAACATGCAAGAGATCATTTAAGAAGCACACGTTAAAGTCCGCTGTCCAATAGTTAGCAGCTTTGGAGCCACTGTGAAAGTGTCCTGGGGTGTTTGGGTGCACAGAGTTAAGACACATACACACTGGCCGACTTTGAGCCGAAAGCTGCTCAGTTTAGCCATTTGAGTTACTTTCAGCTTGAAAGCCACCCAGTGTGTACGGGGCAGTGATGAGCGGGGAGCGCTGATACCACCTCCCACATTATCACTGGCCTGGCCGCTCATCTGCTGGTATTACCAGCAGATGAGCGACAGAGTGGATGACCGTTCCATAGCGTCCTGCTTTGGAAAGTCATCCACACTGGAGAAAATCGCAAAAATAGGCGAAAATTTTTCAGTGAGTATGCACTCAGCGTTTTTCAGCCCAGCGATTTTCCCTATCGTACACAAATTGACCAGTGTGCATGGACCTTAAGGTGGAGGTATCTGTGGAGAAACAGCAAGAGGGAAGGAGTTGGGTGAAATGAAGGGATTGCAGGCAAGTACAGTATGTGAATAGGAATGACTCAAGTAGCTTATGTTCCTGCAGATGATCCAATGCTTCATCTTTAAACACAGCAACAGATCAGAGAAGCCGGCAGTCGGCATCAGTTTACACAAGACGCTTTCTGTGGCATTAACATATTATCAAACAGTTGCTGCATGCAATGGCTGAATGATCTGCATCCATCTCTGATTCAGGCCCACATTTCCTGCATGTTGCTCCTCTGCGGCTGGTGCAGGGTTGAAAATATGTTGACTGTAATTGCTCGTGTATTGTGTGCTCTGGTCATGCAACTAAATTCAGGTTCCCACAAGTTGTGACATCGCTGTGTTCAGAACCCTCTTGTCTGGATGCTTGGCTTCATATCTGCCACCATTATCACTACAGACTGGCTGGAGGGGACAGTTTGCAGGTGGTTAGCAGACTACTGCTAGATTCAGGGGTGCAGCCACGGTCACCCAGCTGATGCCTAGTGGGGAAGGGCCATAGCCTTAGGTCACCGGGATATAACACCTCCAAACACCTTCCTGAATGTTCCAAGATGGGAAGGGTAGTGAGGAAGGTGTTTGGACTGTGTTAGTATCTGTGTGTGAGGGAGAGTATTGAGGCCCATGTTATGGGCTTAGGGCCCATGTTGTGGGCTCACCAGGCACGTTGCAAGTTCCTGCTTTGCCTGGGCCTAGCATTTTCTGATTGCAGCCCTGATAGTACCAAAGATATGTCTGAAAAATGGTGGAATTTCAAAGCTCTACACAGCCAGCAATTCCACTGACATGTCATTATTGAACTTATCCTATAGGCAAACACTCTATTATTGCCCCGTTACCAGTGCTGTTGAGAAAGCCGAGGGGCTAGAGCACTGAAGATGGCATTGCCTAATATGTGAGGCATGCTCACGCCTTTTCCAAGAAACAAAATAATGTCTAGTACTTCATTAGTCCTCCTCAGCAGCTAGCCCAGGTAAATAGTACCCCCCCCCCCCTGTGCCCCTGCCAGATTCACCCCTTCAGTCGTCACAAGTAGAATTTACAGCCACTCTCTGAGCACTTTAAAAAATGCTTCACACCAGGGGTGTAACTCCCAGAGGCAAAGGAGTCATCTGCCTCTAGGCAACAAGCCTTGAAGTGGCACCTGCATGTATAGCAGCCCCTGTGTGGTTCACAATGGGATCCAAATGTGACCACTACTCTTCCAACGGAGCTCTGCAGCACACACGCAAATTTTATTGACTCTATCCCAGAAGCCCTGCTAACACCTGCAATAGGGGACAGGATGGTTGCTGCCTGATACCACTCATACCACTCAGCCTGCGCTGTAGCAAGCTATAGTGCACCTTCCACTATTGCTAGACTATGGGATGGGACCCACTGGTGAATGACGATTCTGAATTCCCATGAGTCTGACCCTGACCAACTGGCAATTTGCACACAGAGTAGCTGGAGCCCTGCCAATTCACTGTAGGCTCGGGTACATATACACAATGGACCTGATTTGGGTGAGTTATTTTGTTTCTGTGCAGGGTAAATCATGGCTGCTTTATTTTTACACTGCAAATTAGATTTCAGTTTGAACACACCTCACCCAAATGTAAGTCTTCCTGCACATGTTACATTTGCCCCACCTGCAATGCACATGGTTTTGCCCATTTAAGAAAGATTTTGCTTTTGCGGTCAACTCCGAATCAGGACCAATATTTGTTTTCCATTTTTTTTTTTAAACCAAACTTAAATTTGACACCGGGCGATTGGGATGAACTTACGCCTCTACTTAACACGTACAATAATTTCCACATGTAGTCATAACAGTTTAGGGACTCTGGCATGCATTCATTTTGATATGAGTGAGGCTAAAGTGAGCAGTGTTTTAGCAGAATAATGTAAAAGTTAGCAAGTGGCCAGTAAAGTTTTTCCAAAGTTGGTTGTCTAGGTGAGCTGGGTGTACCAGTGCACACCAAATAAGTTTTGTGGTATATACTGGGAACACTTTATAATGAGCTCCACAGTGTTTTAAAGTAGCATGTGTTTCAATGTAGTATCCACAGAAGTAATATGGTAAGCAGAGCTCTTCATTACATTGAAACACAATACATTTTTTAAAAAGCATCAAAGGGATATTGGGATTGTGGGCAGGTCCATGTGATGTCATGACATGATGTCACAGGGTAGTCTTGCAGTGCTCCTATGGGAATGTTTTGAATGGCTAGAATATCCTTGTGGGGCCCCTTGGAACCTGCTGGGCCCTAGGTGGGTACCTAGGTTACCTTGTGGAATATCTGCCTCTGGGTTGGAGTTAGGGTTATTACTAGGATGCCTGATTGAGACCCGATCGCTCGGCTGCAAATTCAATGTCTCAGCGATCATCGAACGGCCACGCATGTGCATGGTACACAGTGAACATGCGCATTGCCCCTTGTGAACAAAGCCAGCAATGGCTTGCCACTGCTGGCCTTTCACAAGGTTGTTGACAGCCAGTGGCCGATTGTCGGCAGCATGCCAGAGTTTTCTGGGAGTGCGGCACACGGCCGTTGGGAGGAAGGGCTGTTGATTATAGCAGAGGCCTTCTTCTCACCATGGCCATTGCATCGCTGAGTAAGTCTAGACTTACTCAACACTGCGAACATGGGTGGGTGGAGATGGTTAAAGTTAGACTGCGGAAGGGTAGTTTGCATTAAGCAGCTGGGGGGAGGGGGGGTTATACAATCTAATGAACTAATGAACTGATTTTTCTATGGGTATCTTGTACCCTTTTTCTTTGTATTTTATATGTTGTATTGATGCAGTGTAACTATTGTAGTACAACCAAGTAGACTCTCTTTTGTAATACAGTATTCCCTTGCAAATGTAAAGCACTTTGAGTGCTTTTGGAGAAAATATTCTCATTATTATATTATTATTTGCTTTTAATGGATTGCAGAAAAGAAAATTGTTAACAATAAGAGATCATAGTAAATATTAGGGTGGACTTGACCCTTACATTTTGTACCTCTACTCCTCTTCACTCATCCCTTACCATCCTAGCCACCTTTTTATAATCAATTCTTCAAGCAATCTCGCCCCCCAGACCCCATTCCCTCACACCTTCTCTGCTCAATGCCCCCTACACCTGACCTGCCCGCCCCTTGTCCTATGCAAATTATACCTCTTACATATTTTAAATATTATACTAATGTTATGTACATTTTCGCCACTACTGAATATTTATATTTATCTTTATATCTAGTCCTATAGATTTATTGGTTATGTATACATTTTTTATCATAATATGTTTTTCTTATTAATTGACTATTGATTGTTTGACTGGGCTACTGCTATATAAGGGAGCCCTGCAGGCAGTATCAGTATGCCTTCATCTTGCATGCTGCACTGATGCTTCGTTTGACCTGTCTTGATAAAGACCCTTACTTCTCATGTTACCTGTGGATTGATTAAAGTCATTTACCTATATAATTGGTGAGTGCCGCCATTTGCCCATATATGAAGAGCCCTGCAATCAGAAAATCGCCACCTTGCCAGATTGAAATCCTGCTCTGTGCAAGGCTTGCAAAAATGATGCCGATCTGCGATTAGCAGCAAATTCATACACAAGCCTCTCCCCATGAAATAATATATCCTCTGTGGGCAGTCTGTGCATAGCCCAGGACTTGCTAGGTGGGTGCAATAGAAACAGGATGATTGGGCAAGGGCTGATGTTACACGCCTTCTCTACAAACGCTTTTGCATGCCTGCGGTTTCCCCTGACACTCCCAGAAAACAGTGACACCACACATGGCTTCATGTTAGCCAACTTACGTACCACCAGTGATAAAAAAGTTGCAGGATTTTATTGCAGGGTGGCATCGCGCATGCACAGTTGTTGGATTATCACCTGGCCTGCGAATCAAGTGCCTTTAATTGACCCAAATGTATACTTATACTATTTTTCATGTACCCCTAACGTGATGAAGTGTTTATATTACAGAAAAAGCGTTCTTTTAATATTTTATACAGTGTTTTAAAAAAGCATAATGCAGTCAGTTTACATGTTTTTAGTCCCCAAAATATTTTTATTACCCCCCTCTAATATACTTGTATATGTAGTGACATGCAGTGATCCTATGTTACTATGCCATAGGCTGATCTCCCTATTTACACCTGCACTTCTCACTGCTGAACACATCGCAGGTCACCTGATTTTCTAATAGAATAGGGGCCTAATTCAGACCTGTTTGTTAGGCTGCGTATGTGCCTAGTGAACAGGTAAACGCCGCATTTCGCCCAACCGAAGGCCATCCTCCCACCCGCCATGCGAATCCCCGCATTTGCATGAGAGGGGATGTGTATGATTACCCATCTTGTCGCAGTGGCCGCACAGGTGAAAAATTATTAGATGGTCAAATGATTTTTTTCCCCTGTTCGCAGATAAAAGTCAGTCTGAACTGACTTTAATCATGGCTGGAGATGGTCGAATTCAGGGTAGACGTCATGTGACCCCGAGCAGGCATTGACACGCATGCATTCGCAGGGGATTGCCTAGCGTCTTCATGGGCCCCCCATTAAATGCTGGGCGTTCCTCCGCTCCAGCATCCTGTCCACCCCCCTCCCTCCCCTCACAGTGCAAACGCATCGGCGTGTGTAATACTCGCTGAAGGCGTTCGCACAGGGGGTTTACACATGCGCATATTCGCGCGTGCGTAGACCTCCACCATCAAAAACGGGGCTGAATTCTCTGCTCACCGAGCAGGTCTGAATTGCCTCCTAGGTTGAAAAATGGGAGCGTGCATACCCACGATAAGCATTTTTTAGGTGATATCATATGTGCGATAACGCATTACTGCAGATACATAGATATCTCCCTTAGCTTACATATGACTAGTTACATAGCAGTGTGCATACTGCTAAACGTCATGTATTCGCTATCCACACATTCATCCACAAATGTATTTACTTTACAATATTTACATGTTGATGCTATTATTTTATTCCACGGAATAAGTTCCAAATCCTATTGGTAGAACAAAGAATTTATAGTCATTCTTCTTTGGAGTCTGTTTGGCTGTAATTCGGCAAAGAAGACATACAGTACAGTATAGGTTTATGATACTTGCCTAAGTTTCAATAAATAGTCCTTTCTATTGCCGCACAGTGGTAAATAGGCCCATATGCTGGAGAAATAGCTTTAAATCTTTTGCTAATCTAGACATTTTTAAATGGCGCTCGGAAAACCTTCATTCCCATCTACAGAACAAAGTCTTTATGTATTGTATTGTTCAAATGGCAAGATGAAGTAATCTGAAATTCTGTACAATACATTAATGACATAAAGAAGAGCAAAGGCTTTTGTCATTTCAATGTATGTCTGTTAATTTGACCTATGTAACCTATACTGTTCAACTGATTCGGTTCCCAGATTCCAGAGCGTAATAGGTTTACCTCTGATATTGTGGTTTGGTCTTAGCTTTCATTATGTGATGTTCCATTCTCTAAATGATGAGATCATTATTAAACTGAATACACCGCTTAATAATGGAAGGTATAGTCTATGAATAGGGCTGATCTCCACTAACTAATTTATACCAGTATGTGAATTGCTTTTCAACTTCCAAACAGACATTTGTTTCACATGCAGTGGTAAAGGAGGGGGGATACATACGGATGATCGTCAGTGGGGATGCTGGCAGTCAGAACACTGATGCCTGTATCCCGGTAGAGGGAATGCCGACAGGAGTCTGGTAAGTATACCTGCATTCTCCCTGCCTTCCTATAACTCTCCTTCTATGACGGGATTGCAGTGCTGGTCTTCTGACAGCTAGTAGGATGCCTGCGTCAGTATTCTGACTGCTGACATCCCATCCAGCGGGATGCTAACCACATCCCGAGGAGGAAGCATGGTACTGTGTGAAAGCTGCCACACAAGCTGTTGAGTAATGCACAGACACATTATAAACAACAATATTTCTCCCTCTTGCAAGACCGGTTCGCCCTGTGAAAAGCTTACAGATTATTGTCACCAAGCTATCACCAATGGATTTCTACGGATCATGTGATTTCTAATGCAGCTGCATGCCCTAGACTCCAACACACCCTCATATGCACTGAGTAATTCCAGAAGTGTGCGTTTTGTGGGTGTGGATCAGTGGGTTTACCAGTATTAGGTTTTGATGGTCTGCAGGCATGAAGGGGACGAAAGAGGCAGTAACAATCCTGATAGCCACTACTTTCATGGTTCCCAGGACAAGTGAGATAATGAGCCTTATCAGTTTGCATATATTACAGCACAGCGCAGCAACAATACAACTATGTTGCAAGTTATGCAGACACAAAGTGGATATTGTATGCATACCGATCAATATTTTTGGGTGTGTATCGATTGATTCGCTGAACATGGCAAATCGTTGCAACAGGAGTAGAATAACAGCGCCTGAATGACCCTCATAGCATCCTAAAGTATGAAAAACAATGTCTGAGGATATTTAATGCATTTAACTACGCAGCGGGTGGAAGATTTGAATAAAAGCTGGTGCCTCCTTGCACATGGCGCCGGTTATAGCATCCTGGTCCCTGCCTTGTGCGAGTTCCCAGTGGTGTGTTCCTGGTTCCTGGATCCTGCTCTGTCAGAGTCTCCAGTTGGTCCTTGTATTCCTGCGCTGCTGCACCTGATCCCATCTGTGGTTAACATCTTCCCAGATAAGTCAGGGGTTTCCCTGCAGCCTTCCCTTCTTTATCATATTTGCATATTTAAAGACTATCTCTGTGCATTGTTGCATTTACATTGTGTTTGTGACCATCATTGTGTGCTATAGTCACCTTGTACACAGTTACACCCGGGGTTGTTCCACTGGGTTAGCCAGTTTTCCTCTTGCACTCTCCTTGCCTTGGTGGACACATTATCCCACATAAGACCAGGCGGTATCGGGGACGGAGCTGGCATAAACAGTTCCATCGAACGCGGCTGTTATTGGTGAAGCCTAGCACTGCACGTGTCCGTCAACTGCAAGGGGAGGCAATAGAGTTAGGGGGCAGGTTTGGCGATACCCTCCAGAGCCCTTACACAGCCCCTCCATGCATGTATAAGTCCACAACACAGATGCTGAGAATTACACCTAATATGTTACAACTACATTGCCAGCAACATTGCACAGATAGCATTGGCATCTATCTGTCTATCTATCTATCAATGGAATGCCCTCCCAAGCACAACAAGACTCTTCTCCAGTCTCCAAACCTAAAGCGTTCCCTGAAAACTCATCTCTTCAGGCAAGCTTATCAAATTCCAGAACTGTCACTTAACCTTCATATATTGTTCCTATCTAATCACATGCCCACTGTACAGTCCACACATATCCACTCTCTTTCTTTTTCACATTTTCCATCCTCTTGACCCATGGCCAAACTGATGGGTCATCCATCGTATTTTATAGCACACCAGGAACCTTTGCATTCTGGTAGAATTAATGCAATAAAGAGTACAGTATCTATTCTTCTATATCAATGCCTATTTCCCTATAGATTGTAAGCTTGAGAGCAGGGCCCTCCTACCTTTTGACTGTCTGTAAATATCCTATTTGTTGTATCACTGTCTCCTTTTGTATAGCGCAACAGAATATGCTGCGCTATATATGAAACTGTTAATAAATAATAAATAAATCTATCTATCTATTTATCTATCTATTGAAAAACAGCTGTGTAAAATGTAATCAGATCTTTTGTATGCAAAGTAGCTGCTACTTGAATATGAATAAACCGCTGGGCACGTGCGTAGCACTACTGACATAATGGTCTTACAAATGAAAAATGCCATTGTTGGATTACAATGTACGTATACTTATACACGTGTCTTTGTACATTAATCATTTTAGACACTGCAACTTTCTGAAAACAAATACATTGGCTGGCAGTGCATTTGATGAAAAGCTGCCTTCCTTACATTGCTTCATGTGCATTTACATTGTTCTCTTTGAAACGATCTAAGAAAAAAAAATTATATTTAAACAGTCAACACCAAATCCTGTGGACTCTAGTTTGGGTAATGGGCCAAAGCAAATCAATTGGACACTGCAGTTCAAAGATAAGGATCTAGCCTTTTATTTTTGGATAGGCCTCAATGACCCCAATCAATCTATGTCTCTGAAAGTTGAAATCAGCCACTCCTCTAATTAACCTCTTCATTACAACTGAGTCTTGTTTGTATTTTTACTATGAGCATTACTTGGTAGTTGTGGTGTTGAAGCGGTTAAAACACTTTAAATCTGGACAGATGCTCCAATAAAATCAACTTTATTAACTGTTTACTTGCTGATATCTATCAAGAAACAGCTTGCAGAGGCTTTACCTCCCAAGAATACAACTGCTAATCTTTTTATGTGGTGCAACTGGCGTAAAATGGCTTGATGTAATAAATGACAAAAAGATTGCCATTACTCTTTAAACTTTAAAATGACCACATACAAAGATAGGTGAGTTTGTGCGTGTGTTCTGGTGATGGATGACTCAGTGCCCTCTAATTACCCAGAATCAGGCACAAGTCATGTACAACTGCAGGGTCACTATTTAGCTGTGCTTTGTTCTCTTCTTTGCCTACTTCTCTCATTCATTTGTGCATGCTGCAAAACATACTGGAGGATTATAAATCATAATTAATCATTATACTGTTTCTTAAAGAGACCTGCTGAAAATCTTTTAATTTATTGACTTGTATCTTACAGGGCACAAGCATTAAATGGAAGATACTATGTTTTTAAATGTTCTCTGCCAAGTTATCTTTCTTATCTTTTATATTCAATTTGGTGCATCTCAATTTGAAAGTTGCCGCCAGGTTTTGGTATTGTTCGGAAGCATTGCAAAAATATGGATTTTTTTGTCTAGAAACTCTATGTAGTAAAGAAGAATGAAATATGCTGGCACTAAAGAAGTCAGTGTAATCAAGTAATATTAATAAATGTTGTTGCTAAACTGCATTTGTTATATAAAAAAAATTACATATGTATTTCTTATATAGCGCAGCAGATTCCGTTGCGCTTTACAATTGTAGACAGTGATAGAATAAACTGGGTAACAACAGACAGACTTGGGGCCTTATTTTGGTTCATTCTTTCTGACAAAATCCTTCTTAGATGGACAAAACCTTGTGCACTGCAGGTGGGGCAGATGTAACTTGTGCACATCTAATTAGATTTGGGTGGGGTTTTACTTCAAAGTGAGATCTATATTGCAGTGTTAAAATAAAGCAGCCAGTATTTACCCTGCAAAGAATCACCAAAAAATCACCAAATCTATTTCTATCTGTACATGTTACATCTGCCCCCCTGCAGTGCACATGGTTTTGTCCATCTAAGAAGGATTTTGCCAGAAAGAGTGAACTCGAATAAGGCCCTTGGAGGTAAGAGGGCCCTGCTGCAAGCTTACAATCTATAGGGTATATATATGCACTCTTATCCTCAATTTTGGTGACTGCTGGGTGCAGTTCAATAGCAGTGTAAAGACAGTACTATATAGACAGAAATAGGTTCCCCCAAAGGGAAAGAACAGCACTCACCAGACTTGAATGAAATGTTCAAAAGTACCACGGGGTCCACATTTAATCAGTCAAGTGCAGGCTGCACTTGACTGAGTATGTTTGGACCCTGTGGTACTTTTGAGTGCTGCTCTTTCCCTTCAGGGAACCTCTCTCTCTGGTTTACATGACAACCCGATGCATTTCATCTTAACGACTTCTTCAGGGGTATACATTCCAATCCACTGATTAGATGGAATTGGAATTTTCTGTAAATTTAAAGGTGCCTTTCATTATATTATGGGTGCCTCAGTTGGAATAAATACAGGTTGGTCCCAACAAAATTGGTAAGATCGTGTAAGAACTTGAGACTTGAGGACTGGAGAAAATAACCAGCAGCAGCATGCAGCACAGATATGTGTATTCATTCAATGCCTTGAAAAAGCGGCTATGCGAAGCATGCGCCGGCCTCCTTAACGGTGTGCAGCTCTTCATGTGGTCTGCTGCATATTGTTTATTGTATATATATATGACATGCCTCAAACTGCTCTTGTTAGAGCATGAAAAACTTTCACCATTAACAGTACCGAGAACACTCTGCACATATACTGTCTGTGTTATAACGGTACATTGAACTGGGACTGAGGGCGGTCTGAAGCACGTGGCATTGTGCTCAGCGCCGACAGGCAATAGTTCATCTGAATCATAAGCAATATATACACAAGCTAGATATATATGAACACTATACCCATTGTACTGATCCTTTAACCATTTAATCTATATTGAGATTTAGGGCTTTGCCCAATCTAAACTAATAGGTTAAAATTACAGTGCCTGTCCTCTTCATCTATTAGTTTGCTGTGTCAAATCTACAACCAGCGAAACGCTGGGATTTGTTGCTAACATATATTGATTGTTACCGTTCATTCATATGTACTGAATAATATGCAAATGCGGGACACAATAAATGAATGATATATCTGTAGGTGCCCATTGATACAATAACAGACTAAGACAGTCATAGAACTGTGCATGCCTTACAGGAAGTCACACAGTCTATGCTTTCCTTATGCCCTGATACAATACGTTGAGCGGGATGCAGTCAATTTACCTACAATCAAAATCCCGACGGTCAAAATACCGACAACCATTGACTGACGGTCAAAATACTGACAAGGTCAAAGTACAGACAAGGTAAAAATACCCACATTTAAAACACTGACACGGTCAAAATACCAACACGGTCAAATACTGACATTTAACTTGTTCATACTTTACCATCCCAGTGGACATGGAAGGGGAATATAATAGTGTGCCCGAAGCATGGCGAGCGTAGAGAGCCATGCGAGGGGACGCAGTACTATGGTTGACTGTCCATATCGCACCGACATGTGCCGACAGGCGGAATATCATGCCCTACCATCCACTAGGGTGTGGAGGGAGAATATAATAGCGTGACGAGCATAGCGAGCCATGCAAGGGGACACGGTACACTCATACGGGTTTTATGTCGACCTATGTCAACATACAGACCAACAAAATATGAATAACTTGTGTATTCTTTTTGACCTGTGTGTATGTATGTATATATATATATATATATATATATATATATATATATATATATATATATATATATAATGACGATTTTCAAAAAAATGAAAACAGGAGGCGGCACTCAAAGAAAACGTGGGTAAAATGTATTAAAGCATAAAAGTGCAAAACTGGTCAGTATACATGGTCAACAGTTTCGGAGCTGGCGCCCCTTCCTCACGACCACTGACACATCAACTGAATCAAACAAAACATAGTGGTGAAGTGCCGAAAACGGGACCACGAGCATTCCGGATAGGGGAATTTTTCGGTTTTTGGAATAATTTTTTTTAGGCATACTTACCTGTCCCCTGATGGTGTCCGGTGGTCCCTCGGCGTCCACGCAGTCCCCGGGCGTCCACAGCAGGCCTCCGGCATCTTCTCTGGGTCTCCAGCGGTCCCAGGAATGCATTGCGCGAGTGTGCGCACGCACCGGCGCGCGTGCACACTCGCGCAGTGCATTCCTGGGACCGCTGGAGACCCTGGAGAAGATGCCGGAGGCCTGCTGTGGACGCCCTGGGACATGGTAAGTATGAAAAGAGGGTTAGGGGGGTTTAAAAAAAAAATTTGAATGATTCCAAAAACCACGGTTTTTGGAATAATTCGGATAAGGGATGCACGGATACGGGATACTCAACCTGTATATATATATATATATATATCGGTATTTTGACCTAGTTGGTATTTTGACCATGCCTGTATTTTAAATGTCGGTATTTTGACTGTCGGTCAATGGTTGTCGGTATTATGACCTTTGGGATTTTGACCATCGGTATTTCATACCGAATCTCATTGAGCAGCTATTTATTTAAAGAGGAAAGGAGATAATACTTTACAGTCCTTATTTAGATTTACCATCTTTATTAAAACTAATTATACTGACATATTATCTAGCTGCTGTTGAACTTTATATAATACAGGCAACATTGTTGCTCATTCCACTATACAAAAGTATCAATGGAACTTCACTGACTGTTGAAAAATAATTAACAATCTGTTACCATTTATGAGATACAGTTATCAGCAGTACAACATATTGAATACGACCTGAGGCATTTATTAAAATTAATTATCCTCCTAATAAGTTTGATGGAAAGCAGGTCATTAGAAATTAACCCACTCAATGAATGTTGAATAGGTGTGGTGATAGGAGTGATTTCTGGACTACATAATTAATCACAAGCACTATTAAGCACCCACGTCCGTTAATTTTAATAACATCCCTATTGTGTTTATCCCACGTATTTGTTGTGTTTCTATACTTCACTTTTTTTAAATACCACATTCAAGCTTACATTTGACAATTCTTCTTTCTTTATATATGCATATATGATATTAGCTAAATTCTAAATGAAATGGATCCACCAAATTATTATTTGTACTTCTCACCATGGGGTTTATTCTAGTTCATTCTTTCTGACAAAATCCTTCTTAGATGGACAAAACCATGTGCACTACAGGGGGGCAGATGTAACATGTGCAGATAGAATTAGATTTCGGTGTTATTTTGTTTCTGTGCAGGGAAAATACTGACTGCTTTATTTTTACACTGCAATATAGATCTCACTTTGAAGAAAAACCCCACCCAAATCTAATTCTCTCTGCACAAGTTACATCTGCCCCACCCGCAGTGCACATGGTTTTGTCCATCTAAGAAGGATTTTGTCAGAAAGAATGAAGTAGAATAACCCCCCATCTTATTTGGGATCTTGAATTCAAATGTATCTTCTATTTAAATGTTTATCTCACAACATTGCTACCCATTACTGCGTACATTACATCTCTTGTATTGTTTTTGTTTTTTATAAACTAGAAAGACAAAGAAATGGCTTAAATTAAAATTTACCAAAAGCTTTTGTAATAAAACAAACAGCATATTCTGTTTCAATTAACAATGAGGAACAAAATAGTAATAAAATGATACTGGGCAATAACAGAGAGTGAAAGGTACGTATAGAGGTGCTAAGACTGACAAGATTACAATCCATAATAATTAAACATTTGTACTGCATTTAAAAAAATATATATATTTAAATGAACTGGAAAAGAAAAAAGGTCCATCATAATTTGATGTGTAAACAGTAGTGTGCTTTTGAAATACATTTGGAATATAATCTTTATGGTTTCTAAGATTCATGGTTATAAGTATACACATTATGCAGGGTCATTTTTGATCTACAGACATGGAATGGCACATTTGTAACACTATTGTGTCTGTTTCTGTACACATTTCTACATAATTGGTGTAGTTCTATTCATCATATATTTTCTGTAATCTGTGGTTATTCTCATCTATTTTGCACCTATGGACCACAATTTTGTGAACCATATTATACTACTATACTATGCTATGCTATTTCTTGGAGGGCTTAAGTGAAACCCCTTTTGTTTCCTACACATGTGTTTGCCCAGCTGTAAACTGATCAATACAGCAAAATTCTTTGTATACCATTGTGCTGTAGGTGGCGGCTCAGCAGGATAAAGTATCATAGCCGGTACAAAACGATGAAACATAAATACAAACTGATGCAAAATGTATTAATGTTTTAGTAGTTTTAAGAAATAGTATTTTCACTAGATTTTATTATTTTCCCTATTTCCTAGAAGGGCTTATTATGTTTTCTCTTAAAGAGCTTTACTATTCATCTTCATCGACAGCTATTTATAAGACTTCTGGAGGGTGTATTAAACTACTGTATGGTATGGATTTAGAAATAGGCTGTGTGTGTGCATGTGTGCGTGGGGGGGGGGGGCTACAGTTAGGCTGTAGGGTAGGGGGGTTAGTTTTAAGCAATGGGTTAAGGGGGTTATTGTTGCACACTAGTGGGGAGGTTTAGAGTCAGTCTGCCATGAGGTGGGGTAGGATGAGAAGGACGGGTAGGGGGAAAGTAAGTATACTTACCTGACCTCTGTCGGGATTCCCTCCTTCAGGATGCCAGACTTATTACTAAAATCACCAGCATTCTGACCACCAGTCATCTGTATGTATCATATCTATACACTTGCCTTGGCAAAGGGGTGTTAAACCCTGAAACATTGGACATATAGATGTGACCACGTTTGAATATACACATTTGAATCGACTCTGAGTGCCGCTATTTTCCATTGTAACTATATATATATATATATATATATATTCTGTGGATGCGGCGGCACTCAGTGAAATAACGGCACAAGCAGACACCTGTAGACGCCAACGTTTCAATACTTTTTATAGTATTTTCGTCAGGGCAGCCCTGACAAAAATACTATAAAAAGTATTGAAATGTTGGCGTCTACAGGCGTCTGCTTGTGCCTTTATTTCACTGAGTGCCGCTGCATCCACAGAATGTATGGGTGTTCCCTTACTGTTGTAAGGACATCAGACGGAAGGCACCAGGATTGTTATACACATATGCAGTGAGTGCCAGACCAGACCGAAGTTTTATATATATATATATATATATATATATATATATATATATATATATATATATATATATATATACTGTATAAAAATTTTAAACAATACCAATATTGCACTAATAACATAAATGTGTATATCACTGTATATTCTGGTTGCCAGCTAACCTCAAATGGTCCCTTGCCTAGGTAGACCAACTGTAGACATAAATCTTAGAAGACAAAGGGAGCACCTTGAAAATTTTTGATTTAAGATCACCTGTTTGGTAGAATTAGGACAATAGATACCCAAAATATAAAACATCAACCATTATCATTCAAAGTTTTCTTTACTTGATATCTTATTCAAAAAATTAAAATGTGTTTAGAATCAGTACAGGGTGGACCTTGCTGAAGACCACTTGGAACCCCGAAATTCAAAAGTCACCCAATGTGTTTCGTCCATTGGGACTTCCTCAAGGGTGTTGATAAACTTGTGGTGACCTTTCTTCATTCATAGGTCAGTGGAAATCATTTATAATAACTTCTGGGGAGATTAAACCTCCTGTTCAATGTTAAACAGGCTTATTCCTGTACAAATACAATGGTAAGGACCAAGTGGTAAATCTCTGGAATAGTCTAAAATTCACATTTACTACTATGTATATTCCTATGGCTTAAGCACCCTAGCGAAATATCTACTGTATTCAAGGGTTAAATGGGAAGGCTTGGTTTAACAGCTTCTCTAGGCTCAGTGTACCTGTCTTTAGTCAGCAAGGGAACAACTGATTTTCCTGAGTGACACATTTTTTACATTTTGTTTGACTATATAAAGTAGTTACATTTATGAAGTAAGCAAATCTACTATATTCCTTATATATGAGTGTACTTAAAAGTCTTGCATAAGCTCTACTGTTATTAGAAAGTCATTTGGGTACTTATGTATTATCTGGACTCCCATGTTAAATGCACCCCATTTTTTCATACCCCTACTATCCAACTACGCATGGAGTTGATTTTATATAGTGTGGCGAGCGCAGCGAGCCACCGTGCCCGAAGCGGGAGTCCAGATATTACATAAGTACCGTCATTTGCATCTTCTACATGCTTGTTATACAGGAAAGCACATTTTAAGACCATGAGGTCCATAACTAGATGTTGATAAGGATGGTACTTACCAGTGGCACTTGTTGAAGAGTCGATGAGGGAGGGGGGCGTATTGGTTGCCCCAGATCAAACATATTGAAGGGGCAAGGTGCACACAAA
Source organism: Crinia signifera (assembly GCF_055691185.1). Lineage (NCBI taxonomy): Eukaryota > Metazoa > Chordata > Amphibia > Anura > Myobatrachidae > Crinia > Crinia signifera. The sequence continues at coordinate 230,320,911 of NC_139219.1, read as the reverse complement.
ATAGGCATCCCACCTAGCATTAGAAATGATGCAAGTGGTGTTCCCATATGTTGGTACACACAGTGTTGGACTGGACCATGGGACAAATCCTGACGGGCCCCACTGCCTGGGGGGCCCACCTCCAATTATATTGATAAGGTTCCAGGTTGCTCACATGAATTTGAAAAGGGGTGTGTAGAGTGAATTCTCAGGCGCACTGTGTATGTCTACCTCTTGAGGATGTCACAACACCCTACAAAATGAGCATACACAGAAAAAGAGATAGAGGTGACCTGACCATTTGGTGCAAACAAATTAATATGTGGTATATAGAAATAACATGAAATGTGTAAATAAAATGCTAAGAGATGATATATTACCCAAGGAAAATATAAATATTAATAGTTCACAAAGTATTATTGAAGTTAATACTCAGACGTGGTTCTTGATCTTTCAGTGTTTGTAGGGAAAGTCCCAGCGATGTTTAGCATGACCCTGAATAAAATGAAATAACAATATATATCAGACCAAATGGAATAATAGTAATAGTAAAAGAAAGAAGAAGAAAGTGAAGTGCACTGCGTACCAAACTTACAATGCAACGGATTCCTCCCATAGCAGTTTTTTTCATCCAGGTGCGTGGTATCCCTGTTGAATCAGCAGAAGCCTCACTCAACTATTTGGTCAGTATGGTGTATGTCCAGTCAGTAAAGATGGTTCATATGTAAAAGACTTGATAACAAAAAATATGTGCACATTTTGGGGGGTATTCTGATGGGAACCTCGACGACCATCTAAAGATGCAGAAGGTGCACGCATATGTAAGATTGCTCTTAGCAACCTTACATATGCGTTCACATTCAGGAGAAAGTCGGCGGGTAGCTGACATCCGGTGATGTCACCTGCCAGCCCCCTGCATGTCCATCACGGCCGCATTAGCATGAGAATGCCCAGTGTTCTTATGGAAACGCCCATGAAACGATGCGTGTTCCCATATGCTAATAGGCCAGCCCGCTACCCCACGACCCCGCCGCCCTCCGCCCGTAAGGATGGGCGTGTGTACCCTGCGAACAGTTTTACTCGCAAAGTAAAAACATTGGCCCTGTGTGAACACACGTAGCCAAGCGAATGGACCAGAATAAGGTCCTTTCTGTTACTTCTACAGTGCACTGGTGTTATTTATCTGGTGCATTATAGTGCATGCACTAGCAGCATTTACTATATTTTTTTCCTTTATTTCTCTATGCAGCCCGCAGCCCCCAGCCATTTACTTCATATTTACATTCCACTTTGGCAGTCACATTTATACGACCAATTAAGAAAAAAACCACTGCCACCACTTTTTTGCTATTCAGTAGAGAATCTGTGTTCATTTAAAACAGCTGTCGATGGGAGTTTCCAAGGATTTTAGTTTGCAGCCCCTAAATATGTGAAACGTACTGTAAGGAAAAACATTTTTAGGCAAAAATTTCAGGACTCAATACAGAACCTCTGGAAAGAAAAAACATGCACTTGAAGTTTTTAATTAACATCATTTGGTCAATAAATATGTTGTTTTTTAGGTGATTTGCTGTAAAAATGGGTTTATATATTTAGGACGTATTTCAGTTTATTGTATTATTGAGAAATTCATTTTTCAACTTGCAGACAGGAGTTACAAGGTCCCCCTCCCCCTCCCCCCAATATTTTTGTAAATGGCTTGCCAAGCATTAAAATCACTTGCTAAATATAATTTTTCCCATGATTAGTAAAAAAAAGGTAAAATCAGCCAATTTACTTTTTTAAGAACCTCAAATCCTTTACTTATGGTCACTAACAGCCTACCATACTGTTATCCAGTGATATTTGCCACCATTTGGTGTTCAGGGTAATTTCAGTAGAAAGTGCCAATTCTCTACTGTCCTACAACCGATAACTCGCCGTGCCAAGTCACTACTGCAACCATGGCTGTTACAGTATAGTGATTCTGGGGGATTTATCCCATAATTGCATTTGAAACAACTATTATTTTACTATTTTATACAAAACAGAATAATTTGCCTTGTATGTTTGCTTTCGTACCTTAAAAATATTCCTAATACTTCAACTTTTTTATACTATTGAAGATGTGGCCTTGGATCCCATTTATTAGAGTTCACATCATGTTGAAACAGACTTTTGTTCATTTTTCAGTCTGCGGATTGTTAGCCAACGAACTTGACTCTTAATTTGTTGCGGTACCTGTCACACATGTTTTATTCTCTGTATGTTTAAAGTTTTCTCAAAAGAATACTAGATGGTATTTATGCGGCTGGACAATACATCCCCGGCTGCCTCCTAATCTGCAGCAGCAGCATAGCTGCACTGAGACGCTTTGTGCTGTTTGGAAAATGCCTGCAAATGAAGTGCAATACAATGTCAAGTAGGCCTGTTTGACTCCAGGTTGGATTCGGTTTTGTTTGGGGTTCTTAGAATACTCCTAGTTGACTTCAGACTTTGTTCTGCTAGTTATAAATTAAGTCTGAAGAAAAACGGAAAGGAATTTTCACTAATCCTGTATTATACAATACTAAATAAGTAAGTATTTTTCCCCTCATCCTGACCTGATCTAAGAGGCAAAGCCAGAGAGGCAGCTGCATTTGAAGGGGATTTTCATCTTGTTTTCAGGACCCAATTACCGAACTCAAGCTAAATGTAACATGGTTTTAATTCTCTTTGGGTCTTAAGCATTCCTATGAGGCTCCAACGTCTCCTCCATTCACTCTGACTTACATTGACTAGCGATAAAAATTTCCGCTGTAAACAAAAAGACACTTTTTCCTTTGCCCAGAAGCACAAGTGCATCCGTAACCTTGGCTTTGTTTAGAAGCATAACAACCAAATTATCTCTAATGAATGCAGTGCTTCGTTTTTTATTTAGTCCAGCAAACATATCAATCTGAAAATATGGATGAGTATATGAATGTGCTCGGAGCAGACGTAGGAATCGTTTATTTGTCAACACATCCAATATTTGTTTCCACTCCTGGTAGATGTTAAGGTGCATATGGATTAACTATTTTTGTAGTTGGCTGACTATGGTAAAGTATGGGGGTAATGGATAGAGATTGGGCTGTATGTGTGGCTGACGATCACCTGCTGTGATCTGGAGAACCTGAGACTAAAGCGGGGTACACACTAATAGATATATCTGCAGACCAATTGATTTGCAGATATATCTACAGATGAATCAGGCAATGTGTTCTCCATTCACAATTCCCGATCCATCGGAACTGACATCATAAGTGGGCGGGTGCATTTGCATGCGCCCACCCACTGAGCTGTCAATCACCAGCGGTTGTACGGAGTGGCCGACGGATCGCTGTACACACACAGCACGATGTGCCGATATATCTCTAGATAAATAGGGCATTGGATGAGTTGCAGAGCCGACGCGATATATCTGTGAAAGACTCCATTCACATATCTATTGCTCGTACACACTGGGTGATGGTGTATCGATATATCGGCCGTTCAATTGACCAATGTGTCTGCAGCAGTCTTACATTAGCAATTTCCATGTATGGGAATGTAAAGGTTCTGAGAGGCAGTCTCAGTCTTCAAAGTGCAAGAATAGATAAATGCATCTGTATCTTAATCCATAATGCAGACTTTTTCAATACATCATACAGCACTTGAAATGTCCCGTATTTCTCGCTTTAATGACTGTGATTGTGAAGAGATGAGCAAAGTTGCAGAAGAATTTAGTGTATATGACCTTTAAATAGGTCATTTTGCAAAATACATATCTTACAGGTCCACTTTTGGTTTATCTTGTTGTTGAATGAAACTTTTCAAACTACATTTGCAAAATGTGCACTTATATTATATATATATATATATATAGGTTTCCTAACCTCCAGGAATGGCTCGGAGGCTCCCGAAAATCGTAAATTACCACTATTCAAGGCTTTTCGGAGGGAGGGGGTGGGGCTAAATATGCAAATTGTGTCATTTCGCCCAGCCCAATGCGATAATCTGCAGTAGTGGTCTAGATAGGTTTACCTAATAATGTTTCAGTAGAAATAGCTGCAATAGTCTGCAGTAGTTGTCTAGATAGGTTTATCTAATAATGTTTCAGTAGAAATAGCTGCAATAGTCTGCAGTAGTGGTCTAGATACTGTAACATAGAAACATAGAAACATAGAATTTGACGGAAGATAAAAACCGCTTGGCCCATCTAGTCTGCCCCTTTTTTTAAACATGTTACCTCAAACCATATTTGATCCTTATTTTTTTGTAAGGATATCAATATGCTTATCCCAAGCATGTTTAAATTGTACTACTGTATTTGCGTCTACCACCTCTGTTGGGAGGCTATTCCACTTATCTACTACTCTTTCTGTGAAAAAATTCTTCCTCACATTTCCCCTGAATCTTCCTCCCTCTAGTTTCAGTGCATGTCCTCGTGTTCTGTTGCTCCTCTTCCTGTGAAGAATGTCTCCCACCTGTACCTTGTTAAACCCCTTGATATATTTGAAAGTTTCTATCATGTCCCCCCTTTCCCTTCTCTGCTCTAAAGTATACATATTAAGATCTTTTAGTCTTTCCTGGTACGTTTTGTGATGTAGGCCATGCACCATTTTAGTTGCTCTTCTTTGTACCGTCTCTAATGTATTTATATCCTTCTGGAGATATGGCCTCCAGAACTGAACACAATACTCTAGGTGAGGTCGTACCAATGACCTATACAGTGGCATTATTACTTCTTTCTTTCTATATAAGTTTACCTCTTGATAAAAAGGAGAGAGGAGGAGTCAATCGGTCCTGTAAGTTTACCTCTTGATAAAAAGGAGAGAGGAGGAGTCAATCGATATCCAATGAAGTTATAACTAAGCTGAATCTTTGTAACTAGATCCTTCTCATGGTATGATGCAGTGGTGCCCAAACTGTGTGCCTCGGAGCACTTGCAGTGGTGCCTCAGGTCTCAGGTTTGTGGTCCAGAACCAATTCAAATTAATTATGGTTAGTGATATAGGCAAAATCCGTGCTTGTGGCTTCCAATTATAAAATATGTGGGTAAACAGACGTGAATCATAACTGGATCTAAGTATAAAATTTCATCACAACTTAATATTTTTTTCTGAAATTCTCAGTAACAAACATTTGGCCTAGGGGTGCCGTGAAAAATATTCTGATACTTTAGGGTGCCGTGATTAAAAAAGTTTGTGAATCTCTGCTATTATGGATCAGAGCCTTCATCAGATCTGCATTAACTGTCTTACCGTGTGTAACCATCTTAACACATTCCATGCTAGTATCTCCCCGGGCACAAAAGTCACAGTAAATCTTTTGCTGATATCAACTACAGGTTGAGTATCCCTTATTTAAAAGGTCCAGAAGAATTTTGGACAATGGTTTATTCTGTATTTCAGAATATTTTTATATTTCAATGATTTATCTTGAGGTCTCTGTGTACAAACACATCAAACACATGAAACACACACAAGTATATTTTATTTGTGCATAAAACAAGGTTTCAAAACATGAAACAAAGTTTGCATACTATCTCAGGTACTGAATTTAAATACCAAGCAATCATTGTCTTGCACATATTTCGTGCCAGTTACGTATCATATCCTTAGTACTGTAGTGCTGTTACAGATCATCTTCTCAGTAGTGCCAGTTACATATCATATCCTTAGTAGTGCTGTTACAGATCATCTTCTCAGTAGTGGCAGTTACGTATCATATCCTTAGTACTGTAGTGCTGTTACAGATCATCTTCTAAGTAGTGCCAGTTACATATCATATCCTTAGTAGTGCTGTTACAGATCATCTTCTCAGTAGTGGCAGTTACGTATCATATCCTTAGTAAAGCTGTTACAGATCATCTTCTAAGTAGTGCCAGTTACATATCATATCCTTAGTAGTGCTGTTACAGATCATCTTCTCAGTAGTGCCAGTTACATATCATCTCCTCATTAGTGCTTTTAGCAAAAAAAAAAATGTATGGTTTTCCGAATAATTTGGATAACGGATATTTGGATAAGGGACACTCAACCTGTATTACATTGATTCTGCACTAATAGTAACTGCATACCTCCCAACTGTCCCATTTTTCGTGGGACCATCCTGGGTTTTTGGGACGGTCGCTACCCCCGCATACGGCCGGCAGTCCCGCGACTTGGGGGGGGGGGGGTGTTGGGGGGGGGCAATTGGGAGTATTCAGAGGCGTATAGGATGGCATGGCCAGATGGCACCCCCTTTTTCCATAGGCCATGCCCCCATTTGCATAGGCCATGCCCCATTTTCGGTGCATGTGCTGCTGCGCTGTGCGAGTGTCCCTCTTCAGAGGGTTCTGAAGTTGGGAGGTATGTAACTGAGAAATAGTTTTAAGGACATTATTATTTTACAAAGTGCAAAAAACATGGGCTTACACCAGTTATCCTATATTTGCAGTATACAACACTGGTCGCATTAGGCAGGTACAATATATGCAGTGTGTCAGACCAACTCTGCATTATATAAATTTTTCCACTGCTAGAAACTTGTATCTATACGCAGCAAAGTTTCTGCAAAGGAAAGCAGCATAGACTTACCAATCTATAACAATATACTAACAGACATGATGTCATTGAATTTTTAAAAGGTGTTTTAGCTGGAAAACACATTCAGTAGTATGTCAGGCTTTACATATTTTATAGTCATGATTTATTCAGTCTCACCATGCAGCAAGCTAAATGCTAAAACTTCTATTGGCAAAATTGCTTCAACGAGAATCCCTCAGTACAGTTTCCATATGAAAATTCCACTTGCTAATCAGTAATAGCCTCTGTGAAATGAAATACTGTAATTTCTTCACTGAACATCCTCTAAACTGGGTGCATTATACTCATTTAGATAGTACAACCTATTATCATGCACTTAACGTTTTGTAATTTCCAGGTCCCGATTCTCCTGCAACATCGTGGAGAAGCGGGCACACATTTTTGCCCAATGTATCATCCTTCCTACAGCTGATAAGGAGAGCCGTTATGTCTTGTTTATTCAGTTCTCCATATCGGTGCCCACATTACCACTGCGCATGCGCATACCTCCCAACTGTCCCGCTTACCGCGGGAACGTCCCGATATTCGGGGATGTTCCCACGTCCCGCCACGGGCCGCCATTGTCCCGCGGTGGGGGGACAGTTGGGAGTCCAGCCTGCCAAGAATAGACGCTGTGCGCATGCGCACAGCGTCTATTCAGCGCGAGAGTCCCGACCTCCCAACTACAGAAGTTGGGAGGTATGCATGCGCCATCACTAGTGTCCGCCAATATTATCAATAAAGTCTCCTGCTGGACTGCTTATTGGCTAGCGGTCCAACAGGAGACTTTATTGAAAATAGTGGCGGACAGGGCAGCCGCAGCTAAGACTTTCAGCATTTGGAGTAGGGTGGTTAATCCTGGGATCGGGATCGGCGGGAGGGATCTCGGGATTTGTAGATAGATATGTTCATTAATATATGGAATTTTGTACCTTTGTTACACTGGTCTTGCACTGAAGTATTTTTGGCACACTAAATTGGGAGTTTTATTGAAGATGGGATGTTGCCCATAGCAACCAAACAGATTATATATATTATCTTCTAAAATGTGCTTAATAAATAAGAAATAAAATATGATAAGTTGCTATGCGCAACATCTCATCTTCAATAAAATTGCCATTTAGTACATTTACCCCAAAGTTTGAGTATTATTCCGTGAGGTTTTTCTGCAGGTGGAGAACCGTATTTTCCGGTAAAAATAAAGAAATGTGTCCCCAGCAGACTGCTGACATCCTATTAAATAGACTAATACTGTATAACTGACTTCTATATCTGAATAAAATGCATAGATAAATCTAATGCTGGGTACATACCCAGGGCAGCGAAGAGGTAGGCGTGGTATAATTGCAGGAGGCGTGATCACCCCCCCCCCCCCCCCCGATTAGGCCACGCCATGAAATGTTTAGAGGGGTGCGAAAAAAAACACTATAAAGTCGAGGGGGGGAGAGAGGGGTGTTATTGCCCCCTCCCCCTCAACAGAAGCAGCAGCATTCACCTACAGCAGTGGTTCCCAAACTTATTAGATTTAAGGCACCCTTTGGGTCTCCATGATTTCATCTAGGCACCCTTAAGCCAAAATAATTACCGAACTGTCCATTTTTTAAGTATTTGGATCAAAATAATGCTTTTAGTATTTAGATCAGCAAAAAAATACTTAACTTGTTTGCAAAACTAATAAACATAAATCCAGAGAAAATGCAAGCAAGCTAAAGGTATTTCTGAGAGCAGCCCTATTTCCACAGCCTGTGCTCTATCAAAGAGATGCGCTTTATCCCACTGATACTCTCCCTCACGCCGCACCCTACACTTTATCACACTGACACAATCCCTCACCTTGCGGCATACGCAATATCACACTAACGCGCTCCCTCACTCTGTGGCCTGCGTTCTATCACAATGATGCAATACCTTACCTCGTGGCCTGTGCTCTATTACACTGATGTACTTCCTCACCGTGTGGCCGGTGCTCTATAACCCCAATGCGCTCCCTCACCCCACAGCTTGCACTCTATCATACTGCCGCAATCCCTCAGTCTGCTGATCACACTGATGCGCTTCCTAAACACTCCCCCCCCCTCCCAATCCTGACCCACATATACACACTAACACATGACTCTTACCTTAAAAATAACTGAATTCTGGCTGGGTAGGCCAGGAAATGCAGCAGCCTCTCCTCTCCAATAAAGCAGCAGCTGCATGAATCACCTTTAGCTCCACTCCTGAGCCCCATGAAGCTCCGCCCCCTTTCATCCCTCGAGACTCCGCCCCCTGCACGTAGCCGAGGCCCGTGCAGCTCCTTCCTTACCTTGTCGGGTGTTTCGGGGGCTGAGTGGGGAAGGGAGACCAGTGGAGGTACTGAGTGGCAGGGGGCCCTGCTTTGGACAACCTCAGAATGGCAAGCCCCTCCCCTCCTAGTCCATTCACCTAATAACCAGCCCTCTCCCCCCTGCTGCCACCAGCTGATTACACACTCACATCCGTCCGCCCGCCCGCCCATTGATCTCTCCTGAGCGCATCACAACCAGCCCGCACAAGCCACAGAAAAACAATGCGGCTGGCTGCCAGCAGGATGCTTCATTAGGATCGTCAGCCGCGGCTCCCCTGAGACAGCGCTGCGGCACCCCAGGGCCTGTGGTTCCCAAATATTTTCAAATCGCAGTGCCCTAGAGTATCAGATTTCTTTTTCACAGCAGCCCTAGGCCAAAAGATTCTTATTGAGAAATTAAAAAAATAAATTTTACATTATGAAAATTGTGTTGATATGTTCATCCTTAGGTTCAATTATGTGTCGAGGGACAATATTTGCTTCTGTTGGCTCCATATTTTATGATTGGCAGCCACAAGGCTGGTTTTGCCTGTTTTGATTACATTTTGCATATATAATTTGAACTGGTCTTGAACCACCACTCCAGGGCACCCCTACAAGTGCCCCAAGGTGCCAGAGCACCTAGTTTGGTAACTAGGTAATATAATCATCCTAATGTTTGTGGTTTTACTTTTAGTTTGGGTAAAAATTGGAAAAAAAATATTGACAGTCATTGATAAAAGTCCCTAAAATGTATATAAATGCTAAAATTGTGTCATTTTTGCAATCCAAAATTCAGATTTTAAGACCACTGTGTTTGGGTTCATTTGGATTTCACAGGTTGCTATGGGCACCCAATCAGAATTTACTTCTTATTTTATTCAGCACCTTCTAGAAGATAAAATATAGTGGCCCTTATTCTGGTTGACTCGCAAATTTGCAGCCTTGCGAGTCCCCAGACGCACGTTACGATGACCATCGACTGATTTCTCCAGTGCTCGCAGATCTGAGACACCTCTATGGTGTCTCTGATCTGTGAGCTCCCTGTGTGGGAAGCCAATGTGTAGTTTGCTGTGCCCGCTCGCACCCTGCGCCTGCGCAGAAGTGCGCCTGCGCAGATGCAAATATCGGGTGGTTGTAGAGCTAGTGACCCGTGTGGGGTGGTGGTGGTAGTAGTGCTAGTGACCCGTGGAGGGGGGGGGGTGGTAGCACTAGTGACCCGGGGAGGGGAGGGGGGTGGTACCGCTGCTTACCCAGCTTCAGTGCTGCACTCACCGCACCATATGCTGAAGCAGTCGCAGGTGACGTCAACCAAGAGTGAGCAGCGGGCGGCCGCAGCTATCATCAAACTGGTCAAAGCTGTGGCCGGCCATGGCCATATTTTCTATGGGCAGCACAGCCAGACGGCGGCCAGGGGGGAATAGCAGCCAAATCTGGATTGGCCCACCAGGAAATGGCCCAGTTTCCTGGCGGCCCTATCCGCCCCTGTGTGCACACAATAAACAATATGTCAGGAACTGTGCCACTCAGCCATATGTACTCCTGTGTCCCCGCTGTCTCGCACACTGCACAGCAACCTAAAACTGTACTGTCCTTGCTTAACTGTTACCTACCTGGCTGTTTACAATGAACAGTGGTGCCGCTGATGGCTGTCTAGGCGCTGTGCAGCTTGGCGGGTAGGTGTTCTCTGTGTGATAACTGTACTGTCTTTGCTTATATTGTTACCTACCTGGCTGTTGCAATGACCAGTGGCACCGCTGATGGCTGCCTAGGCGCTGTGCATCTCAGTGAATATATGTTTCCTGCGTCTACAATCCCATGGGCACATCGAGCGTATACCTGTATGTGTTATGTATATCTGTACTGTCACTGTTTAACTGTAACCTAAACGGCTGTTGCACAGCAATCCAAATCAAATTCCTAGTATACGCAAATATACCTGGCCAATAAAGCTGATTCTGATATAATTAAACAATATTGTTTAGTTACATCACCGATTCCCCTGTGGTGCATACAGTCACTGACCACATAGTCAGATTGAGCTGCATGCACAGACAATGGGGTGTCGTTAATTATGCGTGGAAGCATGCATTGTAAACAATATTGAGCATACACACTAGACAAGAGCCCTTCTGAGCAATATATTTAAAAAACTCATCTAGTGTGCATGGGGCTTTAAAGTAAGGCTTCATACACAATTAATGATACACTTCACCGATGATATCATTAACTATATCGGCGGTAATCCCAGAGGAATGATATAGCACATACACATTAAATGATATTTTTAATAATATTGTTCAGTGACGTCATTGGATCCCCAATGCTAGCTTGCCTAGTTGATGATATAGTCAACATTGCAGCAAGGGTTGTTAACAATGTGCAGGTTCGACATGTTTCCATTTCCTGAAAAGCCTGCCGCCCCCTTTAATGATATTGGGCTAGATGCACTAAGCTTCGAAAATGATCAAATGGAGAGTGATAGCGACATGTGGATGCCACTACTCATCAAACAGTGTTTTTTGGTGCACTTTAAATCTTAAATGTAATCTATTCTCAATCTGAATGACATCTAACATCTCCAAAGCGCCAGTTTGAGATGGTGACTGAATCATCAGTAGACTTAAAGTGAAACCAAGACATGCAAGATCTAGCATTGGGAAGATGACAGTTTGTTTCCTTTTGGAATTCCAGCAAAGGAAGGAACACCATAGATATTGCTTGGATTCCCTCAAAATCTCCAGGTGTACTCTGTTTCTTGGACACCGAGCCTTGGCCCTAACAATAACATTTTCCTGCCATTTTAATGGGTATTGACCCTCACAGTTAGTTGACTTGGTGCCTCACATTCCTAAATCTGTCCCTGTCAGTCAGTAATGAATACACCTATGCTGCAGCAAGGAGATATGAAAAAACTGCACTGTTAATCTAGAGCAGTGTTTCCCAACCTGGGGTACTAGTACCCCTGGGGGTACTCTGCAGACCAGTTGGGGGTACTTGAAAATAATATTGGTAATGGCGGTCGATGAAAAGGTCTTTTGATGGCTGAAGAAGACCCATTGCCATGGAGCCAAACCATGTTGTGTCCTATACCTGACCAGCAATCCACTGGGAGCTTCCCATGCTGCCCTCAGACATCAGCAGTCATCTGCCCAGCACTGACAAAGGTGGAGGAAGCAGCGACATTAATCCTACTGGTGTTAGCGGGAATCCTGGAGATAATACACAACCAGTGTCTAGACACAGAAGGGCATGATTCCTGGCTGTACACTACTCCTCCGCTCCTCCTTAATATAAGGACATGCATAAGGATCCGCATACCGCTAAGAACTGTCCATATTTCAAAATGAGAGGAGGTGGTACTTATCAATGAAAAGCCTAATCAAGGGGTACGGGAGAGAAAAAAGGTTGGGAACCACTGATCTAGAGGACTAGATTTAAGGAGCATTGTTCCACACACTGAGAGGTACATTTACTAAGATGGGAATTCTCTTGAAGCTGGGATGTTGCCCATAGCAACCAACCAAATTCTACTTATTTATTTAGCACCTGCTAGAAGATAATAGATCGAATCTGATTAGTTGCTATGGGCAACATCCCATCTTCAATAGAACTCCCATTTTAGTAAATTTACCCCCGAGTCCCTAATTTGGTTCACATATTTCTCCATCCTGTTTCTATTTCCTGCACCTGCTGTTGCTTGTAAATTGATTGAACAACTTGCATCTTTTCCATTAGAAAGACACATGCTGGATAGAATGTCTGGCTGTTGTCATGGTGAGACCTAATTATCTTTGTCACAGTATTACTGGATGGTGTTGCTATCTTAAAGTCTTGCGTTCAATCTCCTCTTGTTGCTTCCATTGTTATGAGTAATTTTGCAGTGACCAAAGTTTGTAAATGTTCTTAAACTGGTGTATCAGTGATTTGACCTACCTGAATCTCATTATTCTCAGCAAGTGGAGGCTGGGTTTGTTTGTTCTTTTTCACATTGACACAGCTGTACACTCTGCAAATAGATTCAGATGTCCAGCCCTATGCCCTGGTTTTTGGAGTAAGACGATGAAGAATTCAGTTTAAACCCTAAGCTGAAGCTAGTAATAGACTTGGATCTTTTGTCACACGACGATGTAACAAAATAGTTTGTAACCCTTTATCAAAGACTAATTTGTAAGCTGGAGAATTTAGGAATATGTTATTATGGATCTTTGTTTGTTATGTGAACAGCGAATGGAGTCTTTTACTACATAACGGGCCTGGCTCCAGAGGGGAACGCAGATGTGGCTGCATCGTTGTCTTTTGGTGGTTGCCCATCTGTGACTTTATGCAAATGCTGCTACAAAGTCCTTCCTTGGTGTACATCCATGCATATGAATGTGCAAGGACTGAGATGCCTACATCACTATACATACAAGTAGAGCCAGTTCTAGGCATAGGTGACCTAGGCTTATATCTAGTGCATTTGGAATGCCTCGGGGCAATCCATGCCTAGGACTGGAGGAGGTTTGGGGCACCTGGATGGTGATTGTGACTACTGCGTTCAGAGCTCAGTTCCAATGGGGCAACTCAGCATGAATCATGCAGCTGCTGGCCGTAGCAGCCAAGTACCAATAAGGAGTCTGCTCGTTATAGTATGCTTGCAGCCATGGATCATAATTAAGAGAGAGATGATGGGGGAAGTCTGTCTGGAAGAGGATGCCTGTACACTCACTCCTGGTCACCTCTTCCCTGGTGTTGCATTTCTGGATGGGTACTCTCCTTCCATAGTTACTGCCAGTGATCTGATGCTTTCTTAATGTGGAACTAGTGCGACACAATGGGCCTCCAAATAATCTTGCCTAGGGCATTAAATTGATTAGGGCTGGCTCTGCGTACAAGTTGTATTACCGTCTGGTACATTTTTAGGTGCATACTAAGATGCAACACCGGATGTTGATTAGGCTGCTGAGAATGTCCACTGCAAATAAGCCGCCATATAGCTACATATGAATTTGCTGGCTGTGACACTGCCCACAAAATGCTTACAACACACCCACATTACCCTAGCTATTTCCCCGTTACCTGTCATAAATGCTAACTGACTACCAGACAATTATAACTTGGTTTGTTGGTGTATAAGGATGCACCATAAATCACATTCCTTTTATACTGTCACAATGGTCAAATCGGGAAAAATCAGAAATGGAATATAGGTGAAAACACATTACGGCTAAATTACTAATTGAGAAAAAACACAAACATGCAGAAAGTTTAATTTGTGGTTAGAAATAGTTTCTGGATGTGGTATAGAAGATCTACACAGTATGTATTTGTCCTTTGGGCAAGGTGGCTCACTCCACTTTTCTCGTCTCAGGTTACTTTTCCAAATCATCATAATCCACATGAATAGTAAATCAAAAAAATGTTGGCAAAGCATGTAAAACATCCAAAATACATATGTTGACCATTGTCAAGTTGACCTTCTGCCTTTGATAAAGCTGCACTGCCACAAGCAGCGAAACGCGTCAGGACCCTAGCCTGGACCAGGATCAGCTGAATATATTTGGACCCTATTCATTGGACCTTCAGTGCACTGGGTGCCCTTTCCAAGCTCTGGGAAACAATTGCCTCTATACCATCCCGCACTTGCGGTCCACTATTGCCGACACCACGTGGATATCTTTCCAAGCAGGAATCACGGTTGGTCACCACAGACTGAGATCTTTGACCAGTTGGTCTTAAAAATTCCAACCCTGAGGACATCTGCCATTTTGATCCCATCCCCCTATTGGAGCCTCTAAGCGACGTGGGACACTGTGGCCTAAAACAGTCTACAGCCCTACAATATCCACTGGGCCTCCAACCGACTGTGGCCCCCACATCCGCACCCATTTGAGGACCATTGGAAATCTGTTTGTGGGACTGGATCACAATCACCAACAGTGGTAACTATTGGGCAACCCCCCCATTACCCCAGCTACTACCCATTTCCATCTTGCTCGGGTCCAATCCATTCAGCTTCCGGTCCAGTTATTGATCCACCATTTTTAAATATTGTATGCAAATGTCCTGTGATATGTTATTTTAAATTGTTGTTAAATATTTGTATGATTATTTCATCAATACCAGCGCCACTTCTTTCTCTTGTTTATTCAAGTTGACCTTTTGACCCTGTCAACTTTTGCACTGTTGTCCTTCATCTATCCACCTTTTGTATCTGTTGACATATTGCATATCAATCATATGGTGTCGACCACTGGATGCCATACTTTCTGGGAGCATAATTTACAGTAAATTAATCTCTGACTTTTGAATTCATTTAAAAATATTATCAATATAATGTAAAGAACCCATTGTAACAGATAACAGCATGGCGAAAATGGTGCAAGGGCCTTTGCTCACATGCTTACAATTTATAAAGCAAGTGATATAGAAGACTAGATGATTAGAACTGTAAATATTGATGATTTGTCTATATTGTATGCTGGACAGATTAGAAAAGTTCGATGAATGGCACAGTAAATTTCCAATTGCATGAAATTCCACCAGAGCTTACCTGACATCTAACCTTCTATAGAATACGAGGGGAACCAATCAGATTTTAGCTATCATTTTCTAGACTGTACTAGTTAAAAGATATCTAAAATCATACTTGCAGACTTTCAGGCTCTGGGAGGAGGCAACCAGGTTGGCATTGTGGTGGGTTGTGGTGAACCACATGGGGGGGTGCCGACAGGCAAAATTATGTGAAGGGGCAGAGTGGTGTATGTTCATGGAATCGCATCATTGTGCCCAGTGCCGGTGCAGGCCCAGTCAGCGCCCCAGACGACCAACTCCCGTCCCCCTCCTCCACTCCGACCCGGTCCTATGGGGTGCGGGACTGGGCAGCTTCTCCCTACATCCCCCCCTCCTCCCCGCAGCATGACAGTGGAAGCAGACAGCCCTCCTTCCCCTAACTGCACTGTGTGGGCAGGAAAAAGGACATGGACCTCGGTAGAGCGAGTGTAGAGGAGGGAGTGGTTAGGAGGTGGTCACCTCTGACCTGGTCGGGACAGGGGATGGGGTGTGCGGGCAATGCTCACTTGACTCCAGGGGGGTCCAGGCTACAAAGTGCTGCCCTCCAGTGGCCGGCGCCCCAGGCAAATGCCTAGAGCTGCCTAGTGGTGGCACAGGCCCTGATTGTGCCGTCTGCAACACAATGCCAAAATTCCCGCAATTGAGGGGCAGTAAGAAAGGTCATGATGATGCAATTCAGTGCAAATTGCGTCACCAAAGGCAGGGGTTATGTGCAGGAACTTTACATGAGAGTGTTAGTGTGCATGCAGAATTGATCTCTCTTCTCACCCTGGTGCTCCTTCCATAGGAAGAAGCAGGGCTTTGGGAATTTTTTTTATCTGAAGATGGTGTTATTTCATACAGACAACCTAACTTTGAGTTTCCAGAGGTTGCTGAACGGTAGGTAGCCCCACCACTAATAATCTATGGTCATGTTACTAATACATTTGGTAGCTTGCAGTTCTATGCGTGTAACAGTTTTCGACCTACAGTATTCACTGAATGAGTGCTATTCTGTATAGAGGACAAGTGGCGTATATGCACACAAGGCACCAAATAAGCACTTGGCTGTATAGGTACACTAAATGTCCCACTGATATATTCATATTGCTTCTACACAGCAGTGCAATTAAGCACAGTCACACAATAACGATTTGAATGTTAAGTGCTTTAACGGGTTCCTGTAGCCTGTTTTTCCCAGTTTGATGGCTTACCCTTTAACAAATAAAGATGAGCGTGATCATACGTCCTCAGCTCAGTTACCTCAGCCCTTTCATCATTGATGTGGTAAAGCTCAAAGCAACAGGTGCAGAGGTTCAAATTCTGTCTCAACATCAGTCCTTTTCTGCAAGGTACAAAGATCAAAGGACTTAGCCATAAGCAAGGCTGGCCATTTCATGTCAAGCCGATGCCATTTGCCTGTATTTCAAAAGAAAGAATTCAAATTTCAAATAACAGATTAATCTTCCTGGTGCAGATGTTTAAAGTATTCCTTTGTGTGATTAAATGATATAAAGGACACTGTAGTAACCAAACCACAACTCATAGAGGCATATTTGTAAAGGTTCAGAAAAACTGATTAACCAAATAAATGATTATTTATACAGACCAGTTGACGTGTAGGTTCATTTTCCTAGAAATTTTTAATAATTGCTTAATTAGACACCTGTGTTTAAGAATCAGCTCTCAAACCCTGCACTGTAAGTGGTGGGGGTTTGTAGAGCAGAACTGGAAAATTCAAACTTAGGGTCTCAATGGCCTGGAGCTGTATGACTACATTACAACAAGTGCAGATGGTGGAGAGACAAGCACCTCCATTCATCATACAAATATATTATTCACACAGTTACATGGAATGTCTCATACATCATGCATGCATAGTTTGTGATGAGAAAGAGGAAACAATTCATATATGTGTGTATATGTGTGTGTATATGTGTGTGTGTGTGTGTGTGTGTGTGTGTGTGTGTGTGTGTGTGTGTGTTCCTTTTTAACAGGCCTTTATCATCTGGTAAGTACACTATTATATAAAGAAGTGATCTAATACACTTTCCAAGAAACATTTGTCAGTGATCATTTGTTGTGGTCCTTTATTGTCTATTGTGCTTAGTGTTGTCCCTAAAATTAAAGAGTATGTTGATTGGAAGCTGGCCAATTAAATATATTTGCATATCTAACAAATCAACTAATAAGCTGTCTATTTGCATTGCAAATGCATAAACAAAGGTTCTTGTGTGATGCCTTCCAGCATCTCTCATGCATATATTATAACACCATTGCATCCATCTTTGGGAATCTTTGTTTTAGCAACTTTTTCAACAATCAGATTCAGTGGAAAATTTGGTGAATTAAATCATAATTACGTTATTTTATCCATAGTCTTTAATGTAAGATAATCACCATTTAATTGTGCTAAATGCTGCTCTAATGTCTGTTAGATCCTCTAGTATGCCAAGACTTATATTATACAGTACCTCATGCCTTGGAAAAATCATCATATTATTCCACCATAATTATTTTGAATGCACAACGGTGTTGAGCAAAAAACTAAAGATTGCTATTTGCTAATAGAACACAGTAGCTTTACAATAAAATCATGCACATTTATGGCGAGTTTTGAAAGTTTTGATTGCATTTTTGGTGTTGATGCATCCTGCCTCATATCCCTAAACATTTCAGATGGGATACAGTACCTGTATACAGTAATACATGATCACTTTATATAGTGCAGAATGTCTTAAATTGATTAATTATTAATACTGAAAAAGACACATGGGGTAAAATTAAATAGGATGAGAGAATCAGAAAGTGAGAGATTTGGTAAGAAATCTCCAGGTTTTTTAAAGCGGCAATCATTTACACTGCAAAACCAGTTTGATTTTGCAGTGTAAATGATTGCCGCTTTAACAAAACTGGAGATTTCTTACCAAATCTCTCACTTTCTGATTCTCTCATCCTATTACATTTCACCCCATGTGTCTTTTTCAGTATTAATAATTAATCAATTTAAGACATTCTGCACTATATAAAGTGATCATAAAGTTGCCCATTTGAGAAAGTGCAGGGAGATTTAAATTTGGGGGAGTTATTTTGTTTCTGTGCAGGGTAAATACTGCATGCTTTATTTTTACAATGCAATTTTCATTCACCCCACCTAAATCTAACTCTCTGCTCATGTTACATTTGCCCCTCCTGCAGTGCACATGGTTTTGCTGATTTGAAAAATTATTTGCATTTGTGATCAACTTTTACAAAATTATTCAGATCCTTTGGGAGGAATTCAATTAGATGTGGGAGGTTAAACCCACAGCATCACACTGTGCAGTACATCATGGGTTAACGCACGGAAACCCACTCACAGCCTGCATTTAACACAAATTTGCTTTCCTCACAGCTACTTAAGCTGCGCAGAAAATAATGTCCAGCCTTCCGGGAGTTTAGCTTTCAGGGTTCTTGCAGCTATTTGAATCAGGCAGGGTGATCTTTTAGCTGCGTGGTAAATCCCCCAATTATATTCACCCTTTATCTCTGATTGCTTTACCCCTCAAATATCTTTTAGTGCGAACGGCCAAAGGACATGCCGAAGTAAACCCTGCAAACCAGATGCAGAGGCATCAAGGATGCTGCCCCCAAGGGCTCTGTTTAAGTTTTAAGCCCTATACACACTAAGCAATATTACAAAAAATATCACTCATTTTGGCCCTTCTGAGCAACATCGTTTGTAACATCGCTTAGTAAGTGGACTCAATATAGATGATTACTTCCATGGGTCATTGACAAACATTCCCCCCCCCCCCTCCATCGTCTGTACTGCATGCTCAAGGTTGACTGTACCATCAATGTTGCATGTTAGGAGCGAGGGGTGGATGACGTCACTGAGCAATATTGTCAACACTATCATTCAGTGTGTATGCGCTATATAGTTTGGCTGGGAGCTCCAAAGATATCATCATCAATATCGTTCACAGAGCTTAACGTCTATTGCTTATGCGATTTTAGTGTCATGTCCCACCATCAGTTTTTATTAGTAGCAGGCCCAGGATGAGTACCTGAAAACAGGACAAGCTCTAGCAGCTCCAGAAAGGCTCCACGCTGAGAGTACACACATTAATATAGTGTAATAATAATAGCACAATAAAATCAAAATATATGAACATTTCTCATCTAACTGAGCAAAATACTCAATCTCTAACCCTCTTAGCGGGCCTACACACAGGGAGATGTGGTGCTGAGCGTTCTGAGTGATGCTAGATTGCTCAGAACACTCAGCATCGCTAAGCACACATCGCTGCATAGCTATGTGCCGTTGAGCGATCTGTCAGGGCCAGTGTTCTCCGGTGAGAACACTGGCCTTGACACTGACGATTATAGATTTATCCAGCATGCTGGATAATGATCGCTGGGCAATAGCAACGCGCGGGGTCTTGCATTGCTATCGCTATGGCCCCTACACATGGATCTAGTGAGATCGCTTAGAAAATGTCCCTAAATCACTACATGTATAGGCCCCTTTAGATCTGCTTCTGACCTGCTCCTAGTCCTATGTAATATAAACTTCTTTCACTTCCTCTTAGAAGACTTCTCTCGTGCTGCTTGTGGAATTCTCTACCATGCCCCATCAGACTCTCCCACGTCATTCAAATTTTAAAAGTCTCTGAAAAAAATCATATAATTATATAACTTCCCCTATCTAAGCAATTCAAACTAATCGCAACTGTGCCAATCTCTATTTTGAGCCATGCTAACTCTGGTTCTTGCTCAGTCCTCTGCCAATTAGAATATTTTCTGTCTCATGAGCAGTTCTATCCCTTCCCTTGGTTTTCATGTTTGCATTTATTTTGCATATTAGCAGGTACGCCGCACCCGCTACCTACTTTTCGCCGCCAGGACACAGTTTGACCCGTTTTCATGTCTGACGTAAACATGGGACAAAATTCAGAGATCAAGAAGTAGGCAGAGGTAGCAGATACGACACAGCTGTCGGCAGATGACACTATAAAGTAATTTTGTGCAAAAATTCCACCCATTTTGTACCCATCCACTGCTTCTTGTCCATTCAAAGTTAAAAATACATAAAGCACTTTGGACTGTTTGAAATCTTGATTTACCAAAGTGAGAAAAAGAATTATCCTGAGAAAACAAAAAAAGAGTTTGAGGCGAAGATAACTGGGAAATACTTTTTAGTTGTGCAAACCAACAAACTAATTGTGAAGTGCTTACTGACTGTTCTAAAGGACTATTCTTCCCTATCCAAAATACACATTGATGGATCTGTTTCAGGGGATGGGCTTTAATGATCTTTGTGATTTAAACCCACTCATGTGAAATGTTTTTTTCTTATTCTTGTGTACGTTTTGTATCATGCCGTGCATTGTCTCTTTACTCTCTCTTCCCATAAAACCACTGTCTCTTCTACGTGAAGGATTCCGTACTATGAACTTTTCGACTTTTACAGCATTTTACAAGAACATACAGTACTCATCCACAAAGCCATCTGTATATCCAGAATGTATGACAAGACAACTAGAAGAGACTGTGACAATGTACGCCATGTTAATGATTTGATAGCCGCCTAAATAAAATGGCCAGAATAAAGCTACAGGAGTTCTTCGTGGCTCTACAAGGCAATAAATTTGTATTAACTCAGTAACTACAGCAATTAAGAGCTACTTTAGCAGCAGTTAAGAGGGACAAAGGGACATTATTATTCTTGGAAATGAGTGTAGTAAAAAAGGAATTCATCCCATTTAACTAATGAGCAGCTGTGTAGGCATGTCAATGGAGAGGCATCTCCTCGGAATTGCTTTATGTCTCTCATACAGAGATGGCAGAAGATGTGCATGTTAGGTGAAGTCTCACCAGGTCTATTAGACCTTCTGTTAAGATGCAAATGAGAGTCAGTTGTGTTTTGGTTAGCCTATCGGCTAGTTAAAAGGGTATCATTTCAGTTCACATGAATGTGATAAGCACAGCCCAATGAGTTCCAATGGGCAAGCTTCACTTTCAAAGGTTTATTTGAAGCAGACAGCAAGGTGAAAAGTGCATGGATTACATACACTATGGCAGCTTTGTGCTACATGGTGGGATTCAGTGAGTACCGTTCTCATTTACATATAACATTATCAGCACTGTGCAATATAATGCAGAGGACTAGGCTCTGCTGGATCTCAAGCATTAAGGAATGCTATGGTTTTCTATCTAAAAATAAAAGTATGACTTGCTTTAATGAAGTTTCCTTAGTCATATAGAAAATAAATGGGAAACCTCTTTTCTCTATCATTGATGCAACTACAGTATATTTCATTGCTAGTGCCTAAAAGCATTGATGGCAATAGTGTATTAGTTTTTCAAGAAAACAGAGTACCAGAATGGATGCATTCCATCAAGGGGAACAAACAAACTACACACAGATATGACCTGGTTTGGGAATTGAACTCTTGACACAGGTAATGTTTTTATTGAAATGTTTGCCTTTATCACAGTTGCAAGATGTTGTTTACCATACAGATGTGTCACATGCCCCTATACTTTACTAATATGTAAAATAGTAGCCCCATTTGGCTCATCATAGACTCTGCAATGTAGCTGCACCAGGCACACTCTAAAGGCCCCCCATACACTTCTCTGACTGGTCCTAAGGACGTGTAAGACCCAATTTCCCTCGGCAGCTTCCCGGGAGGCTCACATATGATCTGGCACTTGATTTAGCATTTTTACATGGGATAAATCGCATTCGATTTATCGCATGTAATACTCCCAAGGAGCTGAAGGTGGGAGGCAGGAGAATTCAAAAAACACATTCAAAAGAATAGATGGCTTTTGATTGGCTGAGAGAGCTCTTTCAGACAATCAGCGGCTGCCCATTTTTCTTTTTTTTTTTATTCTACTGCCTTTCACCTTCAGCTCACCGAGGATGCAGAGTGGGGAGAGCGCCTCTTCTGCACGGTTCTTCCTCACCCAGGGATCAGATGCGATATATCACAAGTGCTAGAAAGCACCCACTTTTCATCTTATGTGCAGCCCGTCCAACCTCCGACTCCGATGCATCTGATTTTGGCCTGATCTATTATTATTATTATTATAATTTTATTATTATTATTATAATTTTATTTATAAGGCGCCACAAGTGTTTCGCAGCGCCGTACAAAGGAACAATACAGGGAAACAAAACTTGGCATAACATTGAATAAATAACAAAAATACAGTACAAATAAAGAGCGCCACAGATCAATACACATTACAGCTTGGATATAAGTAGTGAGGACTCAATCAACATACAACTAGAGGCTTGAGGCCAATGATGGAGATGAGTATGCAGATGAAGATGGTCACTGAGTGTTGGAGTAAAGGAGAGCTGTGAGTGAAATGTGAAGAGAAGAGGGCTTAGACGACAGGAGGGAAGAGGGCCCTACTCGGAGGAGCTTACAATCTAGTAGGCCCAATTCGGTAGAAGAATCAGGTGAAATCGGGCCAAAATTGGACAAGTGTATGGAGGCAAGGGCGTAACTACCGTAGGTGCAAAGGGTGCAGCTGCTATGGGGCCCAGAGCTGAAGGGGGGTCCATCTTACTGTATACGTAATATGTTTTACTTAGATTTGTCATCATCAACTGCTAAATAGGGGCCCTTAAAAACTTTTGCTATGGGCCTACGAATATCTAGTTACGCCCCTGTATGGAGGCCTAAACAGACTTTTCCCTCAAACATGTGTCTTATTTACATCACTAATGTGTCACAAGTGCATTGTAATGGTAGCCTGGATATTGATGATGACATTTCATATAGCTTCTGCATGCTAATCTGGGTATAAAGGCAAAAGACAAGAGTTCCAATAGAAGTGAGCCACACCATACCTTCATATGGTGCAAAAAGTATAGGTAGTTGTGCGCACATCTGTACAGGCTGGTCTGCCATCTTCACATGACATCTGCCTTATGTGACAATTCAATCTTGCTTCCCCTAATGATAGCAATGGTCATCCAAAATGTGCCAATCTGGAACAGCACTTCTTGGCTAATTGAATTTCCCCATTAGAAAGGATTCCTATAGTTCATTTTCAAACACTATCATTCCATCTGATCCCCACTTTTATATGCAAATCATATATATTTATTTAATTGCCATTACAATTGAGAAGATTGCATTAAAAACAGACAGACAGAGAACTGGTGTCTCTATAACAAAGAGCCCACTCTGATACAGCATACAATGTAGTCACTGTCATTACCACTCTAAAGGAGTGTACACACGGTGTGTCATTACCACTCTAAAGGAGTGTACACACGGTGCGATTGACGGCCGCCGATATGAATTCGATATTGGCGGCTGATATTGGAAGAAAGCTGGTTGCATCTAAATAGCAGGTATTATAGGCTTCCTAATATTCATCACATACAATAGTACATTATAGGACAACATTTGTATATAACACCTTGAGTAATGAAATGTAAAATCTCCTGTGTGAAGTATGATTATAAAAGTGTGCACCTAGCCTTATACCTCGCTTGTGCTATCGCTGATCAATGACAATGTATGGTCGCCTGGGCTGTCCAGCACTGATTCCAGGCAAACTATGAAGTCCTTCACTGCACATATTCCCACTCCTCTGGAGAACATCACAACAGCTATACAGTATATATGATAAATCATTTTGCCCACATCTATGTGAACCACAAGACAGGCCAATTGGCTCAAAAACAAACACCAAACAAAAGCCTTAGTAAATTCAGTAAAAATCTGGTCCAAGTGGTCACCAAACAAAGGGCAGGTCTCTAGAGTGATGTGAAACTTCAAACAGCCAAAGCCCCAAGCAAACATGAGCAATTACCATTGCCTATTATAGAACATGAATATCCTTTTATCTACAACCTCAGGAAATCTGAATCAGGTACAGGATTAACAAAACATGATACATTGTCAGATATTCCAATTGAAGCATTCGCCATTATCTTCACATGTTCTTTAATCTCCACATTTTACACCAAATATCTTGAGATAGATTACATCAGAATCTCCCAGTCAGCAAAATCAGGGGTAGTAGAACTGATTGAAGTCTCTATTCACAACACACAGAGTACAGCAGTTGTTCCAAAGTGGAGCCCATTGGATTACTAGATATCTATTAATAAACCCAAATAATGTTACCGTTGTATACCCAGCATGAAAGGCCCACCTCTAAGATATGCTCTCTATGCTACTACCCTGTTACAACTGGGCTTCTTCAGCCCTTTAGTTGATATGAAGTAAGAGGAATGGACAGTTACAGTGTGCCACGTGCTGGTGTTCCCATCTCAAAAATAAGGGTCTGATTCAAGATTGATGGGAATTCGGCCCCGTTCTGATGGTGGAGGGGTCTTTGCATGTGCATATTTAACCCCCTGTGTGAACACCTTTGGGGAGTATTACACTTACCAAGGCATACGCAAGGGTAGGGGAGGGAGGGGGGCGGCCAGGGGGTGGCATCAGGGGAACATCCAGCATTTTATGGTTGTCCCCATGGAAATGCTGGGCTTTCTCCTGGGAACGCTGGCGCGGTGTTCGCTGCTTGGGGCGGATGGCTGACACCCTGTGATGTCAGTGCCCGTCCCCCCTTTTCGCTGATCTCCATTGGAAATAAAAGTCAGTTGTGACTTTTATTACCGAAGGGAAGAGAAATCAATTGATGGTCAGCGACTGTCCAATGATTTCTGTCCTCTTCGGTGGCATGCGAGGGGCTGTGTTCTCGGACACATCCCCTTACATGTTACTAAGGGGATGCTGGCGATGGGGGGGAATGTTCAGCGGGGCAGCGGACAGACCTTACCCACTTGCTAGGCAGTGCTTAGCTCACAGCTCTGAATCAGTCCAGTAATTACCTTATGTCATTTTTTGGGCTTTTTTGATTTTAGAGGCATAAAAAATAACCTTAACAACAGCGTGAACAGCAATGGCTGGGGAAATAATAGCAAGTGAAGGTGGTTTCTACAGCTCTGCTTTGTACAATGTTTATGACCATTTATGCCTATGGCATTTACCCTGCACAGAGCTATAGTTTCTGTTCATGTTTCAAAAGAGATGCCTGCCAGTAATATGCGGCATTATTGTGTCCAAAGGGGGAGAGGTTCTGTGACCTTTGCCCTGTGCTCTGACCACTTTGTGTCACAGAATATCCCTTGGGCCACTGTAATCAATCAAATCATAATTGAAGGGTAAGCAAAAATGTAAGTCTCTATAGACAAGTCTATGTCAATGTTGGAATAAAGCATAGTATCTGAATGGGCACGGTATCAACATAGCCCACATGCTAACACTCATCATCATCGTCATCATCATCATCATCATCTTCATTATCATTTCTATTCCTTATTGCTTCCATCTTTAATAGATTCTTGCTGAAAGTTAAATTGCAAGAAATTGTGAAGCAGCTAAACATGAAACATATTGTTGGACCTTATTCTGGTTCACTCGCAAAGGCAAACTCCTTCTCAAATGGACAAAACCATGTGCACTGCAGGGGGGGGGGGGCAGATGTAACATGTACAGCGAGAGTTAGATTTGGGTGAGTTATTTTGTTTCTGTGTAGGGAAATACTGACTACTATGTTTTTATTTTGACACTGCAATATAGATCTCACTTTGAAGTAAAACCCCACCCAAATCTAATTCTATCTGCACATGTTACATCCAGGGCCGGTGGAAGGCACCGGAGCACCCCAGGCGAGTTGGGGTGGGGGCGCCCTGGTGATGGGGGTGGGGGCAGGGGGTACCTGTTGCGCCATCTGGGGAGCGGGCAGAGGGGTCCATGCTGGTGTCTGACAGGAGCCTGCAGTGGTGTCCTTGCTGCGTGGGTACCTGCGATGCTGTGTATAAAGCTGGCGGCGGTGGGGGTCCCTGCAGTGAATAAGAAATAACTAGCGCTATGCGGCGGCGTGGGAAGCGCTTCTGTTTTGAAAACACTGGCCGCACGCTGATAGGCTGAATCTCAGCCAATCAGCGTGCGGCCAGTGTTTTCAAACCCGGCAGCGATTCCCACGCCGCCGCATAGCCCGGCGGATAGCGCTATTTATTTCTTATTCACTGTAGGTAACCCCGACAGCCACCAGCTTTATACACAGCACCGCATTTACCCACACGGCAAGGACACCACTGCAGGCTCCTGTCAGAAGCCGGCATAAACCCCCCTGCCGGCTCCCCAGATGGCGCAGCAGGTACCCCCTTTGCCAGTGGCCGGCACCCTAGGCAAATGCCTAGACCTGCCTAGTGGTGGCGCCGGCCCTGGTTACATCTGCCCCACCTGCAGTGCACATGGTTTTTTTTTTAGAAGGAATTTGCCTTTATGAGTGAACCAGAACAAGGGTCATAATGCATTCATTCTCACTGCGTTATGGCTAATCTTTTTTTTGCTTTCACAGAAACATAAATATAATGCACAACAGACTTAAGCTGTGTACACACATGTTTAGATTTTTCCCTGTTTTCGATTCGAGTTTGCTTATAGAAGCAAAATCGAATTTTCGATCTGCATTCGATTTGATGCGCGCTCCCGTTTTCTCAAAATCGAATAGAAAAATCTCCTGTGCAGCCAATGAAATCTCGAATGCGATCCAGTAAATCGAATGAGTACATTGTGAAATCGAAATCGAATCGAATGCCAAAGTACAGATCTAATGCCAAATCGAATGGGATGATCTAATGCCAGATCTAATAGAAAATCGAATCTAACATTAAATCTAAAGCAAATCTAAGCGTGTGTACAGGGCTATACAGTAACAATGCAAGAAACTGCCCTGATAACCCGAAGTGTTGTGCATTAACCCTTTGAGTGCCGAGTGAATGTCAAAATAGGTGTGAAAATTGGCAAGCACACATTTTTATTCATCATAATGATATGTAATATCTACCTTGTATAGGAAATCGTATGTACCATATATACTCGAGTATAAGCCTACTTTTTCAGAACATTTTTTTTATGCTGAAAAGCCCCTCTCGGCTTATACTTGAGTGAGGGTTCCACTTGAGTCAATAAGTTTTCCCAGTTTTTTGTTGTAAAATTAGGTGCCTCGGCTTATATTCGGGTCGACTTATACTCGAGTATATACGGTATACTATGTTTACACAATATTTGGTATTTTAATTCATATAACAAATGTGAGCGAGGCTGGCATTTTAGCAGATATTTCAAACATCTCTCACAGAGATGTTGGCACTAAAAGGGTTGATAATATTGCCTTTTTACATTTTTGGAAAAAAAGAGGTCAACAGACTTTGGGGGGTGATTCTGGTGGACCCACAATGCTGCAAAATTGCCCCCCCCTGCACCCTTGTCACTACCGAGTTTCCATGGCAATGCCCAGCGTTTTAATGGGAACGCCCATGAAATGCTTGGCATCCCCATGGGTGTGATTACGGCCCGCCACCCCATGCCCGTCACCAGCAGTGCTGTGAGCGGCCTGCCAGCGAATAATCAATTTGCCGTGGCTGCTTGCACAAAGTGGCTGCATATGCACATAAATGTTGATGCACATGCACAGTTGCTAAATACTGCTCCTGTGTGCAAATGTGCAGTGGAGCAATGAGACCAGAATCAGGGCCTTTATTACAATTGGGTATCAGTGTAACTGAACCCAATGATGATATAAGCACAATTTACTATTTTTTCTTAGAGTTCTTCAATAAGAGTTCTTCAAAAAAGTTTGGGAACCTCTACACCATGGGTCCTCAAACTGCAGCCCTCCAGATGTTGTTAGGGACGCAGTTTGAGGACCCATGCTCTACACTATAGCATTATTTATAATGATCCTACTTTTATGTCTTTGGGCCATGGAAGGAGCTTAGAGCATGCAAAATAGTGGCACATTTGTGTGGGCAGGACGAATACAGCTCAAAGCACTTTAAGAGAGGAAGGGGTCCGTGTGCAGGTTCTGATTGGGCCCCTTTCTCTTTGTCGGTGAAGTAAACTCCGGCACCACAATCTCTATTGCTTATGTGCAAATTGACAGAAAATGGCCACAGCATCTATATTCCCAGTGTAGAGCAGTGAGTATAATGAAATGACCGCAGCATAGATACGCCGGTGAATACAGCACATTGCACCATTTTCTTAAGGTTGCAATGAGTCACGTCATCAAATTTACCCCACAAAACTAAGTTCAGTTATTCTTCATTTTAAGTGTAGTTTTCTTTGACAGCTTTCTAATGTGCTCTGTGCGATTTCACTTTTCCTATCCCTTCAGGGAAACAAGACTGACAGATGGATTGGATACCGATGCTTCTTTTCAACCATTGTCTTTCTAAAAAGGAGACTTCAAATTTGCTAGGGCTTCTTCTGTGGAGCCTTCCCTCTGATGTGGATTAGGTTCTATCAGACAATGTTTTAATGCATTTTTTTGTAATGTAAGCTGCATATTTACACAACCAGACACAATGGCAGCGTAGGCACCTAAATCCTTGTTGTCACTCGTAATCCAGAACAGGCAACAGTGTGTAAAGAAAGGGCTTCGGTATGTCCAGGATGAATGCTATAGTTCTGGCAGGCGCAGTACTTAACTTATAGTTTGTGAATTAAAAACATTTCCAAGAGAATAACTTATCTGCAATTATGTGCTTTAAAATCACCTTCCTAATAGCCATATACAAAAAATTGTATATCCATATCATTTTCAAAACTGTAAAATAATTGGCTAAACCTAGGCCAGCTGTCTTGGGGCCAGATGCACTAAGCTTCAAAAGTGATACAAAGGAGAGTGATAAACAACCAATTAGCTCCTGCCTGGCATTTTGCAAACACAGGGCCAGATTTTCTAAGCTTCAAAAGTGATAAAATGTAGAGTGATAAACAGCCAGCCAATCAGCTCCTACCTGCCATGTCACAGACTGTGTTTGAAAAATGACAGGTAGGAGCTGATTGGCTGGCTGTGTATCACTCTCCATGTTATCACTTATGAAGCTTAGAGAATCTGGCCCACAGTCTGTGACATGGCAGGCTGGAGCTGATTGGCTGGCTATTTATCACTCTCCATTGTATCACTTTTGAAGCTTAGTACATCCTATGAGTAGGTAATACCAAGCACATAAGTTTTGCTCTGATTTGCCAACTCCGAGGGGATGTTTTGTAACTTATCTGGTGGGAAACCATTCTATGCTTCCACCAATAATCTTTCTACATTGCTCTACATTTAATTTTATAGGAATGGAGCACTAACTTTTTATGTGGCACTGTTTTTTTTTTCTACAGAACTGTAATTCCATCTTATCCAGCAATGGGACATCCCTTGCAATCCAGTTGTCGCCTGACATCAGTTTATTTTACGTTTCTATTGGTTAGCTTGGGATCATGCTTATATGAAGTTACAGAGCAGCTGGAAAGTCATATAATTCCCTGTCCGTGACCACAGCCTCCTAAAGCATGTGGAAGTACTTACATTACACTTCTGTTCCCCTAACCATTGCCTATACTAAAAGGTAATAAAAGCAATTATTAAATGGAGTAGAAGGTGGACTTGCAGAATTTAGAGGTAATGACAAGAAATATTTCACTCTTTGTTCAATGAGAGAAGTCACTACCCGGATGGTCTTTCAAACTTTGTAGGATTCCAATGACCTCTAGATGAGCCCCATCCTGATGTGCCCACAGACCGACCATATGAGGCAGAAACATTACTAACTTCCTCTTATCAGCAGCTTTAATGAGAGCTGTTTAGATGAACTCTCCTGGCTGCTAATAAAATGATTTTGCATGTGTAGGAAGCAGGATGTGTAAAGCCCAGGAGTTTGATCTTGTTTCAGACATCAAACAGAGCAGCTTTGTGATGGGTGTGGAGTTGATGTAGCTGGCTGGAATACTAGATGGGATTGCCGTGGTTACGCAGCTGGACCGGAATAGGGAAGGGGTGGAAGTGAGCTTGTTATGTTTTTACAACTATACAAACCGTTGTGCCTGTGTTTATGGACAGTGTGTTTAAGCAGACTGCTCTCCCTAGAAGTGCACTACATGGGCTTTCCCCATATACTTTAATATATCAATATTCATTAATCATTATCATCATCATCATATACATCATCATCATCATCATTTAATTATGAGACACCACGTGTGTGTGAATCCAGGTGCGGGAGTTCCTCCCACCGAACGCAGCGTCAGGATTAGTGACATCACACAAACAGCGGCACTGCCGTGCCGGACAATGTATGTGGTGTTTGTCAGAGAGAGATGGCGCCTCTGTCATCAATACGCGGCACCTGATTGCTGGGCTGAATATGTGCATCATCTGTAATAGTGTCATACTCTTTAACTGTCCGAATGTTTAATACGAAAAGCATTTGTTCATAATAAGATGATTCAGATACAAATAAACATTACAGCATAGATAGCATAGAGCAAATCATCAAAATAAAATGAAGTATATAGAAAAGTGCCAAAGTATAATTAAGCTGCTTACCTTTCTTACCTTTAATGCATGTTTTATATTCAATCTTTCTTGGTTATTCATAGGCATCCACGTTACCATGACCATGGGTAGAGAATAGAATTGGAAGATTAAAGAAACCTTTCAGTGCACACCTGCATGACATTAAATGTAAGTCTTCCTTGCCCAGCCTAACTAGAAAGAAAGGGGCTGGACATGCAGGATCTTGATTAATGAAGAAGTGTGTCCGGAGCACTGGTGCCGTTATTTTGTTTTCTTGTACCATGACATCTAGATGTTTCTGTATGTTATTGTGCTGTAGGTGTCTCCTCTGCCACACCTCCATGGGCTGGTTGAAATTTGAAGGTGCTATCCTACAACTTCCCACAGTATCTAGTATGTACAGTTCTTGGTATTGAGTTAATATTGCAATTAAAGTTCCTTTTTTAATGTACACAACACCCTGTTCCTCTGTCAATTGGAGCTTGTCTCACTTCTTTACAAGCACACTAATATTAGTCCAATGGTTCCTAGATCTGGCATAAATAGTACATATTCTCTGCCTGTGACTACTGTTTTGCCCTTGATCCTCTAATGTACAATAATTGTTCTAACGTTTGTTATATTTAGACACAGAGGTGCACTCAGAGGTGCATTTTCCACAAGGGAACTTAGGCACCTGCATAGGACCCAGCATGTCCCAAGAGGCCCCATAAAGATATTCCTAGAGGACTACTGTGTGAAGTGATGACAACACATGGACCTACCCACACTCCCAAGGTCCTTTTGATGCTTTTTGATATGATAAAAAATATTTGGACACACAGGGCCAAATGTAATAGGGTGAGAGTTTCAGAAAGTGAGAGATTTTGGGAGAGTTTTCCCATGTTTTTTAAAGCAGCAATCAATTACACTGCAAAACCAGGTTGATTTTGCCATGTAATTGATTGCTGCTTTAAAAAAAATGGGAAAACTCTCCCAAAATCTCTCACTTTCTGAAACTCTCACCCTATTACATTTGGCCCACAAAATGGTTTTATCCATTGTCAGTTTACTTTCAATGTACGTAATGCTGATGGTCACAAAGGTGAGCATTTATTCGTAGAATATACATGTGCCAAGGTAGTCTATTGAAATTGGATGTAATTAGCAACAAAAATATAGTGCTATGGATTGTTTTAGGAGGACCCCAAACCAGTATCTTGCGTAGGGCCTAAATCTGCCTCTAACAGCACTTATCCTGACATGTAATGCTTTCTGCTTCTATCCAAGAAGAGATGCCACAGGGTCCAAATCGTGGCTAATAAAACCTATACCTTAAACTGGCCATAAAACTGGCCATACACTTGTTCTATTTGGCCACTTTTTACCCAATTCCATACCTCCCAACTTTGAAGGGGCCTGAGGAGGGACACAGCTGATGCTGGGGGTGTGTGGCCTAATTCCGGGGCGTGGTCTATACTCGCATCTCTTCCGCGAGGCCACGCCCCCATTTTGGCGCTATGGGGGCATGACCCAGAGGCTCTGTGAGCCTCTTGCCATGCCCCCAGCCCCCTGGCTGCGGGAATAGACGCTGTGCGCATGCGCACAGCGTTTATTCCCCCGCTGCTTAGCAGCTGACAGGGGGGACTCCCAACAGCGCCCCCCTCACCGCGGGACACTGCCAGCCGCGGGTGGGACAGCAGGACAGGCCCTGATAATGGGGACTGTCCCGCAAAAATCGGGACTGTTGGGAGGTATGCCGATTCCGATGGATTGGGCCAAGAAATCGGGTGAAAAGTGTGCAAATCGCAGGTATATAACATATGATCTTATCTAATGTGAAGTGCTGTGTGAATCAAATCGGAGTCATAGATTGGACCTGCTTGCACTTCCAACCTCCGACTCGGCTAGTTTTGGTATGACTATTTTATTTAGGCAATATTAAGTTACAATCAAGAAGCTTTACTAAAATAATTATATAAACATTATGGCCCTTATTCTGGTCCATTCAACAGACCAGTAAGTTCGCACAGGGCCAATGGTGGCCATCTGCGCATGCGCAGACGCATTTCTGTGCATGTACAGACACAGGTTGCATGCGTCCACTGTGAACAGATTTCCTCCTAAATGTGCACGCATATATAAGTGACCTGAGAGTCACTTTCTATATGCGTACACGAACCACATCTTTCGATAGTCAGCGACCATTGGAAGATATGTGAGTTCCCCCTGGCCTGCGAATGGATGTAAAACATCTATTTGTAGGCCATGTGAACGTGCACGGCCTATGAGTGGGGGGCGAGCAGCCTGCCATTTGCAGGGCGGGTTCTGGTGGACTTGCAAGGGTGCGAATTCGCATCCTCGCAAGTCAACCAGAATAAGGGCCTATACATGCACATTTTATCTATGAGCATTTGCACTATACACTTTTCATTTGTTTCCACCTTCAAAGCAGTACATCGCTGTCTCAAAACATTTATTCTTGCCCTTTCTCAGAAAGAAGCAGTGACATTATTTGTGAAATCTGGCAGTTTAAACAATTCTCTTGTATACTCCAGACAGTGCTCCTTTTGTATATTGCAACAAATTCTGCTAGATCTGAAATTCACAGAGTCCCTCTGCCTTGACACTCACACAAGACGTTGGCTGCTTTCGTAATTGAATTAGATGCAATGGACAGTTAACAGAAGGATGTGGTGAAACCCTCTAGGTTTGCGGCTCAGGCATTCCCATCATATTGTCTGTGCACTTATGGAGAGGTTGCTCTCTGATATTGGAGATGCTGAGATTAGTTTGTAATGTTACAGCAGTAAAATATAAAACACATTTATAATATCATAGCAACACAAAATAATGAAAAAATGTTAGGCGCTTGTAACCAATATGTAAATAAGGGGTCTATGTAAGCCTTGGAGAGAGATCATGTGGATGGAAATAAAGTACCAGCCAATGAGCTCCTAAATGTCATTTTTCAAATACAGCCTGTAACATGGCAGTTAGAAGTTATATTCTGGTCATTTGTCTCCATCCACATTATCTCTCTCCAAGGCTTAGTAAATAGACTGCAAAATAAAGGAAATACGTTGTATCTATTTCCAATATATAAGAAACTACAGGAAATGTACTGTATGTATTGTATGGACTGCTGTGATGATAGTAAAACACTTTTATTTCTGAGTTGCACACACTACCGATAATGTAGACAATGCTATGATTTGCTTCTGTGTATTTACTTATTTATATAAAATACTTCTACTTACATACAAAGCCATTACTCTGACTTCACCGACTTATATCTCTTCGCTTATCTCAAAATATATCCCCATCGGAACTCTCCGCTCTGCGTCACTCATCCACACTCATTACTTGCTCCCACTTACATTGGCCCTTATTCTGATCGGTGCGGATATTCCCGCATTCTTACGGAGCGGTCCGCACGCCACGGTGTTCTGCCGCGTGCGGCCATCGTCCGTAGAAACGCCCACGTGTCCTCCGCATTCGGACGGACTCACTCTTTAAGAACAGGGCGTGTTTACGGACGACATACAAACCATGCGTGTGCGGGAGAAACACTCAGATTCTGCACGGTATTACAGAGT
Source organism: Crinia signifera (assembly GCF_055691185.1). Taxonomy (NCBI): domain Eukaryota; kingdom Metazoa; phylum Chordata; class Amphibia; order Anura; family Myobatrachidae; genus Crinia; species Crinia signifera. Next base: position 230,286,583 of record NC_139219.1, on the reverse strand, counting down.
ATTACAGAGTATGCTCGGGAATACCGCATCCGAACGGGAGCCAAGCGGTGCTACCGCCCGTAAGCGGAGTATTTACGCCAAACAACCCACTATTATGTATCTTCTGCAATACATCACATGACCCACTTATTCAATTACCTATCCTCATAAAAAACTGCTTATTTGGAATTGGAATCAATTAGATGCCAATATATCCTTACAAGCATGCCTAACACATGCATTGCACACATTAACCCTTACAGCAATTGAAGCAGCAATGGTTTCAATTAAAGCACTGACAAGCGTCCTATTAGTGAGTAATGAGTAAAGGAGTCGATTCTATTGGGTTCAGGTGTTAATGCTTGTAGTCATTAGGCGGTCCGTTCGCCTCCCGCAGGAACGAGTGGTGTCCGCAAAGCAATAGTGGCCTTTTGGACACCGCACATTTCTTCCCTTTTTGTTCGCGTGCATTCGGAGTGCTATCCGAATGTACGCCCCCCAACATAAGTGTACTCCCCCGTGTCCGCCCATGTTTCCGCCCCGTTTTGCCCACTTTGAAACTACGCCCATGTGTCATTCCGCATGACGCCCATAATACGCCCATATTTCCCGACTGATTGCGGTGAACAGTTTTGTACGGGATTTGGCCGAACAGGTACGGAGTCAATGCGTGGCACATGCGCGTGGCGTTCGCCACGCATGCGCAGACGCCGTAAAGACGCGATCCGAAAGTATGCGGTAAAGTACGCGTCAATCAGAATAAGGGCCATTTGCAGGATTTTTGTCGGGCAGCACCCTCCCTATGGAAGGGTGCCGGACGTCTCACTGAAAGTCGGGATTCCGACAGTCATTACTCCGACATCGGAATCCCGACTGCTGTCTCGTGGGGGTCCACGACCCCCATAGAGGGAGAATAAAAGGGGGCTTCATTGCGCTCCCCCCGCTGTGCAATCAGGATTCCGACGTCACGCTAATGACTGTCGGAATCCCGACTGTCAGTGTGTTATACCACACCCCTATGGAATGCCCGACCACTCACACGAAGACTCTCCTCTAGCCTCCAAACTTTCAAGCGTTCCCTGAAAATTCACCTCCTCAGGCAAGCTTATCATATTCAGGAACACACCTCCAGTAGTATTTATATCTAATTGCATCCCATCAGGACTGTCTTGTAATCTGGTGGGACTGCCATGCTATGGAATTCTATCCTCATGTATCCCTCCTATTATCTCTATAGATTGTAAGCTTGCGAGCAGGGCCCTCCTACCCCTATGTCAGTTTATATCTACCCAGTTTGTTTAATGACTGTTGTTTCCAATTGTAAAGCGTAACAGAATTTGCTGCACTATATAATAAACTGTAAATAAAAATAAATTAACATTTTCTTATACAGTGCAGCAGGTTCTGGTTGACATTACAGTTATAAATAGGGATAAAACAAACTGGGTTGTTACAGACAGTCAAATGGTAGGAGGGCCCTGCTTGCTAGCTTACAATCTATAGGGAAATAGGCACAAGGATAAGTATTCTATATTGCATAATGGTCCACCAGATGACAAAGGTTCTTGGTGTGCTGAATGATATGGTAACCCAGCAAAGTCAGGAGGAAAATAAGAGAACAAATAAGTGAGCATAAAAGACAAGGTGACCCCAAGAGCGCCCGATACACAAAGCAGCTTCTCTACAAATCCCCCCTGTTAGTGGGAGATAAAACAAAGACAAAGACAACGAGAGAGTAGAGAGCGCTATAAATTCTCCACCAACTGTAAGTGAGTCACCACTACGATTAATGGTGTGAATAACCAATTGCAATGTGAAAGAAATTTGATAATAAAACAATTTTTTATTAAAACATATTTTTCATAGTTCACATCTGGATTTCATCTTTAGGATAAGAATTCAACAGCCCAACGCGTTTCGTCTTAAAAAAGACTTCATCAGGGGTTTGGTTACACAAAAGTTGCACACCAACAATTGTGCAGAAAAATTATATATCCTTTGAATAGATAGTTGATCCAAAATTTTATAATCTATGATATGGTATCTTATCGTGACCCTTGCACGTAGACAAAAAATTGAGCTGTGAGGTAAGTCAACAGCAATCCCTTAGTGATGGATGTTGAAAATCCAAACAACCGGATATTTGGCACAGGTTGGCTAACCAGATGGTCAGTAAATAGGGGTTCACAACCCAATAGCGGTCGCGTCGATTGGACAACCCAAAGTAGTATAATATCGGTAGGTTGATAGCACGCAGGGAATCCCGACAGCCTGGCTGTCGGGATTCCCTGCGTGCTATCAACCTACCGATATTATACTACTTTGGGTTGTCCAATCGACGCGACCGCTATTGGGTTGTGAACCCCTATTTACTGACCATCTGGTTAGCCAACCTGTGCCAAATATCCGGTTGTTTGGATTTTCAACATCCATCACTAAGGGATTGCTGTGGACTTACCTCACAGCTCAATTTTTTGTCTACGTGCAAGGGTCACGATAAGATACCATATCATAGATTATAAAATTTTGGATCAACTATCTATTCAAAGGATATATAATTTTTCTGCACAATTGTTGGTGTGCAACTTTTGTGTAACCAAACCCCTGATGAAGTCTTTTTTAAGACGAAACGCGTTGGGCTGTTGAATTCTTATCCTAAAGATGAAATCCAGATGTGAACTATGAAAAATATGTTTTAATAAAAAATTGTTTTATTATCAAATTTCTTTCACATTGCAATTGGTTATTCACACCATTAATCGTAGTGGTGACTCACTTACAGTTGGTGGAGAATTTATAGCGCTCTCTACTCTCTCGTTGTCTAAATAAGTGAGCATGTTTGTGCTGTAAAGTAAGATGGGATGGATGGGATGTTTTTTAGATGCATGTAACATTTAAAGATAGATTGAATGTGGGGAACAAAGGACAGTTCAGAGTCAAGGATGACACCTAGGCAGTGAGTTTGTAGGGGAGGATTGATTGTGGTATTCTCAACAGTGATAGAGATATCAGGTTGGTAACTACTTACGGTTGGTGGGAATATCATTTATTATGATTTTGAGATATTCAGTTTGAGGTGGCGAGAGATATTGCTAGTAGGAGAAAGAGAAACGTTTGGATGCTTCATCTTCATTTGTGGGATCAAAAGAAGATAATGTGCCAGAGGGTTCTGGTAGGGAATTGAGCAGATCATTGCCTGAGGAGAAGCAATCCATTTCATCTTGTATCTTATCAATCTTGTGCTTAAAGTAGGAAGCTAGATCGTGTGCACTAACAGCGGCAGGTGACTTGGGCGAGGGAGGGTTGAGAAGTGATTCAATGTATTAAAGAGTCATTTGGGGCTAGAAGCTTGAGCAGAGATGAGAGTTTGGAACTATGGGGCAGATGTATGATCAGACGATATGGAGGAGAAGGGTATCAGCACACGTTATGTGCACTGATACCACTTCTCCCCCATGTATGCCGGCGCCAGCGTGCAGTAATGCGCCCTTGTCCATATTGGCCTGTCCATAGCGCCCCTGTCCATATCAGCACTGCTATCTAAATTATAGCAGGCCGAATGTATGAACGGTCTGCATCGCTGATCGTTCCGCCCGCTGCAGCATTTGGCTTTGCCAGAAGCAGGCTGGCGAAGCTCTATCTAAACAGCAGGGACAGCGCTGTCCCTGCTGTTAGGTCTGGACTGTGCTGGGGATCTCGCGTGAGCAGCGAGATCCCGCGCATGCCCAGTGCAGCCAGCCGGTGGACAGGAGACAGGATGGGACATTGCCGGAGGGGGGAGTTAGCGCTCCCCCGCTTCGGTCTCCCCTCCTGCTTTGCCTCGCTAATAAGGCGAAGCAGGAAGTATACATCTGCCCCTATGTTTGTTTGGCAGTGTCCAGGGCATTATGATAGGAGTGTTAGGTAGACTTATATGTGAGAAAGTCCAGTGGACTATGAGATTGAAATTTATATTCAACTTTTTATGAGATTTTTTGTATGTGTTTTGTTAATTTAGAGTGCCATGGTTGGTATCTACAATTACGTGGAGTGTGGGGGGTAGCTGCAGCCACTTTAACAAGCTGTATTTTATGTATGATATAGCCATCTTTGTGGTAGTGAAAGCAGAAATAGGTTAAAGCAGAGAGGAGGAGAGTTTTAAAAAATGTATAGCATTACAATTTCTGTGGGTTTGAGGCAGATTGAAGGACATCATTGACATTGAGTTTAAAGAAATAAAGAAGAGCATGCAGGTGATAAGGTTGTGATCTGAGAGAGGGAAAAGAGTGTTAGTAAATTCAGAAAACGTGACTACAAGATCAAGACTGTGGCCCTCCCGATGAAACTAGCACAGGGTTGCCTACCCTCCCAGAATGGCTGGGAGGGTCCCGAAAATTGGGTCCCCCTCCTGGCCTCTTGGAAAGGTGGGCCACCCTCCCGGTTTCTGGGGGACCCCTCCCCCCTGTTCCCGGCTACCTCTCCCCTGACTGCGCTGTTTAAATAACCGGATATGCTGATCTGTGATGAGGCCGCGGGGCTAAAATGTGAGAATCGCAGCTCTTTAGCCCCGCCCCCTCGGCGACGATTGGCAAATCTGGTCATTTTCTATCATAGAGCGGTGCGTAATGATGTCACGCTCAAGCCCCACCCCCAAACTCCTGCTGAAAGTCTCCTCTCCGGGCTTCTCCCAGGGAGGAGATTTAAAAAGTCGGCAACCCTGAACTAGCATAGAGTAAAGACAGCGCTAAACGTGCTGCAGATAATAATGATATCAAAGATAGGTGGAATTTTAAATGTAAATATAGGCAATCTTATTTATTACATTAGAAAAAGGACAATGAGTCCTACAATCACATATAATTACCGGCCGGTATCACAAACAGACATTGATAAAAATAATTGTTTATAAATAAACACAAAAATAAAATTAAAAAAAGGAAAATGTAAAAACAATAATAATAATAATATGTAATCTTTTTATTTTAAAAGGGTATTATACACATGTGTTATTGCTGTTATAATAATATAACCAGATTAGTTCAAACGGATCTCATGCTGATTAGTGAAAGTATCCAGCAGTAAAGATGTTAGAAGCAGTATATACTTTGTAGCCAAGTTAGTTCAGGCAAGTCTCCTGATTGTTAATGGAGAGCATCCGGCAACAATGTTGTTATATGCAGTGTACTAGTAGCAAAGTCCAATAATTGGACTAGCGATAGTAATATTGTTACTCCTCCTGTATCACAGGGGAGGTATAGTTACCGCTTCCCAGAGTGTTCACCTGGATCCCAAATTCCAAAGGTCCCTCCAGTTCCAATGTGGCTGGTGTAATCTCCTCTCATTTGCCTTTGCGCCTGTAGTGGCGATCAGTCAATTCTGCAAACTTCCAGGTAGCCACATATGGAGCCGCATATGGAGGAGGGACATGGAGCTACAGTGGTGATGAATAGGCAGATAGTAATTGGTGACGTGTTTCCCCGCCTGCATCTCTCGTTGACTTTATCAAAGATCAAGTTTGCGGCTGCCCTCTCTCTACTCCCTTTCAAAAAAGCCACTGGGATCGCATCCGAGGTGGGTCTTCTGGTCACGGATCCCGATAAGTAGCGGAGTCAACCCATTGGGAGAGGCCGAGAGAGCATGAGCAGCACATTTTGGGCTGTCAGTAGCTATGTTGAAATCACCCATGATGGTGGAGATGTCAGAGGATAGGAAGTGAGGGAGCCAAGCAGAACAATCTTCCAGAAATTGTGTAAGTTTCCCAGGAAGGTGGAAGATACTGTAGCTGCAACGCTAAGAGAGAAAGGAGCATAAGTCTTGATAGAATGTACTTCAAATGTGAGTGATGGAACCTGTGGAAGAGCTGTGTAGGTGAAGGACTGGTATAGTAATATTCCAACCCTTCTTCCTTTGGTGTTACCAGGCCTAGAGGTGTGTGTGAAGTGGAGACCATCGTGTGACATTGCTGCCGGGGAGGCCTTGTCTGGTTGTCTGAGGCATGTTTCTATTATAGCCAGCAGGTTGAAGTTGTTTGATATATATATATATATATATATATATATATATATATATATATATATATATATATATATATATATATATATATTGCACCATCTCCATACAAAGATAATTTAGATAAAGCTTATACTTTCCAGCCTCAGAGCTATGGAATGTAAGACAATGTGAGCAATGCTACAAAACTGTTATGGGCCCTACACACATGCCGATGTGTGTAGGGCAACCTAGCTGTGCTATGTCGGGCCATTCTGCTCAGCACACAGAGCTGACAGCCCACACACAGAGTGAACTGTCAGCTCTGTGTGCTAAGCGAGCAGACAGTGGCAGTGTTCTCCGGTGGGAGAACCCTGCCGATGCCGATAACGATGGACATTGTTCATCAATCTCGGCCAGCGACAAAGAAGCGCGGGGATGCGCATTGCTGTTGATATAGCGCCCACACACACACCGATGTGAGGGCATTTTCTAAGCGACTTTGCCAAACTAAGCAAAATCGCTTAGAAAATGCCTTAATATCGGCATGTGTGTAGGCCGTATTAGAAGCTTCTTCCTCTTCTATTTATACTGCGTGTGTTCAGCTCGCGCTGTTCATGCCTCAGCAATAAATCAATAAAATGGTTGTTTAATAGTTGTGTTGCGTTTTTATCTATTGCAATATTTACTTTTAGTGCAAGCATTACAAAGTAGGTTGGTTTCCATCATTGTGATAAGCATTTGACGGTAATAGATGCCCCATCACAAGAGCAAACAGCAGAGGGCTGTGGTGTGCGAGGAAGGCTGTGCAAAATACAATTTTCTTTTGTGTATGGATTGATGGAGGAGACAGGTGGACAAACATCTCCTGCTAAGTAGAGATCAGCTATTCCTTCACCTGGGTCTCACATAAACCTTCACTACAGAATGATCATTCCCATTGTTTAAACTACTGATAGGTCAAACAGAGAAGACAGACAGTGACCTTATAAGAAATTGTGCAGTCTCTCCAGATGAGATACTGGCCCTATTCAGAGGTGGATGCAAATGCTGTCACTACTGAGCGGATCTGCAAGATTATGCTAAAGACATTGCCGTGAAGACTTGTTCGGAGACTCTCCCGGACAAAGCTTTAGTAAATTTTCTTACCTCCCAACTGTCCCGCTTTCCGCAGGAATGTCCCATTTTTTGGGGACAATCCCACCTGTTGCCGGCAGTGTCCTGCAGCGGGGTGGGTAGATGGGAATCCCCCGTCACCCGTGAATAGACACTGTGGCATGGATACTGCGGGTGATGCAAAACAATGCCAGAGGTGCTTACAATTGTAAGCACCCATCACATTTAATACTATGCACAAATCACATCTCATTGCATCACATGTCATAGTAAGCACCCATCACATCTCATGGCATGGGTGCTTGTACAATGAAATATTGCATCGCATCGCATCACATTTGGTGCCATGCGGTCCTATGCAATATTTCATTGTATAAGCAATCCTGTGCACTTAATATGGACATCGCATCGCACGCATCGCACAGCACTATACACGCTACACAATGCGATGCGCCGTTCTAGGAAACAAGTACCAAACATAGATCTAAATAGTAAACATTACAAACAGGTTAACATATCCCAACTACCCCCCACCCTGTATACCCATTAAACTAGTTATACCTAAATTCCCAATAAGCAAACTATAATTATAATCTATAACCCCGAGGGTACAGAGTAACCAAAAGCTCAGTAAACTATTTCCTAACATGTAACTCCGCTGGGATACTACTAAAATATTGGCCATGGGGTCAATGGTGCAAATACCAGCTAGTTAAACGACTGTCATTATTGAGGATGGAAAGCTGCTGTTCCGTATGCCATCCGCACCAACAAATCTCAAACTCGGAAGGAGGAAAGTCCCAGCAACGGGGGAAGACGGGGATGGCGATCCAGCCACGACTCAGCCTCCGGAGCCGAGATGAAGAAATGAGTAGTACCATCAAATATTACTTGCAATCTGGGCGGGAATGTCATGGAGTAATGAATCTGATGATCCTTCAGTTTTTCTTCACCTCCATAAACTTTGTTCTGGATTTCTGGACGTCAAGTGCAAAGTCAGAATAAACTGAAACAGTATGGCTGTCCACCTTTATCGGGCCCGGCGTCCGGGCCAGCTGCAGCAGGGCATCTCAGTCTCTGTACTGGAGGAATCGAGCTATGAGGGTGCACGACGGGGCCCAGGAGGGAAGGCAACAGAAAACTGTGGGCTGAATTCTGTACTGGGGAATTCCTTAGAAGCCAGGTTTCCAGGAATCGCTCAGGAGAGGAGCCCTCAATCTTTTCCGGAAGACAAACAAAGCATACGCTGTTACGTCTCAGCCTCCCCTCCAAATCGGATAACTTCACCTTGACCTCTGTCATCTTGGTTGAAATATCAGCAACCTTGAGTTTTAAAGGATTAGTGGTGTCTTCAAGATCAGAGATGCAGTGTTCCACCTCACTGACCCTTTCCCTTAAATTTTGCATATCGTGTCTGATTGGGGATACGTTCACCTGACCAATTTTGACCATGACCCTTTGCACAGATGAGGATATAGCAAGAAGGATCTGTTGAGTTGATTGAGCTGGTGCATCAGGAGCTGGAGGGCCCACATCTATGGCTGCAGAGGGGGGGGGGTCAGCAAGCGGGGGGGGGGGGGGGGGGGTCAGCAAGCGGGGGGGGGTGGAATTACCCGACTGGGTGCCCCTAGCATATTTCTTCAGTTTTGAGGCAGTGGAGGACTGACCAGTTTTCCCCATAGTGATGAATGCAATAGAGGTATATAGGTAGCAAGTAGTACTCCAGTCAGGTGAAGGCAGTGTCTGAGGTGGACTTATAGTCAGTAATATACACTGTCACCTCACAGCAGGATAAAACAGGGGAAATCTAAGGGTGTTGTCAGGCTGCAATCCTATTTACTGCATCCTCAACACACTTCCCCAACTCTAGGTGCACTACCAGAGGTAGGAGGGCTACAAAGTTGGGCCGGATCCCAGTCCCCACCAACAGGCACAGAGGGGCCCAGAGGTTGTCACTCACCAGCTGCAGCAGTGCTCAACTCAGGCGTACCCTCAGAGGCAGCCCCGGCAGACCCTGGAGACCATCAAGCCCCAGCAGCCCCCTTTCCAGGTTCTGGATATATCTCATGTGGCAGATCAGAGGCAGCAGCTCCACCAAGATGGCATCCAGCTTTCCACCAGCCCCTAAAGGAGGAACAGCAATATACTCCGCCCGGCCAGACCAGGACACCAGCCGCAGCAGGAGCCACCGACCGATTGAACGCAGGTTCTTTAGCCATCTGGCCCACTTAGATCACCGCCTCCGCTGCCTCGGGGATCAGCCGCAGGACAGGAGGTGAGATGGAGCCGGGCTCCACAGCGCATCTCAGGCAAGCAGGGCACTACGTCTCCAGGGGGACCCGAAGGGGGGCAGCAGACAGCACAGGCGATGCAGGATGGGCACCGGAGGGCAGGTGGAGAGGAAAGGTGGCACCACAATCCCTGGGTGAGGAGTTTAGTACAGGATATCTGCGGAGCTCAATACGGACACGTCTCTTCACATGTCAGGCCAAGCCACGCCCCCCACATCTTTAGCATTCTAAAATTAATTTAAAAGAGGTATAGATGTGTGTGAGATTATAACCACACACAAATGCCTTTTTTAAAAGAGAGCGCCAAACAACTGAATAAATTCAATTAAATTTATTAATTAATTACTAATCAATTTAAGATATATAGAGATACGCTGTAATGTGTATTGATCTGTAACGCTCTTTATTTGTACTGTATTTTTGTTATTTATTCAATGTTATGCCAAGCTTTGTCTCCCTGTATTGTTCCTTTGTACGGCGCTGCGAAACACTTATGGCGCCTTATAAATAAAATTATATTAATAATAATAATAATAATATGGATAAAAATCATATAACAATTAAGTTTATACAAAGAAAATTATTAAAAATAATACATTACAACGTAATAACTGGAATCACACTCCTATAGAATTACTGGGATCAGATCCTCAATTCATATTCAAAACATCCCCAACAGGAGGAAGAAAGAGTTATGGAAATTAGTTAACTTTCTTACATTAACTTACTTATATTAACTTTGTTTAGGTATCCAAGCAAAGTTCCGATCCTTTATACTTTGATGGAAGATATATATCCACTTATATATACTTTTAGTCTACTGACAGATATCCAAATAAATTATGGCTCGGGCTAGGGAATAGTGCCAGTGGAGAAGTCCAGAGCAACCAAGGGCTGGTTCTCGTGGACGTCTCTAGCTAACCTGTGTGGCTGCTGTCGCCTGATGTCGTGCTGCCGGATGACGTAACAGACTCCTTCGCAAAGCCGCCGTTCAAGTGGACTCGCCTGGAGGATCAGTATTAGGTCTCAGCAATTGCTGCATAGTGTTTTTTTGTGGATACCAGTAAAATTCTTTAGTAGAGCCGGGAGGTTGACAATTCCCCAAAGGAATACTTTCTGAGCAAGGAAAATGCCACATACTGTAGAAGGCCTGCAGTTATCTTCCAAATGTCAGGTCTTGTTTCTAAAAATAGTTTATTTACCTTTTTTTCATCCCATATAATCAAAGTTTCTAAATGTCTACCACCAAGTACACCATAATGTGTACCGAATAAACAATTATTTCCTTGAGGTTACCCTCCTATTTAGGCGCTGTGTATCATTTAATGTGAATATATGACATTTTTTTTAAATAAATAATAAAAATGAAAATAAAAACTCCCTGGTATGATTTCAGCTGCAGACGGGGTGGTGTAACTGTGCGATCACACCTAGTTAGAAGGAAGCTACCCCACACAGATGTGGGTTTACCTTCTATAGAACAACAAAGAGATAAAAATCCCAGTGTCTGCGCTTTTGATGGTAACAGCAGAGCTAGAACTCGGTGTTCGTGTAGTGGCCGCCTGTGTAATCGATGTCTCTGGCGGAATTGGCAGTGAGTACAAGCGTATGGGACAACAATGGTGGACTTCACAGGAAAAAGTAACTCCTCTCCACGGGTGCCAGGATCCTCTGACTAGTTTCGCTCCAATGTGAGCTTTTTCAAAGTAGCTACAAATGCCACAGGGGTCCCGCTGTAAGATGTTATGCGTCTCCATGACGTGCAGGAGAGAGAGTGCTGGGCACACGGTTCTCCCACTGTCTCAGTCACTCCAGGTGGGATCTTGGGGTTTGGAATGACACTTGAATCCAGGGCCGGAGCTACCACTAAGCAGCATTAGGCAGCTGCCTAGGGCGCTGGCCGCTGGAGGGCGCCACTTATTTATCATTTATCCACTTAACCAACATACAATAGGTGCGCGCCAGTGGTGTCCAGGTGTGCACCACTGGCGCAGCACCTCTAGTGCCCACCCCCAGCCACAAACCTTGTCCCGTCCTCGCCATCAGCCTTTGGATGGCGATCCCCTGCCGCCCGCCCCGCTAGCCGCCCGTCCCGCTAGCCGCCTGTCACTCATATTACAGTGACGTCGGCGGCAGGCTCGGGGATGGTCGGCGCGGCTCGGGGGGACTCGGCAGCACTCAGGTACCCGAGTCCTTCCGAGCCGCCGCAATCATCCCCGAGCCTGCCTCCGACGTCACTGCTGAAAGTGACAGGCGCCGGCAAAGGCAAGGGGGACAGCGCAGCGGCGGCATGGAAGCTCCGGCGTACTAACGCTGGAGCAGAGGTAAGGGGGGAAGCCTGCAAATTCCTGTGGTGGGTTTTGCTGGGGCAGGACAAACCTGCCCTGGTAGGTTTGTCCTGCCCCAGCAAAACTCACCACTCAAGGGGGTTAACTGCCTGGGGGAGTGGTTAAAGTGCGTGTGTGTGCGCGCGCGCCCTCACGGACTAAATAAATAATTGGGGGGGGGCGGCTGGCAGAGGTTTTGCCTAGGGTGCCAAGGACCCTTGCACCGGCCCTGCTTGAATCAGCAATTGAGGTGACAGGTAGGTAGGATTGGAAAATCTTTTCCCCTCTTGACGCGTCTCTCCGTTCAGGTATAGTTTCCTCAGAAGAGGTGTTGCAGTCCTTGTTTAAAAAGGAGATTTCACCTATCAGCACACGGCATTCATTATGCTGCACCTGAAACAGGTGAATGTCTTTATCCAGTACTGCGAGTATATAGACATTACTCGCATTTGAGCTTGTGCATTACTTCTCATTATAGCATTACATAAACACATTAAATCAAGTTTAAAACAATAATCTATAAACCATATACTAGAACCTAATAATTAGAGATGTGCGGCGGCCACTTTTTCGGGTTTTGGTTTTGGATCTGGATCTCCCTTCGTGTTTTGGATCTGGATTGGTTTTGGCAAATAAACTATCCCAAAACAATTGATCCAAAGAGCAAAAAATACAAAGAGGTATCTGCCTTGTCATGACTGGTGGTAGCAGCTTCAGCATTTCTATCAGGTTGCTGATCTCCCACTATTTCCAAAAATGTGTTTTTATTTTATTTATTACTTTTATTTATTATTCATACTTTACACTGGACACAGCCTGTCACACTGGACACAGCCCCTTGGACACTGGACACTGCCCCTGGACACAGCCCTGGACACTGCCCCTGGACACTGGACACAGCCCGTCACCCTGGACACAGCCCCTGTACACTGGACACAACCCCTGTACACAGCCCCTGTACACTGGACACAGCCCCTGTACACTAGACACAACCCCTGTACACAGCCCCTGTACACTGGACACAGCCCCTGTACACTGGGCACAGCCCCTGTACACTGGACACAGCCCCTGTCACGCTGGACACAGGCCCTGTCACACTGGACACAACCCCTGTACACTGGACACTGCCCCTGGACACAGCCCCTGGACACTGGACACAGCTCCTGTACACAGCTCCTGTACACTGGACTCAACCCCTGTACACTGGACACAACCCCTGTACACAGCCCCTGTACACTGGACACAGCCTCTGTACACTGGACACAGCCCCTGTACACTGGACACAACCCCTGTACACTGGACACAAACCCTGTAAACTGGACACAGACCCTGTTACACTGTACACAGGCCCTGTCACACTGGACACAAGCCCTGTCACACTGAACACAGTCCCTGTACAGCCCCTTGTACACTGGCCACTGCAGCCCCTGTACACTGGACTTGTGTACAGCAGCCCCTGCAGACCCTAATCGAGTGAGCAGCAGCAAAATAATATATTATTATTATAGCACAGCACACAGCACAGAGCACAACCACCCTCTTCCCTCTCCTATGCTGGAGTAAAGATGGCGCGCGCGCGTGCGTCTTATATAGAATCCAGATCCCGCGAGAATCCGACAGTGCGATGATGACGTTTTGCCCCGTTTTCGGTCGAGCCGGCTCGGATCGCGATATTCGGATCTGTCGGATCCCAGGGATCCGGACCCGCTCATCTCTACTAATAATAGTAGTAAATGGCATCAATGGCATCAATGAACGTTGTAAAGGAGAAAGAAAACCTCAAAGGTTTTTTTTTACTTTTATTTATCGCTACAAAAGATAGCTTTAAGTATTCCAAATTTCTGCTTAGACCTTATAAGGGGTCTATGGCTTAGAGGTAGAGAGACGGAACAGGAGAACTACAGCCCAATGCTGTGCCAAGCTCGAATCCCCACCTGGGGTATCAGATTCTAATTTCTAGTTTTCTAAATTATATATATTATAAAAAAAGGAAAAAGAAGAGAAATATTTTAATTTGACAAATTATAAAGATCTTATTTTATTATTAGAGGAAGAGAAGGGAGCAATTGTTTATTTGTCTGTTCACTCAAAAGAGAGAATAAGTAATCTAACAATAATATAAGAATATATATATATATGGAGGAATAAAAAGAGAAGAAGGAAAGAGAAGGGAAAAAAAATAAAAATAAAATAACACTTAGATGTTTCTACATATTTTCCCTATAAATTCTTTTAAGTAAGACAGATACAGATATATGTACAAGTACAAGTGTGGATGTACATATTTATTCACTTTATAAAGAGGAATGACTTTATATACAGTTCTAGATTGGTTTGAAATATTATTAAGTTCTATATTATCATTTAGGCCAACTGGAAACAGTGTACCTAGTGAAAAAATCCAGTATGCTTCTCGTGCACAGAGTCTATCATAGCGATCACCACCTCTAGCGGTCTCTTCTATATGTTCTATACCTTGAATTCTAATTACTTGAGGATCCCCTTTATGTTTATTTTTTATATGCTTCGATAAAGAGTGATTCATGATCCCTTTTATTATATTTCTTCGATGTTCAAAATGGCAATCAATATGATTTTTAATTTCAAAAGAGGACCCTGAATGAGTTGAATGAAAATAGTCATTAGGTTCTTTAATGTGTGGACAAGTCATACTCTACATTTGGTTTTTTTACACTTCCTTTCAATTTTTTAATGTCTTTGTTTGTTGTTTTATTGTCATTATTAAAATGACTCGATGACAAAATATCTTTTAGTGTTTTATTCTTTTTAAAGATTATTTTGAGTTCTTCCTCCAAGTATGTGGCCAATAGATTATCGCACTTCAGAATTCTAAAGTTCTTTTTAATAATATCTCTCAATTGTTCTGATTATGTGTTGTATTTTGATATAAACAGTGGACTATCCAAAAATGGAGGTTTCAAGGTTTTTTGGGGACTAGAAGTGACGTTTTCTCCACTTTTTTACTTTCTAGTTCTGCTTTTCTAAGGAGCCACTCAGGGTATCCCTGTTCCAGGAATACCTCTGACATCTCCCCAATCTGTTGTTGGAACTGAAGGTCCTCTGAGCAATTTCTTCAGAATCTATAATATAGGTTTTTGGGGACTGTATTTTGTTTAGTTTGTTCTCATTCTTTGGGAGCAGCACACTAGCAAATGTATGCTGTAGTATATTAATGGTAAAACTCTTGTAGCGATTTTAAGATTATTTGTTGCGCCCGATATACCTTTGGTATATTTTGCTGCTAACATACCCGCTCCCCTGTGATATAAAGGAAAAGGGTGAGATGTACTAAGCCATAGAGAGCGATAAAGTACCAAACAATCAGTTCCTAAATGCCATGTTTTGGAAAAATGACAGAAGATGTTGGTTTGGAGTTTGTATTATATTAAGTTATCACTCTCCAAAGCTTAGTACATTTGCCCCAAAATTGTGGGTTTGTAAAACATAACAAATAACCTGACTACAGTAGGTGGTAATGCAGCTGTTGGAGCCATGTAACTGTAAAGACGTGGTGAATAACCGATACAAGTCAGTATTAATAGAACTACACTAAGGCCCTTATTCTGATTGATGCGGATATTCCCGAATTCTTACGGTGCGGTCCGCACGCCACGCTGTGCTGCCGCGTGCGGCCATCGTCCGTAGAAACGCCCACGTGTCCTCCGCATTCGGACGGACTCACTCTTTAAGAACAGGGCGTGTTTACGGACGACATACAAACCATGCGTGTGCGGGGGAAACACTCAGATTCTGCACGGTATTACAGAGTATGCACGGGAATACCGCATCCGAACGGATGGCAAGCGGTCCGTCCGCACGGAAGCGGTGTATTTACGCAAAACTACCCACTATTATGTCTATTCTGCAATACATCACATGACCCACTTATTCAATTACCTATCCTCATAAAAAAATGTTTATTTGGAATTGGAATCAATGTGATGTCCATTCTTAGCAGTTTAAAAGTGTGGGACAAGTACAGCATATGTGTGTGTTTAGTAAAGGTTCCTTGAAGCAGCAATGGTTTCAATTAAAGCACTGACAAGCGTCCTATTAGTGAGTAATGAGTAAAGGAGTCGATTGTATTGGGTTCAGGTGTTAATGCTTGTAGTCATTAGGCGTTCCGTTCGCCTACCGCAAGACCGAGTGGTTTCCGCAAAGCAATACTTGACTTATGGACACCGCACATTTCTATCGGTTTTGTTCGCGTGCATTCGGAGTGCTATCCGAATGCACGCCCCCCAACATAAGTGTACTCCCCCGTGTCCGCCCATGTTTCCTCCCAGTTTTGCCCACTTTTAAACTACGCCCATGTGACATTCCGCATGACGCCCATAATACGCCCATATTTCCAGACTGATTGCGGTGCACAGTTTTGTACGGGATTTTGCCGAACAAGTACGGAGTCAATGCGTGGCACATGCGCGTTGCGTTCTCCACGCATGCGCAGACGACGTAAAGACGCTATCCGAAAGTATGCGGAAAATTACGCATCAATCAGAATAAGGGCCTAAGTTATGCAGATGTTAGAATAACCGGTATTGTTGTAGCAAGTTATGCTATGCAATACATATTCTGTTCTCATTTCCAGGTCACCTGGGAGGTGACCAACTGTCACATTTAAAGATTCCACAGGTGACTTATTTATTATTTATTTATTTACAGTTTCTTATATAGCGCAGCAGATTCCGTTGCACTTTACAATAGTGACTTGGAAAACATGAACTGTGTGGGGTCCTGAGGAGTGAGGAGCAAGCTTAAGAATCTGTATGTTAGATAAATTGGAATATATACACAGGGCCGCCGAGAGGGGGGGAGTAACTAATTACCCAGGCCCGGGCTTGCTGGAGGGGTCCTGGTCCGACCCCCACTCCCCCCTTCCCCCTCCATCAGCACCCTCTACAGCATGTGCTCTCAATGACAGCATGAGAGCTCATGCTGAGCCTGCTGTCAGCACAGCACATGCTGTATGTGTGTGCTGCTGAGGGGGGGGGGGGGGGCACAATAACTCCCCCCCCCTGACTTTAGAGTGGTTTTTTCAGCATTCCCAGAGTTGTTGGGCTGCCCTGGAGGCGAACGCCTGCTCTGTCAGCACCTCCTCTATGAGAGGAGCCGGGTGCTGCGGGAGAATGTCACACTGCAGCAGCTGGCTCCTTTCACTTTGGAGAAGTCAACATTTTCGTTATTAGTACTGTACATGAACAAAACTGACACTGAATCTACTGATCCAAAAGGATGTCTCCCTGCAGTCTACTGTACAAATGTGAATGAGAAAATGATGGAAAATGGTTAGGAGGTACTGTATGGTTCCAGAGATAAAAGTACTAAGGGGCTTCCACCCACTCATACATACATACATACATACATACATACATACATACATACATACAGTCAATTCTAAACAATGAGCAACTTCAACTTTAATTCATTGGGGGGGATTTACTAAGATGGGAGTTCTATTTGACATGGGATGTTGCTATGAGCAAAAAAATCAGAATCTACTTCTTATTTATTTAGAACTTTCTAGAAGATAATAGATAGTATCTGACTGGTTGCCTATAGCAACATCCCATCTCATTTAGAACTCCCATCTTACTAAATTCCCCCCCATTGTTTTCTCCCATCCTCTACTTTGATTACCAAGACAGGTATATAACCTACTTACAGGAGCACATATGGATTTGTTGCATTTGCTCTGGGGGCAGCTGTACCCAGAATGGGTGAGAGTAAAGGGCCCCATACATCAGCAATTAATTGTGACAATTTTCAGATATGGAGATGATTGCCACAATAAATTTTAGATGTGTGGGCTCCCCCTTTTGGCAATCCCAATCAAAATAGACCAATCAATTGCTTAATCAGGTTTTTAAACATGTTTAATAATCTGGTATTATCTGCAGATCTTTTTTATATGTGTGGGCATTCCCAATTCGTCTTCTTCATCTATTTACATTATGAACAGCTAAAATGACAATCGATTGGGGCAATTTCCAGATATGAAGATGCAATCTTTAGATGGAAAAATCTGCCGATCACTGAAATAAATCTGTAATGTGTGGGCAAAGTCGGATAGATTGTAAAATCCATTTATCTGGCCAAAATATCCCTATATCTGAAAATCCATAAATTGTGATTGCTGATGTATGGGGCCCATTAGTCTTTGGTTGTCTTTTCTCTCTGGTATAGGACAGCTAGACATAATGTACAGATACAGTACAATCACTGGTGCACACAGGGCCCTGGGACTGTACACCCTACACCCGGGATAGTGTGCCTTCAGTAACCCCCCCCCGTACCACCACCTTTTTTGTATAATGGAGTAAGCACAGGTCTGGCTCTGCCACTGTACCAGAGATGTTTCTATCTTCTATAATGAGGCTGCTATAGAAATAATCATATGGGAGATGGCATTGCAAACAGAAGTTGTGGGTGAGCAGTAGTATATTGGGTGGCAGGCATTCCATGGGTGCCTCGCACTGGCCCCCACCTCTTCCAATAATTATTGTGATTGCTACTGATAAAAGGAAGAAAATGAAATGGAGTTACGTGGTATAATGCTTGAGCAAATACTATATGTAATTTAGGATATTTTAATGCTCAGAATTACAGAAAGCATTGTTAATCCTACATTTTCCAAATAATGTATTCAACACCTGTAAATCATGGGTGACATACAGTATGCAGTTGACTTAAATTGGATCTAAAGCAATTCTTTATCATTTTAATATATTTCTCTTCAATTTATAGGCTATATAAATCAAGTGATGGTAGCAAGTAATACATAGGAATTCATTCAGTCCAGGTTACTACAATAGGAAAAATACAGAGAAAAATCTGGGGCATAGCATATTGTTCTGCGTGAAATTGGTCATGTTGGAAGGACTGTATACTTTAGGTCCATATGAATTAATGAAGTTATATAAAATCACTTAAATGTCTAGTTTAGTGGAAGCCCCTGACCTAAAACTGTATGAGTCATATGATATCTCTAATTAACTTGAGAAGGGGATCAATTTAGTGCTCTGTGTTCTGTGTGGTTCTTTGTGACTAATTTATGCCCCCCTGCTAGGCCATTAAAGGTTACATCATCCCCGTTTTAGATAATAAGTGAAGTTTTATAGTCGCTCATGACATCACTCTTCAAACAGCTCACCACACAGAGGCTGGAATCTTTAGTACCACTTTCTATCATCCTGCAAAGGCGAAGTGAAATGTTTTAAAAAACGATATATATTAGGGCGGAGTCAAAAAAGTTGAAATTGAGATATTCAAGATCGGGTAGTGTGGAAAAGTTGTGACATGACCTAAATAAGAAACGAGCAAAAGCGTTTTGCTCTAAGTCAATATCTTCTGTTCCAGCAAGACACTGAA
Source organism: Crinia signifera (assembly GCF_055691185.1). Taxonomy (NCBI): domain Eukaryota; kingdom Metazoa; phylum Chordata; class Amphibia; order Anura; family Myobatrachidae; genus Crinia; species Crinia signifera. Next base: position 230,267,511 of record NC_139219.1, on the reverse strand, counting down.
CGTTTGGCATTTTAGATGAAAATAATGAAACGTATGAAGAAGCTCCGATCTAGTTAAAATTCTGTCAGGACATCTTAGAGTGGTTCATTAATATACTTAAGCATAGTAAAAAAAGAGTACGAGCTTGTCCTATTGAAAAGTTACTGACTTTGGCAGGAGAAAAAAATCCCTGATACCTGACCCATTTTCATGGTCACAATTATGAATATTGTGTTTTTACCCAAAAGTGTTTTTTACTGGAGAGGATGCTCTATAATTAAAGTGACCAATAAAAAAAACTTGTTTGCCCTTAATAGAATAGTGCACCCCTGTGTCTTCTAATGTCCAACTCTACTGAATGCTACAGTAAGTTCAGTAAACAATGCATTACGCTCTGTTATTTAGGGTACAGTATTTTATACACTTCTGCTTATTGTCTTTAATTGTAAACATGAATTGGTCTGAAAAACAGTTTTGCATCCCCTATGCTGGGACATGATTGGGCTGCATTAGATCATATAATTATGCAAAAGATTAGCCAATATATTAACAGTTAAATATGTTAAAGTGTATTATGCTGTAATAAACAAATAAATCTAATGTTTAGAAAAATAAACTCAAGAACATTGATTCAAAAATAACAGGTTTCAAAGATGGTACAGAATTGTCTTCTTCCTGTTTTTTATGTTGTGTTTTGAGTTCAGTTTTATACAAACTACTTGTGATTGATGTATGTCCACTATTATTAGACTGTTGGGTCAGTTAGCACATAAAAAGGAAATAAAGTATTGCGGATCAATCCTGCCTAGTAATTAACACAGTGGTTGGCATATACTATATGTACTGCTGGACACCACTCAGGGGCGGATCCAGGATAAAATGACAGGGGGGGCACCATGATAAAAAAGGGTTTGGGTGGGGGAGGGGCGGTGTTAGTGGTGCCAGTGTACATGCTAAGAGAGCGGCAGGAGAGGGTGGGAATGGAATTAAAAATAGGCCCTGGCATTTTAAGTACGCAGGCCCACCATGGCGACAAAAGTGAAGGATGTAGTTGTGCGTGCGCCAAAGGCGCGCTCCGGAAAAGGGTGTGTGGCCACTCAACAGGGGGCGTGTCAACACCATATACAACTTCTATACATTATGCAACAAAATACTAGACCCCATTATACTTGCCCCTTACACATGATGCCAAATGGAATGAGCCAAAATTGACATAATGCCACATGGATTGAGACAAAATTCAAATAATGCCACATGGATTGTGTCAAAATTCACATAATGCCACGTGGATTGAGCCAAAATTTACGTAATAACACACACGGATTAAGCCAAAATTCACATTATGCCAAATGGATTGTGTCAAAATTCTCATAATGCCACACGGATTGAGCCAAATGCATAAAATGCCATACAGATTGAGCCAAAATTCACATAATGCCACATGGATTGAGCCAAAATTCACATAATGCCACATGGATTGGGAAAAAATTCACATAATGTCACACGGATTGAGCCAAAATTCACATAATGCCACATGGATTGGGAAAAAATTCACATAATGCCACACAGATTGAGCCAAAATTCACATAATGCCACACGGATTGAAACACAATTCACATAATGCCACATGGATTGAGCCAGAATTCACATAATGCTACACAGATTAAGCCAAAATTCACAATACACTTCATAAACAGGGACATTGTCCACCAAAGGCACGCATAAAACATTTACACCATAATGTCCATTACACGTTAAGTTACAAGCCATTATGTCCATTATGTGTTATGCCAAACACCATAATGCCTATTAAAAATTATGCTACATAAGTGCTGCTTCTCTACATGCTCATTGCCAAGGGTTCCATGCTCATTGCCAGAGGTTCCATGCTCATTGCCATGTGGGATTACATGCTCATTGCCAAGGGGGAATACATACATGCTCGTGGTAAATGGGGGACAGCCGCCGCCACGCAGAAGTGATAGCCACTGACAGTGGCAGAGCCTGGCTGTATTCAAAGCACTGAAGGTCCCGGCTATTTGAAATAATACCCCTTTCACACCAGAAAATGCATTCCCAGGTTGGCCCCTTTTACACCAGGCTAGTCCCTGCATTTTCTGGTGTGAGGGGGAGAGAAAACCACCCCTCCCCCCTTTAACCAGTTATCTAATTTAACCGGCTATATCTTCGGAACCAACTGATCCATTTACATGAGACAAGTATCATATTGAAGAACTTTTGAGTGGGCTTTGAATGATTTTGGTCCAGTGAAACTGGAACGTTTGGTTCCAGAGTAATTGGTCCTCAAAGAACATGAACAGCCATGAAATTACATTTCAAAAATAAAAAAATCGGTTTACACGCAATATCTCTGGAACTGATTGACCGATTTGGACCAGCCTGGTATCATATTGAAGGCCCAGCGATTTGGAATTGAATGAAATCAATCACAAGCTTCTGTGATGCCAGGGCGGGAACTGGCAGCCGTCGGAATCGGGTGGGGGTCGGAATTGACGGGTCCCATATTATCCTATGGGGAAAAAACGTTACAGGTTTGCCAGGCGATATCTCCGGTTCCCGGGGGGATAGAGACACGGGGCTGGGCTCGTTGGAAAGCCCTGGTCCTCAGCTACAAAATAAATGACAGGGGGGGCACGTGCCCGGGTGCCCCCCCCCTGAATCCGCCACTGACACCACTGATAGAATGAATAACTCTCAATAGCATATCCAGTAGACTTTGTTATTATTTTCAATACACACACTATATCTGATTTTAGAATTCTGGCTTGACAGTTTACTGTGTCAATTTTTGCATAGCATATGGGTGTGGTATGTACAGTGACCATGTTGACATTCAGTATGTCTTCATGGATAAGTCGACATGATGAACTGTCAACAAACCATCCCTGGTTGAATAGTGGTCTCTTACCATTTCTTATTGGTAGCTCCAGCTTCTCAGTAGACCTGTAAAACTCTTGCTTTCCAATGAGTATCTCTCCCCCTGGGGGTTATTCTGGTTCACTCGCAAAGGCACAATCACTCTGTAATGGACAAAACCATATGCACTTTAGGTGGGGCAAATGTAACATGTGCATAGAGCATTAGATTTGTGTGTTTTATTGTCTCTGTGCAGGGTAAATAGTGGTCGCTTTATTTTTACACTGCAATATAGATATGAGTTTGAAGTACAAACCCTATCCAAATTTAATTCTCTCTGCACGTTACATCTGCCCCCCCCCCCCCCCCCCCCTGCAGTACACATGGTTTTGTCCATTCAAGAGTGATTGTGCCTTTGGGAGTGAACCAGATTAACTAAAGTCAGGCCCATTCTGCTGTGATCCCGCTTCAATGCTGTCGCTAAAGACAGCATTGAATAGGGAGCCGCCGCTATTTCCCTCGTCGGAAATAGTGGCGGCACATTGAATACCCCCCACAATATTCACAATTGTGACCATGGAAACGGGTAAGGTATCAGGATTTTTTTTTTCCTGCCAAAGTCAGTAACTTTGCACTAGGACAAGCTCATACTCTTTTTTTATATGCTAAAGTATATTAATGAACCACTCTAAGATGTCCTGACATAATTTTAACTAGATCGGAGCTTCTTCATATGTTTCGTTATACTCATTTAAAAAGCAAAACATAAGGTGTCTTGACAGAACAGAAGATATTGACATAGAGCAAAATGCTTTTGCACGTTTCGGTTCTTGTGTAGTTTCACGGCGCCACGGCACTTCGCTCGCCCACGCTGCGGGCTCGGTGGCTCGCTACGCTCGCCACGCTATCTAAAATCAACTCCATGCCAACGTGGATAGTGGGGGTATGAGCTATCCACGTTGGCATGGAATTAAGTAACTTTATTTAAGATAGTTTGGCAAGCGTAGAACCCAGAAGTAGCACGGCGCCATGCTGGTGCCGTGAAACTACACAAGAACCCACGTTTCTTATTCAGGTCAAGTCACAACTTTTCCACTCTAGCTGATTTTGAATATCTCAAGTTCATCTTGTCACTCTGCCCTAATATATATATATATATATATACTGCCAATTGGTCCGGCACTCCAAACAATGTGTAAGTCCCAAAAAAAGACGCGGCACTTGGAGGCTTGGTGTAACAAGTATATTAGAAAACAAAGGTCACAGAATCCAACGTTTCAGGGTACAATTACCCCTTTTTCAAGGTGTGATATCCACCTTGAAAAGGGGGTAATTGTACCCAGAAACGTCGGACTCGGTAACCTTTGTTTTCTAATATACTTGTTACACCAAGCCTCCAAGTGCCGCATCTTATTTTGGGACATATATCTACATATATATATATATATATACACACATATACATACAGATGTAGTGCCTCTCAGCACTGGAAATCACCAGATTCCCAGCACTGGCTCATGCTGGCAGAGTGGCATTGCATCTGACGGGGATGCGCGTGATTCTCACATGCAGGCGCGTCCCCTTCACTAAGTGGCGGGGAGCAGAAACCCTGTCCATCTCTGCTTCAGGGAGACAAGCAGGGTTAGTGCGGGTGTGGGCAGCTACGGGGGGGCAGCGGGGAGGCAGTGGTGGGCTCCATGAGAACGGATGGCGATATAATTGCCAGGAGCAGCTTTACATATTTACTTTTATAATTATATGAGACGCACTGAGTAATAGCCGTGCGTTCCATTTTGGGAATAATGGTTGTGCGTTCCATCCGGCTATAATTGGCGGAAGTGATTGATGTGTACAATATGTCCGCCTGGCTCCTTCCGACGAACAGACTGTGCGCCGAGCAGTGTAGTATAGTGCAGAGTACTGCCGGCGGAAGTGACGGTGGTGTGAGTAAGTTCCGCTGAGTCACTTCCGCCCAATAGAACGCACACCGGGTAGGCGTGCGGATCACTGAGATATGTACTACAGCCGGAGATGGGAGCAGCTCAGATGCTGCCCGACATTAGACTCTGCATGCAATCTAATCCCAAAATCTAAGGACTGGAAACTCTATTTGACCACCCTTATTCCCAGGCTCCACTCTTTCCCATGGAAAGAAGGTCTGGGTTTGAGAAGAGGGATCCAAGGCAATCCCTCTGCTGAATCTGCCCTGAGTGCTCTGCAGTCATGCACATGACTGACCTCAGCTTATGCATGTGCAGTTGGCTGGCACCTCTGTGGTAGCCAGAGGCAGATTCACACCTCATGGGGCCCTGGGCAAGATATTGCTTTGGGGTTCTCCTCCCTCTAACAAAGCACTATATTTTTGCTGCCGACAGCAGGTGGCGTCAGTAGATCAATAGAGTACCTTGGCACATGCACAGGCTACTGATAAATGCATGGCTGCGTGAACATTGGCATTGCGTACAAATCTGAATCAGGATCTAGGTCTTTTGGAAGTAGCCGCGCTTAATACCTGTGTCTCATGTAAAGTAACCTGACTGCCTCATCTACTTTACAAACATTTTTTTATCCTATCAAAGAACATGAAAGGGGATTTGGGAGTGTGGGAAGGTTCATGTGCCTTTTCACATTTTATTATTGCATCTTACTTTATGTTAGTTTTATCAGATATAATTTCCCTTATATCCCTTTGCTATCACTTTCATTTTACACCAATGTGATGCCATGGGGCTCTGCTGGGCTGGCCTGAGGGTCCCGCGCCCTGGATTTGTCCCAGAGTAGTGTTAAGGACTTGTCCGATAGAGATTACCTGGAGGCAGTGGACAAGCCCATAATAATGGCCATCATTATGCTAAGAATCTCTGAAATGCAATACAGCAAAGATATTAATAGATTTAGCATTTATGTTTAGTGTGCACCTGCAATCTCCGCCTCCTGCTTGATGCACTACAAGTCTCAGCAGGTAGCACCTCACATGTCCATGGTGTGCAGTCTAGGGCCTTGCCCCATAGTCACATGTAAAGTAACCTGACTGCCTCATCTACTTTACATTTTTTATCCTATCAAAGAACATCAAAGGGGTTTTGGGAGTGTGGGAAGGTTCATATGATATCATGATGTCATGCAGTAGTCATGCAATGCTCGTCTGGGAATGGGTATCTTTATGGCAGTGGCGTGCGGTGGGGTGAGGCACAGCCTTTCCTGTCATACCAGCATATATGCCGGCGTTTTGAATTGATAAAGTATGTCAAAAATACAAATAATTTATTTTAAAAAAATCTTATTTTAATTATTCTAATAATTTCTATACTCAAAATTCTGGAGTAAAAAGTCTATGACAGGTGAGGCAGTGCCTCACCTGGCTATCTTTTCTGCACATCTCTTATCAAAACTCAGCGAATCTCCAGCAGTATATACTGCTGCACATGTGTATAATGCTGGTATGTACCCCATCGCTCATCCATTGTGTGCAAATCTGGTTCTGGTACTTGCCAGGGACTCTTGAGCCATTTAGCTTACCGCACGTCCCTGCTTTATGGGGCTCCATGGGACCTGCTGGACCCTATGCAGGTGTCTAGGCTGTATTGCGGAAAATCCACCTCTGGTAGCAGTGTTGCTAAATGCTTGGGCCATTTGGCATTGTACTTTGGCAGCAGTGTTACTAATTGTGGAGACAGCTGCTTTTAGAGCAACTGTCCCTTACAGGAGCAAGACTGCATTGCTCTGGTAATTAGGTATTTCCCAATGATGAATATGCCCCTACAGCATGTGATAGATTACTTCGGTACTCTTTACCTAGAAGGGCGCCCACGATTTTGATCGTGGGCATCGTTAGTAAAAAAAAATCGCGTCGGTCGCATCGCATGCGACCAAAAAATCGCATGCGATACGACCGACGCGATACCCGCGATTTCCTATAGGGAACAGTGTTAAATGTCCCAATTGACCCGATTTTCCTGTTCAATGCCTCAATTGACCCGATTTTCCATAGGAAACAATGTTAAATGGGCCACAGAGGCCAAATAGGCACCCTGAAGTGTGAAATGACCCCCACAATTGTTAACGCCACCCCATGATCAACGTGAACCCGCGGGGCGGCGGTACGCGTCCTACGACCTTTTCATACCCCTACTATCCACGTCGGCGTGGAGTTGAGAATAGAAAGTTTGGCGAGCGCAGCGAGCCACCGAGCCCGAAGCGTGGCGAGCGCAGCGAGCCCCGTGAGGGGACGCGGACAGCTGTGAAGCCAGCGAGGGGACGCGGATACCACGCTTCGGGCTCGGTGGCTCGCTGCGCTCGCCACACTTTCTATTCTCAACTCCACGCCGACGTGGATAGTGGGGGTATGAAAAGGTCGTAGGACGCGTACCGCCGCCCCTCGCGGGCTCGCTGCGATGCGACCGACGCGATTTTTTTTTACTAACGATGCCCACGATCAAAATCGTGGGCGCCCTTCTAGGTAAAGAGTACCGAAGTAATCTATCACATGCGTCGGTCGCATCGCATGCGATTTTTTAGTGCATGCGATGCCCGCGATGGGCGCCCTTCTAGGTAAAGAGTACCATTACTTCCAACATAAAGGGTATTATATATAGGGGAAATATGACCTATGTTACAGTAGCGTTTAAGCTTTATGAAGCAGGAAAGCGACGACACAAGTCTCGGGGCCCCATACACAATCTCTGGGTGCCCACTGGGTGGCTGCTGCAGGTGTCAAATGCCACGGTCACACTCCTGTAGCTGGCACAGGCAGGAAGCTGTCTCAGCAATGCTCCTCAGTGGCTGGCGCAGGGTCAAGCTGCTGATGCGTCGCACCGCTTTTGTATGCAACGTCATTTGTGGTGGCAGTGCGGTTTACCGGCAGCATGAGGCTTTGCGATCACTTATATAGTTGTGGACCGGGGCACCTGTTTCCATTGACCACCCTGTTGCTGGGCCTGGGAACAGTAGAATTAAAACATATCTAAAGTAATGTGAAAATATTCAGTAGTATATTCTGTAATAAGTAAGACAACAACAAAATTTGTATAGCGGTAAAATTAAATAAATTAACATCTATTTAAACGCCCAAATTAATATTATTACATGACTCCAAATGGATTTTTAATTTATGTTAAAACGTGTAATAAATCATACTAATCCAGAATACATACTTTCAAAGAATACATACTCTTTCCATGCACATTTTGAAGCAATTATGGCACAGACATAGAGTAACTCTTCAAGAGGTTAGAAAAATAATTCACTCCACAGGTAGGTGAAAACCACAGCATTAAAAAAATTAGCATCCAGCCATCACTTTTTATTAAAACAGAGCCAGTGACCCTGTGGTGCATGAAGTGAACCGATGTCTCAAACTCCTGAGGGATAAATCTCAGTAAAGACTTTGGTCACCCCAATGCCAAATTTATAAAAACAAAAAACAAAGGGGCTCTTCTCAGTGCACTGTAACTCCCAATATGTTACCATGGTTAATTTCCCAGAATCCCTGGTGACCCCCTGCTGATTTCCCTTATGAGCTAGTGTCCTGGAATCTCTCTTTATTAGGTGTCTAGAGCAGTTCGGCTGCGCTGATGCCAGCAGCCCCACACTGAGGTGTTTATTAGTTTTTGTACATTTTCTGTCTGGGTGCTCTACCCTGCATCAAACTTTCCACAGCTGTTACAGTCCAGAAAATGTTCCCACATTTATATCAGCCATGCAGTAGACTTGTATTATCGGAATCAGGAGCAACTCACTGACAGTAGGAAAAGTTTTTGATATTCATATTGAACATGTATTTTACTGATTTAATAGGTAGATTAAAACCTGTTTAGTTTTCACCTATTACAATAATTTACAGTTTCAGTCATTGGCAGATTTCCCACTAGGCTTGTGCCTAGAGGTGCCACCTTCTGGGGATGGAAGAGCAGGCCACTCACCCCCTGCAATGGAGCCATTGGCCTTTTTTTAACCCTTTAAGTGCCATCATCTCTGTCAGGGATGTTTAAGAATGCCCTTCCATGCACAATTAGACTCTCCGCTAGCCTCCAAACTTTCAAGCGTTCCCTGAAAACTCACCTCTTCAGGCAAGCCTATCATATTTAAGTTCTACACGCATAACCCTCTGAGGCACTTATGTACTATATAGCTTCCCTTCTGGACTTGTAACTTGGTGGGACTGCTATGCTATTACTGATGCCTGTCCTTGTGTTTCCCTCCTATATACCTAATAGATTGTAAGCTTGCAGCAGGGCCCACTAACCTCCAAGTCTGTCTGTTACCCAGTTTGTTTTATCACTGTCTACTATTGTAAAGCGCAACGGAATCTGCTGCGCTATATAAGAAACTGCAAATAATAAATAAATAAAATATCCACTAGAAATGCCAGCTTCGCTCACATTTGTTATATAAATACAAATTAAAAACGCAGTGGCGGTTTTCACACCTATTTTGACAAATTCACTTGGCACTCAAAGGGTTAGTGTAATGAAAGATTGTAGGTGACGATATCCGTACATGAGGTGTAGGAAAGGTCGGGGATCCTGGCTAATTTGCTGTCCATTGGGAGGATACAGCTTCAGGATCAGGATGCAGAGCCAGAGCAGGGAACTGGGGTAAATTAGCCCAAATGGGGTAAAAATGAAATTCCTGGGGGTAATGGATGGTCGCGCTGCCGAGACACAGCCGGGCATTCATATAAATCTATATGCATTCCTGGCTGTGTCTCGGCAGCGTGACCGCCCATTACCCCCAGGAATTTCATTTCATTGCATATATAATCTATATATAGATTCTATATGCATGCCCGGCTGTGTGTGTTACAGTACTGTAGTGTACAAGGACCTGATGCAGTGAAGTGCATCAGGCCCTTGTGTATAACATGCTTCCCTGCGTGATCCCCTGGGCGCCGCCTCCAAGTCTGTCTACTTCTTCAGTAGAGCCGACAAGTTGCTGTGCCATCTTGTACTGTACTGCCGCTGCGGCACCGAGTTTCTTTGCCTGGTTATGTGCTCCTGTCAAGGTATACCCATCTCTAGTCTAGGGAAAAGAAAATTGCCCAGACTGTCACTATATCATCTTGAAATACTGACACTAATACCCCTTTTACACCGCCGAAAAATCCGGGTCAGCGGCGGGTCAGACCCGGATCATCGCCCGGTGTAAATGGGGTATATCCGTGTCCATTTACACGGGTCCTCTACCCAAATCCTGACCTGGGTAGAACCCGGATAGGACCCGTGTAAATGGCGGTGTAAATGGTCCCGCTGCGGGTCCAGGCACCCGCAGCGGGTCCACAGCGTGCAGGCCCAGAATATATTAGCAACTTAGGTAAGAACTGGTTAAATATATTTCTGAGAACATATGGCATGTGCAGTTTTCTATTCCCTGCTACCCATAGCAGAGGTTAAGTGAGCTGTCAGCATTAGTCCCTTATGGAGGCTGCTACACCTGCATCAGTCTGACAGAATATCCGGTGACAGTCGGACATAGTTGCAGCATGATGCAGTACAACAGGAAAGCACACATGTAGTAGACCCTTGGGGTATTTTGCAAGAACAAAACATCTTATATTGTACGCAGGTGAAAGGTATTTCAATTTATTGTAATATTTTAGCACCAATCACAGGTCACCTCCTCAGTTTGGGGCCTAATACAGATTGCACATTTTTTCCAAACTTGCACCTCAGGAGGCCATAACATTAATGTTTTCGTAGTACAACAGAATTGTCACCATTCACATTACAGGCATGCATTTTTGCTATCAGTGTCAAATAAATATTGGTTTCATGTGTGGACATTGTATAGGGAAAACAAGGACTTAATTTTCTAAATACTTTTATTTTTTTATTTTAGTGCATTAGAATTTACAGACACAGCACAGATGGTATATTAAAAAGTTGGTGAGAACATATGAAATATCTATAGGGAGTGTAAAAACATTAGTCAATGCATAACAGGGTCTTGAAGCTTGAGTAGGCAATAATTTAGTGTTCATTCTAGCACCTGCTATCTTTGAAAACCCATGCAGTTCCTCTTCCCTTTCTCTGGTGTCGCTGTCTGCTGTGGTGTTTCTAGCACAGGTCTGGTTTGCATATCAGTGCTGATATACTGACCACACGATGCTAGAAGCACTACAGCAGACAGCGACACTCCAGGCAGGGAAGAGGAACTGCATGGGTTTTCAAAGATAGCGGGTGCTAGAATGAACACTAATAATTAACAACATAGGTCAGGGGATGAAGAACCCTAGTTCATAGACCAGGAAAAACGGTATCTGTTACCTGAGGTACGTTTGTGGGGAAAGTGGGTGAGGAATAAATGAAAGTCCAGGACAGGCCTGCTGTGGGGTGAGAGAAGATGGAAGGAAGATGATGGCATGTAATACTAAGGGAGGGGAAAGAGGAGTGAGTCAGTGGCCAGACAGATATACTGTACCCAAGATACAGAAAAGAGGGACCGGGTTTGAGAGGGTGTCCCACAGAATGCACTTCCCTCCACATTTGGTATATCTTTAATCTTCAGCAAGATGTAATTGACTTTATATCCAACACTCTTCACCTAAACAGTGCTGATCTACCATCTGGATCCCGTTATGATTGTTGCAAATAATGCATACTTTATACCCTCCCAGAATTGCCGGGCGGCTCCCGAAAATTGAGTGGCCCTCCCGGCCTCCCGGGAGGTAGCCAAGTCTCCCACATGCTCCATGGAGCCCCTACTTGCCCCTTCATGCTGAGGTAAATGCCGGAATTCTTGGCTCTTCCGAGTCTGGGTGGGGCTAAAATTACACTTATCGCAGTTTGCAGTATTTTAGCCCCACCCCCTCCAAAGACCCATGAATCACAGTGTTTGTATGGCATGGGGGAAGAGAGGAGATATCAAAAGTAGGCAAATATGAGATAATGTGGAGTATAAACAGGATAATGGGGTATGGGTAAAAACCAGACCAGGACAAGACCGCCGGACCGGACATCAAAATCTTCAGTCCAGAGCTTGTAGTGTCCGTTCTGGGGGGTGTCCTGTCCGGGGGTGTCCTGTTTGGGGGTGCTGCCTGTGACACCTGTGACCAGGGGGCGGAGGAGGGGGAGAATAAAGCCTCCCTGTATGGTCCGGGCATGTAGTAAAAACCGCACGGTCCGGACCACACGGGGAGGCTGTAATCTCCCCTTCCATGTGTCCCTGATGATAGCTATAACAGGGACCCCCCGGTCCGGACACCACAGGCTCTGGACTGCATATTTTGATGTCCGGTCCGGTTGTCCGGGTCCGGTTTTTACATAGTCCCGGATAATGTATTGCCTTGGCTTGTGATAAACAATATATGCATCGCTGCAGTATTATTACTTGCTAACAGATCAGAGACTTGGAATACACATTTATAAAACATGGCTATTCAGCATAAACAGATCTATTATTCTGTAATTGAAGAATTAGTACAGCTCTCCTCCACAACACATCAAAATATCTTTTCAGGTTTAGTTCCATGTGAATTCTTTAGCAACAGCTTTAAAAGGAGAGACATTGCAACTGAAAAGCCTTGGGATGAGTCATTGACCTCTGCTACGTTTAATAAGACCAAAACGAGTCTCTGGCTGGGTATAAAAAGCCTCAACTCACTGAATTAGAGATGTGTATGTGGATTTTATAGAATGCCGAGATCATAATCAGCGTGGGAACAGAAATTCAGGGCTTGATGTAGACTCTACTACTGCTTGTGACGCCTGCTTGTTTCATAAACTTTTATCACAACCCAGAACCATAGATAAACCATCATAAAATGAGGTCAGAAAGCAGAGAGCAAGAGGTTCTCTCAGGGGAAAATAAGAATGCATTCCAAAGGGCTCTTGTAACACCAGGCATATTTAACCCCTTCCAGACTATAAGCACAAATCAGGGAGTAGCACTGGGTGGGAGCGATACAATTCCACTATAGTGTTATTTATACGTTTCAGTATGTTGAAGGACTAACAATAGGTGTCAGATTCCCACACCCAACAGCAATGCTTTTATTTAAAGCAGCCCTTGTAATGTGTGTGTTAAGAAGCCTCTTTTAAATGAGCCTCTTAGCCTTATTATCTTGGTATGCGCTGCATGGGCCTGATTCAGAATGGATCGCATATACCATGCCTCTCGCAGCAGCTTAGCAAGCCATAGAAATGTATATGCAGGAGGGTCATACCGCCTACTGCCTGTATTTGCAATTACTTAAAACTGTGATGTGATCGCAGTTCTAAATGAATATCGCAGCCATGGGTCGTAATGTTCCTCTGCGACAGCCAGCATGATTAAGACTGACCTTATTGCCCATCGCAGATCGGATTGAGAGACCAAGGAAACTGCGCATCACAAAACAGGCCTTGGCCTGGCCACTCCTGGAAAATGGGGGCAATACACCTACGTTTCCAGCACCGCCGACCGCCCCCTTCCACATCCCTCTGCCCTAATGCCTGTATTGCATGCGGTCCCATTTCCTGCTGCCAGGAGGCTGTCCGAGTCAGAAGTCAGATGTGCAGGCAGGTCCGATCTCAGACTCTGGTCTGGTGAGCATAGGACCGGGCATCAGATCGGATCAGATGTCAAACACATCCGATTTGGACACTTTTCACCTGATTTCTCAGCCCAATCTGTCGGAATTGGGTGAAAAGTGGCCAAATCAGACAAGTGTATGGCCAGCTGAAAAGCCAAGGAATTATATAAAGCAACCTTCAAAGACAATAGTCAGACTGGTTATATCATACGCATAACATTATTGCCAAGCTATGTGTTGTAGTGCACATCTCCTGAATGTCATTTTATGAACATCCAGATGCATACGTTTGTGTTCCACAGCAGCTTCACTTCACCTGTCCTCATCTTGTTGCTTAGAAGAATCACACATTACCAAGGAGTGTTGACTGTTGAGACTTTGGTTCCTCTTTAAGCATGATTCCTGCAAACCTGGGGCTTTAGTCACTGTTGAACGTAACTTGGCTGTATATGTTCCCACTTTGTATGTGCGGAAATAAATCCATATTCGCCCCACAATAGAGTTGTACTCTGCTTTTTGGTCCACCCTCCCATATATGAAAGCTTGGTTTGATACTTGTAATCATCAGGGTGCACTAACACGGGAAGGTCTAAAACTAGGTGTATTTACACTTGTCCAACTCTACATTGTCTCTAGATATGTCAGCAATCCCTCAATTTTATTTTATTTGAAATTTGTCTATGTGAGATTGGCCTGTTACTCATATTCTATTCCTATAAGCTTGGGAGCAGGGCCCTCATACCTTTGACTGTCTGTAAATACCCAGGTTGTTTTATCACTGTCCAAAAAAAAAGACCACTAAATTAGTGGAAGATTGGGCGCTAGTTAGTATTAAAAACAAAAGAAAAATTATTTAGAATATAGTCATTTCGAATCTAGTCAATCTATATTTTAGCTTGCAGTTCTCCCACGTGTATCAGTGTGGATACACTTAATCTGTCTATTGCCCGACCTATTAGGGTACAGGTTCTAGACAGATCCGAGTAAAGACAATATAAGAACAAAGATGGAGTATCTGCGCTGTTTTTATATATCTATTTGCACCATGGATGAAGTCACTTCACACACACAATTTTTGTCAGTTTCTGAATGTTGGTTTTCATATATTTATTTTTATATCAAAATAAATATATGAAAACCAACATTCAGAAACTGACAAAAATTGTGTGTGTGAAGTGACTTCATCCATGGTGCAAATAGATATATAAAAACAGCGCAGATACTCCATCTTTGTTCTTATATTGTTTTATCACTGTCACCTATTGTAAAGCGCAACAGAATCTGCTGCGCTATAAAAGAAAATGTTAATAAATAAATAAATAGAATGCAGATGCCTGAAAAATGCGGACCTATCAGATTAGCCCACACTTGCGAATGCTCAGTGCACAAACATAGAACATATGCTCAGCAGACAGGCACATGTTCTGTTCTACATCACAAACCTCTTGGAATGACTAGGGGGAAGTGGCTTACAACCTGATGGTTCCTGAGTAATAGTAATACGGGCCCCTCAGAGCACACAGTGCCTAAAGCAGAAACCCTAAAGGTGCCCATAAATGCATGCAAAGGGTTAAAGCAGGGTGCGTTTTGAACTAGATGCGATGCAATCTAGTTCAAACACGAGCAGCACATACTTTACTTATTATGCTATGCGATGGGATGTGCGCGTCAAGGATGCAATGTGAAAGGCGTGTATGTAGCTTGTTCATACTTACCTACTTTCTGGCTGCCCTTTCCGGGAGAGGGGGGGGGGGGGTGTGTGTGTGTGCCGGGAGTGAAAAGGGGTGGGGCGGGGGCAGAGCCACAAGAGTTGGCTGGGGGCCATAATGAGCGCCCCATTTTAGCCAGGCCTCCTGACACGCAATGCACTGCGGTGGGAGGGACTAAACCTGCGCAATTCGCATCATTTCATCAGGGTTGCCCCACCTTCTGGGGAGCCGGGAGGGGAACCTGATTTCTGGGACCCTCCCGGCCGTACCAGGAGGGTAGGCAACCCCGAGCTTGTTTAACATCTGTTACATTTTTTCATTCACAGTCTTGTATAAATTTTCAACTATGACAATCTGTGAATGTTTATTGTATAACATAACAGCATTGTAATAATAATAATAATAATAATAATAATAATAATAATAATAAAAAAACACTCTTTGGGGGAGATGTACTAAGCTTGAAAAGTGATAAAATGGAGAGTGATTTACTACCAGCCAATCAGCTCCTACCTTCCATGTCACAGGCTGGGTTTGAAAAATGACAGATAGGAGCTGATTGGTTGGTGGGTAATCACGCTCCATACATCATGTACATTAGTACATCTGGCTCTTTATGTGGCCAGATATCAGTATTTGTCAGCGGCAATGTATAAAGTGCTTATACGTATCTGCATTTTGTAGCGAATATGGTAATTAGGATTGATGATTTTACCACTAGTCTATTTGTTGCTAAATTTCATGTTCAGTTTTCCTTTAAGAAACTTCCTAACTTTTAAAACAAGTACTAGATTGCCCTACAGAGGGGGCAGTTGTCTCCCGGCAAGTTAGTATCATATGCAGATCTTGCATTCCTCAGTGCTGGGTGTGTGGCTTCCAGTCTGCGTGTGCCTGCCACACTTCACTGCTTCTGCTCATGTGTGCCTGACTCAGAGCTCCTGTTTTATGATGCACACGTCAGTTCTCATAAAGCCGCCAGATATATCACCATAGGAAGCTTGTTTTTTTACAGGACAAAATAAACAACAAGCATGTTTGCAGTTTTACTGTTTTGCATAATGTTACTCAAGCATCAACTAGGGAGCAGTAAATGGGGCCATTCTTTCCATTCTAAGTAATTTTACAGATAAGTGTATTACATTTATTGCAATCTTCTGGTGTTACTGTTTTACACTTGTAATAGATCATTTACAAGGTTTCTGGATTTTACTTTAGTTGAGAATTGCCATCCTAATAGTTTTATCTGCAGCACAGTAATGCGTGTTTGCTCTAAGCTCCACCTACCTAAGTTGGGACCAGCAGGCAGTGGGTTAGGTGAGTTATATTGGTCATGCATAATGTTCGGTCCCTAGGGTGTCATACCATAGGTTCCGGAAAAATATGTAAGCCAATGAGGGACTGGGGACCCACACCAATAAATGTTATACCTGTTATAGTGTCAAATTCCAGAACCAGTCACAGAACCTTGCATTCTGGTAGAATCGATGCAATAAAGAATACAGTAGCTATCCTTATGTATCAATGCCTATTTCCCTATAAGTTGTAAGCTTTGCGAGCAGGGCCCTCCTACCTTTTGACTGTCTGTAATTACCCTGTTTGTTGTATCACTGTCTTCTTTTGTAAAGCGCAATGGAATATGCTGCACTATATAAGAAACTGTTAATAAATAAATAAATAATAGTGTCCGGCCAGTATTCTTCATTTACAGTTTTTATATAGCGCAGCAGATTCCGTTGCACTCTACAATTGTAAACAGAGATAAAACAAACTGGGTAACAACAGACAGACTTGGAGGTAGGAGTGACCTGCTGCAAGGGACAGGGACATAGGCGGGAAACACATGCACAGGCACCAGTAATAGCATAGCAATCCCACCAAGTTGCAAGTCCAGAAGGGAAGCTATATAATACATAAGTGCCTCAGAGGGTTATGCGTATGCCACACAGTTCCTTCTGTATGCCACATGGTGCTCCTCTCTATGTGCCCCACACCACAATTTGCCTTACAGTCAGAGCCAGATTAAGGTCTAAATGGGCCTGGAGCTGAATGATCAATGGCCTAGTATGCGTAATAATAGTGGTTGTGGCCAGCACCTAATAATGTGGGGGGCATGACCAGTGTTCTGGTTGGGTGGTCTGCTCATGGGTGTGTCTTTATTTGTGTAAATACTTTCAACTAATTATATATGCCTGGAAAAGGCAGGGGGCTGGCATAAGAAAAATGCAGGGAGATGCAGTATATTGGCGGGTGCACTCCAAAGGTGCACCTGCACGATGCCAATGTCCTAAAATACTTGCGGGATGAGGCGGCACTGCAGTCATAAAAAAATACTGAAAGCCGAAACTTGGTAGACAACATTTCAGCACCTTTTATGTGGTCACCTAAGTTTACCACACCATATACCCCTTATACAAATCATGCAACACAATAGTAACCCCCTTATACTGTACTTGCCTCTATTACATTATGCCACATGGAATGAGCCAAAATTCACACTATGGCACACAGATTAAGGCAAAATTCACATGGATTGAGCCAAAATACACAATATACCAGGCATATCCAAACAGTGGCCATGCAGCTGTTGTGAAACTACACATCCCAGCATGCCATGACATAGTTTTAGCATTCCCTAATAGCAAAAATGTGGCAATGCATGATGGGACTTGTAGTTTCACAACAGCTGGAGGGCCATAGTTTGGACATGCCTGCACTATAGTAAACACATTGAGAAATAATGCACAATATGCTTCATAAATAGGGACATTGGCGCGCATTAAAAATTTACACCATAATGCCCATTACATGTTAAGACACACACCATAATCTCCATTACGTATTATGCCAAACACCTTAATGCCTATTAAAATTTATGCTACATAAGTATGGCTTACCTACATGTTAATTGCCAGCGGTTATATGTTCATTGCCAGGGGTTCCATGCTCATTGCCAGGGGTTCCATGCTCATTGCCATGTGGGGAATACATGCCGTTGGTAACTGGGGAACAGCCACCGCCGGGCAGAAATGACAGCCATTGACAGCCATGCAGAGAGCAGGGGGCTGCCCGGCTGTATTCAGAGCACTGCTATTTGAAATAATACCCCTTTCACACCAGAAATGGGAATATGGTCCCAGGATCATGCAGGGACTTTCCCAGACTGGCCTCTTTTACACCAGCCTAGTCCCTGCATTTTCTGGTATGAGGGGGAGAGAAAACCACCACTGCCCCCCTTTAAACAACCAGCTATATCTTCGGAACCAACTGACCCTTTTACATGTAGGCTTCGAATGATTTTGGTCCCATGAAACTGGGCCATTTGGTTCCAGAGAAATCTGTCCTCAAACAACATGAACAGCCATGAAATTACATTTCAGAAATGAAAAAAAAAAATTGGTTTACCCGCAATATCTCTAGAACCAATGAACCCATATGGACCAGGTATCAGATTGAAGGCCCAGCGATTTGAGTTCGACTGAGATCAACCTCGAGCTTCTGTGATGCCAAAGGGGGAACTGGCAGCCGTTGGAACAGGGTGGAGGTAGGAATTAGCGGGTCCCATGTTATCCTATGTGGAAAACGTTCCAGGTTTGCCTGGCGGTATCTCCGGTTCCCGGGGGGCTAGCGCCGCAGGGCTGGGCTCGTTGGAAAACCCAGGCCCTCAGCTACAAAATGGGCCTATTTGGAGAGTGGGCCTGGAGCTGTAGCTCCATCAGGCCCATTGTTAATCCGGCCCTGCTTACAGTGCCCCACTATATGTCAAAAAGTCATACTTGCCTACTTTGAAAACTTGTTTCAGGGAGATTGTAGTTGGTAGTAGAATTTTGAGGGGGCATGTCATGCTCCACCCAAAGGGTTCCATATATGAAGAGATTGTGAAAAGAGATTGTGAACGTGGCACCTAGAAATGTGGGTGTGTACTGCTACATCTGAGAGGAATCTTTTAAAATGACTTATATCCAAATGTAGACGATCCCTAAAGCAGTTAGTAAGAGCTACTGTACTTGGTAAAGTGCTGGGAAATGGTGCTGATGATTCAATGTAAATGTATCTATCTCTCATTCCTTTTTTCCCCAAAAATGTAACCGTATAATATGGGCTAGGTGAAATGAGGGAGATTGCTAGACTAATGAGGGAGAGAGGGAGATTGCTGCTATTTCAGGGTGTCTCCTGCAGAATGCAGGAGGGTAGGCAACTATGCAAAAAGTGCCCCTCACATTTTTAATATACCCCACAGTGCCCCCGTGTATAGTATACAGTGACCCTTGATTACTCACCTCCTGTGGTCAGCTCCTCCTGTATCATTCAAGCTTGGTGCCTCTGCTGCATACAGTAGTTGTATCCTCGACATAAGCATGAGCTTGTCGTGTTACGTGACACTGAAGATGGGCTTTGGGAGTCACTCTGAGCTGTATGCACTGTAGTATGCAATATGAGTCAGCCTACATCCGGGAACAGGTGCCCTTCTCTGCAATTGCAGGGTCACACCGGACTTGCCATTAACCTCTGTGACACCAGATGAGACAGCAGAAATAATGATGCCTTCAACATTCATTAGCAAACGGTGATGTGACATCACTGGGAGGGGGTGAAGCCTCACTGGGAAGAGACCTGACCAGTGCAGCACCCGGCTCCTCTCACTGAGCAGAAGCCGGCATTTTTCCCCTGGGCTGGGAACTCCTGGTTTGTGCCTGTCTGTGGGCCCCCATGTGTGTGTGTGCAGACCCTGGGGTGACCACTCATGTCGCACCTCTCACGCTTAATCCAGCACTGGAGCTATGTGGAAAAACCAGCATGGTAGGTTTATTAGATTCTGTATACAAGACATTATATAGCTTAAAACAAGAAAAGGATAAAGTTCAATTAATGCTAATTGCATAACTAATCCCAAGCAATGCCGGGTACCTCAGCTAGTACATTATAATTTTGAATTCACAATATGCAGCGATGTCATCTCCTAACTCTAAAGAGCCTTCTATAACTCTGCATA
The DNA here is from genome assembly GCF_055691185.1 of Crinia signifera. Lineage (NCBI taxonomy): Eukaryota > Metazoa > Chordata > Amphibia > Anura > Myobatrachidae > Crinia > Crinia signifera. The sequence goes on along the minus strand of NC_139219.1, from coordinate 230,247,446 downwards.
CTGTAGCTTATAGTGGTCGCTGCAAAGTTCCCAGAGCCCCTTGGCCATTTGTTATTACAAATACCCCTTCCTGATCGCAATGCCCGGTCAGAATGGGATCACGATCTTGGGTCTGGCGCTTTCACACTAAACCTGTCGCCCATTATACACCCATTGTAAGTTGCACTGCACCTTGATAGGGGATGATACGTCATCAACCCAAGAATAACCCGGGTCAAGGATGTTGTGTGAAAGGGGTATTACTATTGCCATGCCTCTTAAACCTGTGCTAAAACACCTGGCTAGAGTGTTTATGGAAAGGCCCTAAGGTGAACATTCTTTATTTATTTGCACATTAGGGGGCTATTGATTATGTTTAAAATACTGATAATTATATATCTAAAACACATTGAATAGCAGCAGTGGACACAAAGGGTGAGATTTAATAGGATGAGATATTCAGAAAGTGAGAGATTTGGGAAGAAATCTCCAGTTTTTTTAAAGCGGAAATCATTTATTCTGCAAAATCAAACTGGTTTTGCAGTGTAAATGATTGCCGCGTTAAAAAAACTGGAGATTTCTTCCCAAATCTCTCACTTTTTGAATCTCTCATCCTATTAAATCTCACCCAAAATCTCGAGAGCAATTCAACTTTGCTCTCATGAGGAGATTGATGATCCAAAGAGTCAGTCCAGGCAGTCCATGCACTTGGGTTAACTGTAAGGAACTCTTGATACTTATAACTAAAATAACAAAGGAGCATTTACTGTATGCCTGAGTTCTTAACGATATAATTTATAAATTTACATATAAAGATAAAATGTGTGAAATGTGTTTGGAATAGTAAACCACTGGGTATACTGATCTAGGTATGGAATACATACAGCTTAAAGCCAGCAGTCAAAATACCATCACCGGCACCCTGATAGAGGGATTTCTTACAGGTGTCATGTAAATATACTTACCTTTTCCCTGCCGGTCTCTCTAAACCTCCCTCTCCTCAGCCAAACCTAACCCCACCCATTGCTCACAGCCTAAACTGAACCTCTCCGATAGTGCCTAATGCAAAATCTTTCTACCATGCAGCCTAAACCTCCCTCTCCACAGCCTGACTGACTCCTTCAGGAAGTTAACCACATCCCCTGGGTGTATAATTCTAAAGCATATTTATCAATATCTAATATTGTAGCTTATGTAATGCAATGCTTTATCAACTACCTTTAACTTGTGTAAATGTTAATTTTCACCTGCGGCAGCTCCTACCTTAGAAACATACAATGTGAGGTCAGATAAGAACCACTTGGCCCATCTAGTATGCTCATGTACCTTGTTAGGCCTTAAGAACAGCACAAGTGCACATAAGCTAAGTAAGGCTGTAATAGCATGGCAGTAGCTTTAGTTTAGAAGCACCCTCTACTAATACCAGTCCAGACTGGCTGTACCAAGGGGAAAAATAATATCCCCATGGGACTGCTGGTCCAGTGTGTGATTAAAACAAAACGCTTCTAATTGGAAGCTACTTTTATTGTAGCCATTTAGGTGGCAGATTTTACTGGGGGGTGTTGTGGTATTACAGGCCCTAGATAAAATCTGCCACTGGTTTCAGCCATTTTTAATCTTGCAGGTCCCAAGTTCCTCCCACAGTACTTTCCCCATTACAGCTCTGTCTTTGTTTTGAGCAGATTTAGGAATTTGTGGTATCCTTGTTATATTAGAATGATAAATGATGTTACAGCCAATCAGCTCCTATCACATAAAAGTTATGAGCTGATTGGCTGGAAAACCATTTATCATTGGTAACAAGTGATTACAAGAATATCACTCGTTCTTAAATCTGCCCCTGGGATTCTTATGCAACGTATTTTCTTTATTTTGCTGCTAGGATTTCATCAATATACTTTATATATACCATATATCGGAGACTTCCAAAGGCTGTATTCTCTAGTTTATTGTTATGTCCACCTTGACAGTTCTTGCATATACCGACTTGGGTCTGGTGAAGTGAAGTGATAAATTGGAAGGTCACAACGCACCAACTAGTCATCCCCTGTCATTTTCCAAATCCAGCATGTAACTTGACAGTTAGGAGCCGATCGGCTGCTGTGTTATCACCGGACACTCACTTTATCACCCCTTTATAATTTCACCAGGATTAATACATCTGCCCCAATATCAGTAAATATGAATAGACCGATTTACGTATAAGCTTGGTTGTTGCATTAGGCTTTGCTGATTGCCACCAATACTTAAGGTCATTACACATGGTGAGAGTTGAGCTCCTGATGTTGACTATGTAGTGAAATTGGAAGAAAAGTTAGCAAAAATCGCACATTGGGCAAAATTGACTAAGAAAACGAATACGTAGTGGTCGTATATATATTTTGTATATGACTGAATGTGACTTTTGTCGGTGGAGTATTTCATTTACACATTCCTATTCCGGAACATCATTTACAAATGTGTCGTATTTTTGAGATTCGTATTTTTCGATGTCGTATGGAGTCATATTTGTATTCATACTTGACGGCCGTGTATATGGCTGCTAAATACAAATACGAGTTGGAAGCCTGCACAGATCAGTCAGCTACTTGCAGGCTTCAGTGTAAAAAAATGTTAAAAATAAATAAATAATGGGGGAAAAAACAGCGTGGGGTCCACCACCACAGCAATAACCAGCCCCAGGCTTCTCTGCTTCTCCGGGTCCATGCAAACTAAAACCAAACACGCCTGGAAAATAAGTAGTATTTTTGTGGCAATTAGCGGCTGTATATTACATATGGCTGCTTAGTAAATATAAATACAGATGTGCCATGAATATGAATAGTCATATTTCCGGCATAGTAAATGCTGAAAATACGTGTGGGCAGTCGTATTTGCATCCAACTGCTTATGAATACAACAATTACTGGCGTATTTTTTATTAGTAAATTCCCCCCATTGTGTATACAGCTGCGATGTTGATGCTTACCCCCGTGGGATTGGCATCGCAATAAAACAAGAGACTGTGCTGGCAAGCCAATTTAAACTACTAGTGTTCTAGTTTAATCAAAATATGGCATAGTGAAATCTCAAGTAAATATAGTCATAATTGTATGGTTCTGGGCTCTAGGGAAATCGCATAGTCAAAATTGTGCATAGACAAAATCTTGCTTTGTGTATGCACCTTTAAATACTATTGCTCTCTATTTCCCCACTCTGGCCTGTTATAATCTGGGTGTGGTTGCAGTCAGTGAGTCAGTCTGTTTTCAGTACCATGGCAACACTGTTAGTGACGTATAAGTGGTATCTTGTGATAGTTTGATCAGTGTTTTGTATCCAATATCCTGTAGAATTGACCAAATGAAGGCAAAACAAAACCACAACATGTCCATTTTATCCTGGCAGCTGAAAAAATAATGATTGTTAATACAATAAATAGTAATTCCCTGGACCTGTCACTCTAAAAAAGGAAACTAGTTAATAAGTATAACTGGAACACAACTTCTAAACACACAGAAATCTAATGAACTTTATTTTAAGGTAACAAATTGACCACAACAGACTCTTTTGTTGAATCAAGTTACGAGATATATAAGCTATTATTTAATGCAGTATTATAGTGGCCCTCATTCTGGTTGCTTTGGTCCCCGGGACCAATGTTTACGCACTGCACATGCGTATATTCACATGTGCAGGGCTTCTGTAAGGGTGCCTTTGGTGACTTGCATAGTCATCCACACGGGGGGGGGGATGGAGGCGGGCAGGGGGCATTCACATGTAAATACCCTGCGTTTCCTGGGCATGCCCACAAAAATGATAAGTGCGCCCAGGAAAATGCTATGCATCCAGAGGCAGACGGCTGATGTCAAAGGACGTCAGCCGCCCACCCCGTTCCGAGAGAGCATTAGCCCAGGGCCTGTTGATCGTGTCTTCTGTTTGGCACAAAACAAATCACACGTGGCTATTACCTTGCCCCAATTTTTGGAGAAATCTTACCACTAATGGTCCTTGATAATAGCTTCCTTATTCATTTGTCTGACATTTTAGTTACGATGAAGCTCTACGGCTCAACCCCATTCTTCTTCCTGCACTCGCAAAAAAATTTAACGCAGGCAGTCTGATCTTTATCTGAGGAATTGTGAACATCACTTTAACCAGAACCAGAGAGTGCGACCTATTTCTTGTGATCCATGCCGTTTTGTGCTTGAAGTGTGCGCATGGAAAAAATCAAAAGAGCTGATTGTAAATTGGAAGTTAGAGCGGTACACTTAAACGTGCTGTAAATGTTCTGAGTGCAATAACAAGACCTGACTGCCTCCCATTAAATCTCAAGGAGGCACCAAACCCTTCTGACCCTGGTAGAAAGAATTTCATCATAAAATAATGTTGTTGGAGACGTCTTTCAAAGTGACATCTACCAGGCAGCTATTAAGCAAAATTCTGCTAGAGTTATCAAGTTACTTGAAAAGTATGGGCTCAAAAGAGTTTCCATACGTGATCAGAGATTGCCTGTAATGGATAGAATTCCACTTTTTTCCTCTATTTTACCTTCAATTGTATCTGTTCTTGATCACGAGAAACCAAAAAAGACACACTTCAATTCATTTAAAGCAAAGTAGATAGCGGTTCCCTTTTACATTGCGCTTTGTTAACCCGCTTAGAGCTGAAATAAAAAATGAAAAAGACAGCAATGAATAACATATAATAAAATGGACATATCTCTTAATGATGTTAACTTTTTTGCTTTATTTTTTTTGCTATTATGTTTTTAAAACAAAGTGTTCCCTCCATATGGGAATGTGGGTTACCGAATTGGCGTTTCAGCTCGACAATCTAATGTTTCTTAACCTTATTTGTACACTAGCTGACCCGCCTGGCGTTGCCTGGGAAAACCTTGGGGGTTTTTAAATTTCCAAAATTGCTGTAAAATTCCACCATATGCTGTGCCCAAGATTGTAATTTGTTAAAGCCTCCACCATAATGTTAGAATGTGTTTGCATTGATACTCAATGACAGCAATGAAATCAGGTGTGGAGTTGTTGTTTGAAACACACCGCTCCTGACTTGATAGCTTGTGTGTGTTCTGTGTGTTTGTTGTAGTGTTTTTGTGTGTATGTTGTAGTGTATGTGGGTGTGTGCTGTAGTGTGTGTGGTTTGTTATGTATGTGTGTATGTGCTGTATTGTGTGTATCTGTTCAATGTGTTAGTGTGTGAGGTGCGCTACACACACACACACACATATATATATATATATATACTAGGTGATTCATTGCGCCCTACAACGGTGCTCTGTCTTCACGCCGTCGTAAGGGGCTCAGCCCCCTTAATTTGTGAATGACTTAATTGAGTGAAATATGGTTTATGTGGGTGTGGAAATACTGTGGGTGCATGAGGGGCGGATGTGGTGTTTACACAGGTGGATGTGGGAGTGCTATAGGTGGTGGAGTGGCGGGTGCAGTGGTGTGGTGGGTGGGTGTAGCAATGGCGTGGGTTGGTGAGGTTCGGGTGCGAGGGTGCCATTGGTGCCGGGAGTTGGTAAGGTTGATTGGCGATGGTGTGGGTAGTGGAGTGGTGGGTGCAGGGATACTGCAGGTGGTGGAGTTGCTGGTGTTGGTGTGCCCTATGTGATTGGTGTGGGCACACAGGCCACATAAAAGTTATGTCACACACTATAATGGCCATTACACATGATGCTACACACTGTGATGGCCATTACACATTATGCCAAGACTGGACAATTTGTAAAAAAAATAGGTATAATATGGACAGTACTAGCCATACTGCCTATTTGACGTCACACACCAATATTAAACCACATGCCATAATGGCCATTACACATTTAAATCAGGACAACAGGGACAATTTACACCATGATGGCTATAATACGTTACACACTCATTACATAGTATACTACATGCCCATTACACATTATGCCACACAGTCTAATGCCCAATACAAATTTTACCAAACACCATAATGCCCATTACACGTTATCTGAAACACAATATAATGGCCATTGCATATACCACACACTGTAATGGCAATGACATATGATGCCATATAAGTGCTGGCCATAGGCGAATCTAAGGGGTGGCACCGGACCACCCATTAGACCGCCGTCGCGAACACATTTTAAAAAAATGACAGCCGGGCAGCAAGAGCTATGCTATGCACTTACATAGAATAATGACAAGCGGCCCGACTAGCTAAGCCGCTTGTCATTTACCTACAGAGCCGCCGCTGCCGCTGATGCCCGACTGCGCACAGCAGCATTACTGGCCTGGGAGTGTGGGAGGGGACGGGGTCGCACCAACCAATTGCAGGGAGGCGGCTGCAGGGTGACCACACTCCCAGTAATGCTGCCCCAGGCACAGTTGGGTTTTGTAGTCCAACGCGTGCAAGTGACTGAGGCAGGCACGCAGCACCACCAGCTACCTCTCCAGGCTCTCCCTCACCCAGGTTCCATGGCCCTGTGAAAAATAAGAGTAAAAGTAAGGAGCTGCCAGCCTATTATTTTAAGTGTGTGTGTGTGTGTATATATATATATATATATATATATATATATATATATATATATATATATATGGAGCAATTAGAAGCAAGCACACCAGTCTTTGATAGAAGATGAAAAAACTTTATATGAAAAAGGGCATCAATCCAACTTGCAGTACAAGGCAATGAATGTTGCAGAAGCATACATAGCAGAAGCAGAAATCCAGTCATCAGGAGCACGATGACGGTGATACCTGCACCAAAACAGCTGTAGAGCTCGAACATGGCGTCCTTGCAGTCTTTAAACTACATGTAAAGTATGGATTTCTGCTTCTGCTATGTATGCTTCTGCAACATTCATTGCCTTGTACTGCAAGTTGGATTGATGCCCTTTTTCATATAAAGTTTTTTCATCTTCTATCAAAGACTGGTGTGCTTGCTTCTAATTGCTCCATATAGTACCATTTTTGTGGCTTGAGCACCCCCCCCCCTCCTGATTAGGAGTGTGCACAGATGCAGATGTGTTTGAGTGAGTGTGTGTGTATATATATATATATATATATACAGTGGTCGAAGTGGAAATTTTGAAGTGGGGGTATGGAAATTTTGAAGTGGGGGTATGGAAAAGTAAAGAGTGAATATAGTGCGCACCTTCGGACACCCCCCTGTCCATCAACGTCCCCTGCCAGACTGCCCCATTGTACAGGGGTATTACAAAAGCACAATATGCGCTGCTGAGTGATCAGAGAGCATCCTGAGGGGGAAAAAAAAGGTTTTTTTTTTATCTTCAGATTAAAGTGGCGGTATGGCATACCCCCGTATACCGCCCCACTTCGACCACTGTATATATATATATATATATACACGTCCAGCCCTAGGAGCGGTTTCTGCCCATCCAGCCCCAAGAGGGGGTTCTGCCCATCCAGCCCCAAGAGGGAGTTCTGCCCATCCTACCCCAAGAGGGGGTTCTTCCCATCCAGCACCAAGAGGGGGTTCTTCCCATCCAGCCCCAGCCTCCTATTTATCCAGCCTGAGAAAGAGGTACCATTTATCCAGATTCTGAGTGACATCTCCAGTCCAGTAACCATAGGTGGGGTATCAGCAATCAGCAACCTCTGCCCTGGTCTCATCCAAAGCTTCGGCTCAGCCAATTCCACTCAAGATGTTTCCCAGTCAAAAGCCTGTCAATGAGTCATCTGAAGAATCCTCTTTACTCTATTTTGATGGGAAGTTCACTCAATACCAAGGGCCTTATTCTGATCGGTGCGGATATTCCCGCATGCGGACGGACCGCCGATGTTGATCCTCTGCGCATGTGCAGAGGTGACTCTGCGCATGTGCAGGCGATTTCGCCGCACGGATTCTTTATACGCCGCACAGGGGGCGTAGAGGGGATTGAGGGGCTACTTAGCCTCATTACCCTATGCATACGCCCCGCGTTTCATGGGCGTTCCCATGCAAACGCGGGGCGTATGCATGGTAATGAGGCCGTGACGCGTGGGTACGGGGCGGGCATCTGACATCGCCGGATGTCAGCTGCCCGCCCCCATACATGATTTCACACGGACAAGTGTCCGTGTGGTCTTGTGTTGCGGGACCTGGTGGAGCGTGCGGACCTGCATTCGATGTTCGGCGACCATCGAATGCAGGGGCTGCTCCCAAGACGGAGGAGGCGTATCCCCGTCCAATTTAATGCGGATCGCCACATATCCGCGTACGGACGGCAGGTGGCGATCCGTATGGAAGGCGGGGATTCGCCTGCACGGTTGCGGCCGCATATTCTGATCGGGCCGCACCGATCAGAATAAGGCCCCAAGTTCTAGTTGAGCGATATGTGGATGCAATGAAATCTGACCTTTAACATAGAAACATAGAATTTGACAGCAGATAAGAACCATTTGGCCCATCTAGTCTGCCCATTTTTTATCCTTCAGCTAATCTCAACCCTTTTGAATCCTTTAAACTCCACACAGACATAGGCATTCATCCACACTCACACCACTTATCTAAGAAATAAAGACGCGTACAACTGAATGGGCTTAAAGGGGACGGCTTATTTATTTTGAGCAGGGGCGGCCTATTTGAATCTAACTAAAATTTATGTCCCTGCTCTAACTAAGGTGGCGGGCAAAGAACGGCATGCAAGATAAATAACATTGCTGGAAAATAACAAAGTAATAAAAAAAAAAAACTCCGGATCTAAGGGCCACCTGCCCTTAATTGCCAAGGACCGGCCACCTGCCAGCGTCCAAGACAACGGCTCAATTACGAAGTGGACTTTTCAAAAGGGGCCAATTGCCCTTAAGGTCAGGGGGTTGACCTTCTGCTTCTGCCCCTGACCTCGCAATATCACTAAGGTAGAGCTCACCACTCTGCCCGAGTCATCAAAAAATTGGGCCACCTGCCCTAAACTACAAATGTCTGCAACAATTTACGCTATCCGAAGTAGATGATCGTTAAGGTCCAGATGTGGGCCCACCTGGATCGGTGATGCCCACATCTCGACATCAACCACCAGCTAAGTGTAAATACAGCTCTAATTTAACTACCGTTCTTTCCGCCAAAACAAAATAAGCCGACACAACTAAAACGAATAAATGCAAACGACTTCTCAAAACTAATTCTAACTAAGAATTGGGGCGGGCGGGAGGGCAACGTTCCCTGAAGCAAGAGGCAGAATCTTCTGGAAGCAAGAACATCACCCCATCAATCTCCACCCCTGACCTCAACCAGCCTATCCTGAACCGTCATTCAAATCAGCCAACCCGTCAATCAAGACAAGCCGAACCCCCGTGCCCAGATCAAGTGTGTGAGCTAAAGATTCCTGCCAATAGCCAGGTGAGTTTATGCTGTTTTCAGCCAGACAAGCTGGCTTCTACAGTCTATTTCTTTGTAAGGATATTCATATGCCTATCCCAAGCATGTTTAAATTGTTCTACTGTTTTAGCCTCTACCACCTCTGATGGGAGGCTATTCCACTTATCCACTACCCTTTCTGTGAAGTAATTATTTCGGTACTTGTGAGTTATCCGGGCGTCCGATTTTGAAATCGGGTCGGATCGGGACATCGCATCGCATCGCATGCGACCATCGGATGCGATGCGATGCGATGCGATGCGATGACCCGATTTTTCCATAGGAATCAATGTTAAAATGGACTGAGTCCATTTTAACATGGAATTCAATGGGAAAAAGGGTCCTTTTCATACCCCTACTATCCAAGTGGGCATGGAGTTGGATATAAACCTGTGGCGAGCGTAGCGAGCCACCGAGCCCGAAGCGTGGCGAGCGTAGCGAGCCCCGCGAGGGGACACGGAATACCGTCCCCTCGCGGGGCTCGCTTCGCTCGCCACGCTTCGGGCTCGGTGGCTCGCTACGCTCGCCACAGGTTTATATCCAACTCCATGCCCACTTGGATAGTAGGGGTATGAAAAGGACCCCTTTTTCCATAGGAATCATTTTAACATTGATTCCTATGGAAAAATCGGGTCATCGCATCCGATGGTCGCATGCGATGCGATGCGATGCGATGCGATATCGCATCGCATCGCATCTGATTGTATGCCTTAACTTAAGGCATACAATCAAAAAATCGGACGCCCGGATAACTCACAAGTACCATTATTTCTAACATTTCCCCTGAACCTACCTCCCTCCAGTTTCAGTGCATGTCCTCGTGTTCTATTACTTATTTTTTCCTTTGAAGAAAATTTCCCTCCTGTACTATGTTAAAACCCTTCATATATTTGAAGATTTCTATCATGTCCCCCCTTTCCATTCTCTGCTCCAAACTATACATGTTAAGATCTTTTAGTCTTTCCAGGTAAGTTTTGTGATGTAGGCAATGCACCATTTTAGTTGCCCTTCTTTGTACACTCTCTACTGTATTTATATCCTTATAAAGATATGGGGTGACATTCTATGTGTAGCGGTAAAAACCACATGATTTTTACTGCACCTAATCGCACTTTTGAAAATTGCAAGATTGGGCCGTTTTTCGCATATTTAATGAGATGCAAAAAACGGCCCAAAATAGTGCGACTAGGTGCGATTTGATGCGATTTCTTTAGTCCTGAAAATGTGCGATTTTCAGGTCTGAAAATCGCACATTTGCAGGAAATCGCAATTTAAAAAAAAAAAACTGCGCGGGGTCACCCCGCCAGAGCATAACCAGCCCCGGGCTCATTGAGCCGGTGCTGGTGACATAAAATCACTGTCCCCGACAAATAGGGGTCCCCTTGATTTAATGAAACCAGCAGCAGGCTCAAGGTCCGGCGCTGGTTCCCAAAATACAGGGGACAAAATGACTAGGGGTCCCCCGCATTTCAAGAACCAGCACCAGACCCAACCAGCCAGCAGGGTAATGCCACAGCCGGGGGACACTTATTATATAAGGTCCCGCGGCCAAAGCATTATCCCCCTGGCTGGTCAGCATGGGCAGGGGTCCTGGGGAAGTGGGGACCCCCCAAAGAAGGGGTCCCCCCCCCTCCAGGACTTACCAGCCCATGCTGAAAGTCCGGGGCTGTCCCCGATGCCCCCGATGCGGTGGGCATCGGGCTGATGAAAAGTGTAAAAAAAGAATAAAAACTATTGTCTTATACTGTAGAACTATGAGTCCAAGCAAGCCTACCCCGCATGCTGGGACTTGGAGAAGCACAAGTCCCAGCATGCGGGGCATTAAAGGGCCCGCTGGCACTTGTAGTTCCACAGTACAAGAAATAGTTAAATGAAACACACACTGACACCCAGAAAAATAAACGTTTAATACATCCACAGCCCACACATACTGATACTTACCTACCTTGAGCCCGTGGGTCGGTCCCTGGATCCGGGGTCCGGGCTCCAGGGCTGAAGAGTCCGGTTCCGGGGCCTTGGTCCTGGTTCGGGGCTGGTCCGGGGTCCGGGGCTCCTGGGCTGAAGATTCCGGGGTCCTGGATCCGTAGTAATCCAAAGGGGTACCTGAGGAAGGAAATCCTACTCACCTGGTCCCCGGCATCTTCAGCTCCAGACGCGCTGCTCCTGGCTGATACCCGCTCACGGACTGGAGAGACGCAGAGATTTTCATCTTCCGCGCCTCTCCTCAGACTGATTCTATTGTCCGCCTAGCGGCCAATCAGGAGCCGAGAAAGTCGCGGGACCTTATATAATAAGTGTCCCCCGGCTGTGGCATTACCCTGCTGGCTGGTTGGGTCTGGTGCTGGTTCTTGAAATGCGGGGGACCCCTAGTCATTTTGTTCCCTGTATTTTGTGAACCAGCGCCAGACCTTCAGCCTGGTGCTGGTTTCATTAAATCAAGGGGACCCCTATTTGTCGGGGACCGTGATTTTATGTCACCAGCACCGGCTCAATGAGCCTGGGGCTGGTTATGCTCTGGCGGGGGACCTCGCGCAGTTTTTTTTTTTTTTTTAACTGTTTAACCCTTTTTTTCCACCAGAACCATGCACAGATCTCAATGATCTGTGCAGGGTTCTGGCTAATTCGCCCATCAGAACCTGGTCTGATTTTTGGGCGAATTTTAGACACATTTATACAAATCGCATACCATTAAATATGCGATTTGTATACTTTTCAATGTGAAAACATCTGGATGTGATGTGCTGCGAGAAACAGCCATCGCATTTCCAGAATGTCCAATTTTTTGGCCAAAATCGCACTTTTTCACATTTTTGCAGCTCATTAAATATGCGAAAATGGAAAAACATGCGATTTCGGCCATTTTTGCGAAAAAAATCGCAAAAAAAAAAAAATCTCATTCCATAGTGGTCTCCAGAACTGGACACAGTATTCCAGATGAGGCCGTACCAATGACCTATAAAGTGGCATTATTACTTATTTTTTCTGCTACTGATTCCTCTCCCTATACAACCAAGCATCTGACTATCCTTTCTCATTGCTTTGCTACATTGCTTTTCTGCCTTTAAGTCACTTGAAATAGTGACTCCTAGATCTCTTTCCTCCTAAGTAGTTTCCATTATAGTACCCTTGATACTATATTGAGCCTTTGCTTCATCTGGTATTACTCTGGACAAAATTGTTATGTACCTGTTTTTGGCCTTCAGAGGAGAAGCCTTAGCCTGGGCTAGTCTGCTCTTTGAATCCAAAGATCACAAAATCCAAAGTCTAATGTCCTTCTCTGAAGCCGTGATTAAAAAATTTGGTTCAAAGACAATCCGTAAAAACTCATCCAAACAATCGTCAGATACGTACTCCCTTCATCCTTCCCCATCTTCACAGACTCCAAAATAAATAAATCAAAACTCTAAGGGCCAGATGTATCAAGCTTCAAAAAGTGATAAAATGGAGAGTGATAAACATCCAGCCAATCAGCTCCTAACTTCCATGTCACAGACTATGTTTGAAAAATGTCAGGTAGGAGCTGATTGGTTGGTTGTTTATTACTTTCCATTTATCACTTTTGAAGCTTAGTGCATCTGGCCCTAAATCCTCTAAGTTTCTCAAGTCCAGCAACTTTCCAAAAGCTGTTTCAATGGATATGAAACTGAATTATATATCTTTGTCTCCTGCTCCCAAAGATTCCTCTAATTCTTCTGGTCCTCAGAGTCCTTCTTGTCAATATTCACATCCTTCAACTTCTACAGTACCGCTTGAGTCTTCTACTAAATATTCCAATCCTCTGAGATCCGTACCTGTGAACATCAGAGTCCGGTGTCTCCCTCTGTCTTATTCTCAAGTGATTGATTTGATAATTGATTTAAAATGAAGGTGATTGAATTAACAAAAAATGTTATCTGTTCCACAGACAGGTCTCCATCCGGCTGGAGACCTCTCTGTGGAACACATAAAATTATTGGTGGGTCTTGAACATGTTAGAACAACCGCAAGAGGGGGTGATAGGTACAAAACATTATGTTGACAAGATATTTTTTTTTCCTTAAGGGTTTAAACGGGATGCAGTTAAAATCCCGGCGGTCGGGATCCCGGCGTTCAGAATCCCGACGCCGGAATCCCGACCGCCGAAATCCCGACACTTTCTCCCTCCTGGGGTGTCCACGACACCCCTGGAGGGAGAATAAATTAGCGTGCCTAGCGCAGCGAGGCACCGGGCCCGCTGCGTGGCGAGCGCAGCAAGCCCGCAAGGGGGGGGCGATCCACGTCCCCCCCTTGTCAGGATTTCGGCGGTCGGGATTCCTGCGTTGGGATTTTGAACGCCGGGATCCCGACCGCCGGGATTTCATACTGAATCCGTTTAAACAAATCAATCATTCATCAAACATGAGTTTGTGAACTTAAGCTATCATTTTTTATAGATTTGACCCAAGTCTATTGCCATCATTTGTACGAATATTGTTATCATTATAATAATAGTAACTATTATAATCATATTTCATTTTGTTTCATTCTTTCTGCGAATTTTTGTGTATATGATTACATTGAGTTGCCCACATACATGGTAATTTTTGCTCTACAATTGTGTTTTAACTATATTTAATATTACATCCCTGTTTGAACACAATCCCTGTTTCCGGGTCCCAGTGACTGGTAACTGAAGACCCACTGATGCACAATTTGTATTCCATATAATGGACAGTTGGATGGATTTATGCACCTCAAACACCGAAAGCTCAAGAGATTGGATCTTCCCACTCTTTTATCTAGTTCTTGGTGCATGCGCAGTCTTTTATGTAGTTCTTGGTGCATGCGCAATGTGAGGGTTGATGATGATGATGGTATTGTAAATTGATTAAATCATTACTAAAGAGAGTTGTATGTTGTACAGTATATAACTTGCAATATCTAAGGATCAGTAGAAAACAGAGTTGAATTATTGTATTTTTACTTTTGCCCTAGGTTACATTTTACCTTCCAAGTAATACCCTTGTAAATGTAAAGTGTTGACAAAGTACAAGTACCTGTTGTGTTTGTAGTTATTCAATAAATCTCTTGTGTGCTTTGTATTGTACAATTGTAGGGAACAGTTATTTGACTTTAGTAGACAGGGTAAAATATACCTCAAGAGTTTTGTTTCTCAATGCTTCTATATTTCTGGTTTAGCAATAAATTCAAACAAAAGCGGGATCAAACCTATGCAGGAGATATCGTTTTCATCACCAATTCCTATTTTGCGACTGAACTGGCATTAAAATGGTAATTTTATAAGATATTTACATTTATTTATACAGAGCTTTACAGTAGTACAGCAAATACAGTAATACAATCATGCTGGGTATTAACAGAAACAATAAAATAAAAAGATTGGTAACTGGAAACAATGTGCCCTAATTCTCTATTCCTGACCCTCATATGCCTATAATGCCTCGCAGAAACACAACAAACATAGGGCCTAATTCATATTCATTCGGTCCTCCGTGCATTCGTAGGACTGATGTGTATCTGCGCATGCGTAGGCTCGTTTCTGCGCATATGCAGATGCAGGGTGCATGCACCCACGGTGAATGTACGGTTCGCCAGGAGCACACACCCTACACGGCGTGCGGGGGGTGGAGAAGGGTGGGGTGCGCCGGGTAGCCCCATTACCATATGGGAACGCCGGGGGTGAATTTAGGGGTCAGGCCGCCCCTAGGCACAACATTTTTGTGCCCCCCTGAGCGCAGGGAGGATCTGTGTGCCGCTCAGCTGCTGGATACACAGCAGCCAATAGACTGTGTGTGTGTGTAGAGTAGCCAATGGGCGGGCGCCGGCAGCAGTGAGCCTGAGCCACTTTCCGAAAGCACAGGGGGACCGTAGGACCCAGCCACTAAGCGGTGATGTAATGTGCATAGCAGAGTGGGTGGGCAGTGGCGGGTGAGGAGCGGCACTGCCGCCTACACATGATAATTCATGTCTGCGGCGGCGCTTGTCACTCGCCGCTGCCCACCCGCTGTGCCGTGCTGCTATTTAACAGAATGTCAGCCTGCCTGCCGCCCTTAAGTGGTGCCGCCCTGAGGCCTATGCCTCACGGGCCTAGGCACAAATCCGGCCCTGGGGAACGCCCTGCGTTAATGAGGCAGCTGTAATCACCGGATGAAAAATATATATATATTTTTTAAAGTTTATGAATTAAAATTCAGTTGTATCAAGCAGTGTTTCAGACATTCATGCACTTATATTATAAGCACAGTTTTATAGTTTCATTTCTGATCACCGGATGTCAGCTGCCCATCCATATCCATCCCAGAATGCACGCATATGGAAGTGACTTGAAAGTCACTTTTATAGAATCGAATAGAATAGAATCAACTTTATTGGCCATGTGTGCTTGTGCACACTAGGAAATTTTTGTGGATTACAGTGCACCATCAAGCAGGGATGGGGGGGGGGACATTATATACATTACATTAGGACATGACATGCAGGGGGGCACATGCCCGCCAAGCTGCACAGCGCCTAGGCATCCATCAGCAGCGCCACTGGTCATTGCAGCAGTCAGATGGGTAACAATATGAGCATTGACAGTACAGTTATCACACAGGGAACACGTACCTGCCAAGCTGCACAGCGCCTAGGCAGCCATCCATGGCGCCACTGGTCATTGCAACAGCCAGGTGGGTAAAAATATAAACAGGGACAGTACAGTTATCACACAGGGAACACATACCTGCCAAGCTGCACAGCGCCTAGGCAGCCATCCGCGGTGCCACTGGTCGTTGCAGCAGCCAGGTGGGTAACAGTATGAGCACAGTATGAGGTAACAGTATGAGAAAAGACAGCACAGTTACAGCAGAGACAGTACAGTTATCACACAGGAGACACGGGATACAGATGTCTGAGTGCACAGTTAATGCACCTAGGCAGAAATTGCGGTGCCATCTTGAGGGCCTCAACAGGCCATCTTCCTGTAGGTAGAGCCATGGGTAGCGTGGATGGTGGTGGGGGGGGGGGGGGGGAAAGTGTCAGTCAGAGAGGCCTGCTAAACATCCATTCGCAGTCTGTGCGGGCGAACCCGCGCTGTGGGGGGGTGGGGGGGCGGGCGGGCGGCCGGATATTCGCCGGGGCGGGGTTGGTGGACTCGCAAAGCTGGGAATTCGCAGCCTTGCGAATTAACCAGAATAACCCTCATAGAGTGCACTGACTGAAGCTGCTCAGTTCATTGTAGCTGTCTGTTCAATGTACAGTTAGAAATTTTTGGTACTTGTGTATTTTGGCGGCGCCCATCGCATCGCATACCATAACGCATACGATGGTATACGATGCGACGCGATATCGTACGATAGTGCACGATGGCATACAATTTTGAAATTGTATGCCATTGTACATGGCATACAATGCCATACGATGCGATGGGATTAAACATTGTATAAGCACCCTAATGGGTGCTTATACAATGTTAAGCACCCAAATGGGTGCTTACAATGTTAAATGCACCCCCACGCCACCCCCCCACTATAAACGTGAACCCGAAGCGTGGCGTTGAGAATAGAATAGTGTGGCGAGCGCAGCGAGCCACCGAGCCCGAAGCGTGGCGAGCGCAGCGAGCCCTGGAGGGGACGCGGATACCTGTGAAGCCCGCGAAGGGACGCGTTTACCTGTGAAGGTATCCGCGTCCCCTCGCGGGGCGCGCTGCGCTCGCCACGCTTCGGGCTCGGTGGCTCGCTGCGCTCGCCACACTATTCTATTCTCAACTCCACGCCGACGTGGATAGTGGGGGTATGAAAAGGTCGATCTGTTCGTCGTACGACGGACATCGGGGGCGCTGCCAAAATACACAAGTACCAAATTTTTCATGGGCAGGGGGCAGCTACTTGAGCTGTGGGTGCGGCAGAATGGGTTCTGTAGGGAGTGGGGACAACCCAATTAAGGAGTCCCGCCAGGCCATCCAAGGCCAGGGCTAAATCCCAGGGCTATACCCGGCAGCCCTGGGCGTTGGATGCTGGGTTGAGCAAAAATAATATTGGGTTGTGCTGTGGAACAATAAGTCCCAGCAAGCCTCCCTCGCATACAGGTGCTTGGGGAACTGCAAGTACCTGCATGCAAGGCATTAAAAGGACACACTGGGACTTGTAGTTCCACAGCAGGATTAGTATTAAATTAAAGACACACACATACACCATTGAAAATAAAAATGTAATTACGTACATACATGCATTCTCACACATGCATACAGTAACTACACATGTTCCCACGTAGAGTCTGTCCATTGTCCAGTAAAATCCCTTATGGATCTGTGGATAAAAAAAAATGATACTCACCTACTTCTGGTGTAGATCAGTCTTCTGGGGTCCAAGTAGGCATCCCATGGGTTTTAAAAAAAATTGAGCCCCTCACTCGACTTTATATGCTAAACCAGGGACAAATTAAGTTTTCTGGGAGCTACAGTGTAACTGACTTGTGCCAGTAAAATATTATGGCATGTTATTAAATATGTATAATGTGTAAATTCTCCCAGCACCATAAATGTTACATAGAGGACAGTGTAATGGTTAGCATTACTGCCTCACAACACTGAGGTCATGGTGATAGTGATAGTTGCTGATGGCGTTCGTACAGTGGCCCTGCACATTGGCAATACATGCATGCGCAGAGCCGTACCATTGCTCCCCATCGGCAATATTGACTATTGAATTGGCCCCATTGTCTCTTCATTGGCTTCACCACTATAGACTGTAAGCTGTGACTTGCAATGGGTGCCGGACGGGGTCCTGACAGTCGGGATCGAGCGCAGCGAGCCCGCAAAGGGGCTTTGTTGCGCTCGCCATGCTGTCTGAGTCTGCCCAGTCGGGATCCCGACGTTGGGCTAATGACTGTAGGGATCCTGACTGTCGGAACCCTATACCACACCCCTTGCAAGGCCCTTTCTACCTTTTCTTTCGCCTACTTCTTCCTAGCCTGTACTTAAGGCTGTACCGTTTATGACGTGTATCTCTAGCTGCCTGAAACTGCAGTCTTGTCACACTTTGCAAATAGACAACTATGATTATAACCCCTTACATTTGAAATGTTACAGAGATTGAATAGAGATTACTGTATACAGAGATTCCGTGGCTGCATAGCTAGGGAATGGTGTCTTATAAGAAAACTGAATACTTCTTTTATAGTGAAACTTTTCCTGCTACAATTTTATGCAACCACTCATTTATTTAAAACAACTAACAGGAAGGAATTACATGTATTTTTTTTTATAAAGGCATTTTTCCCAGAATAAGAGTGTTTTTTACTTGGTTAGGTGTGACTGAAAGCTTTTAACCTCCTTTACTAACAGGGAGGCCAGCTAAACACTGCAAAGACTGTGAACTCCCACAAAGAAGAAGAGCTCAGATGTTCTTTGTCATTCCCAGATGTGGTGGCTGGAAGAAGATGTGCGGAAACCAGTGAAGGAAGTTGTAGTTCCAAGTGCTGTAAACTTGAGCTCCTGTTTCTTTCGACGCACGACCAAACTGGGGCAGGACAGCTGCTGAGAGTTCACTGGAGCAGCACTTTCCCACAGTCTGGAGATGTGACACATGGCTCTCACACATTCCACAGCCGGCAGACTCAGGCCAAGCTTGGCCAAGAGTCAAGGCAGCGGAGAGCTGCTGCTGGGAGCTGCTGATTAGCAGGTTCCGGGAGCTTTGGCATCAGTGCAGGCCTTTTAGGGTGAAATATACATAGGATACATGAATATTGCCACGTCTGGGACTTTATAAGAATTATTTTAGGCCTTTTAGAACAGATTTTTGTCTTTCTGTTAGAACTAAATGCTATGTAGTGCAATTACTGTATGTACTATTCATACTTTCACTAGCAGGTTGATTCATTAGACAAGGCCGACACACTTCCTCCTAAGCACTTTTTCTTACACAATATAGTGCTGGTTCTGAGTTTTGAGCACAGAAGAAGAGTCATTAACTTTGCACCTGGACAGACCATACTGCAGTGCAAGGGGAGCAAACCATGGGCCTTATACTGATCTGAGCTCAGTACAAATTTGTTCTTAAAATGGGCAAAATCATGTGCACTGCAGGTGGGGCAGATGTAACATGTATAATGAGAGTTAGGTTTGTGTGAGTTATTTTGTTTCTGTGCAGGGTAAATACTGGCTGCATTATTTTTACACTGCAATTTAGATTTCAGTTTCAGCACACCCCACCCAATTTTAACTCTCTCTGCACAGGTTACATCTGCTCCATCTGCAGTGCACATGGTTTTGCCCATTTTCCAAACAAATTTGTACTGAGCTCAAATCAGAATAAGGCCCCATATGTTCCTTGTGCAGGGTAAATACTGGCTGCCTTTGCGTGTAGCTCACAAATGCTGGACAGTTTTACTTTTACTCAGCAATTTGAATTTGAGATTGGGCACACCCCTCCCAAATGTAAGTTTTTCTGCCTATTTGAAATCTGCCCCACCTGCATGCAATATAATATTGCCAAGGTGCACAGTTACATGAGCCTTTTTGCTTTACTTGGAATTCATAATCAGTCTCTATGTCCTAGAAATGGTACAATATGAGTGCTAGCATATTTATAATGGGTGCAGTGTGTGTGGTGCACATGGGCCCCCCGAGTCCAGGGGTGCCCACATCACACACTCTAAGCAGTGCTGCATAAAATTACCATGATAAGTTCACACAGTAAGAAAATCACTAAGAAAATGTCCAGCTGCACAAGTGCAGTATACTCTGGGACAGTGCTAGGGTCTCCTAAAAAACCCAGTGCCCATAGTCTATAGTTCTGCTGGGGGGCAGATAGAGCCTGCACATGGGCCTCCTCTTATCTAGAGGCACCACTGAATATGAGAGTATTATTTAAGAAAGAGCAGTGATTGTATTACCAAGTGTTTCTACTTCTGTATCTTCAAAACAAACAACCAGGTGATAGTCAGGCATACACATAACTAGGTGATAGTCAGCCATACATATACAACCAGGTGATAGTCAGGCATACACATAACTAGGTGATAGGCATACACATAACTAGGTGATAGTCAGGCATACACATAACTAGGTGATAGTCAGGCATACACATAACTAGGTGATAGGCATACACATAACCAGGTGATAGTCAGGCATACACATAACTAGGTGATAGTCAGCCATACATACAACCAGGTGATAGTCAGGCATACACATAACTAGGTGATAGTCAGGCATACACATAACTAGGTGATAGTCAGGCATACACATAACTAGGTGATATAGTCAGCCATACATACAACCAGGTGATAGTCAGGCATACACATAACTAGGTGATAGTCAGGCATACACATAACCAGGTGATAGTCAGGCATACACATAACTAGGTGATAGGCATACACATAACCAGGTGATAGTCAGGCATACACATAACTAGGTGATAGTCAGGCATACACATAACTAGGTGATAGTCAGGCATACACATAACTAGGTGATAGTCAGGCATACACATAACTAGGTGATAGTCAGCCATACATACAACCAGGTGATAGTCAGGCATACACATAACTAGGTGATAGTCAGCCATACATACAACCAGGTGATAGTCCGGCATACACATAACTAGGTGATAGGCATACACATAACTAGGTGATAGTCAGGCATACATACAACCAGGTGATAGTCAGGCATACACATAACTAGGTGATAGTCAGGCATACACATAACCAGGTGATAGTCAGGCATACACATAACTAGGTGATAGGCATACACATAACCAGGTGATAGTCAGGCATACACATAACCAGGTGATAGTCAGGCATACACATAACCAGGTGATAGTCAGGCATACACATAACTAGGTGATAGTCAGGCATACACATAACTAGGTGATAGTCAGGCATACACATAACTAGGTGATAGTCAGCCATACATACAACCAGGTGATAGTCAGGCATACACATAACTAGGTGATAGTCAGCTATAGAAATAACTAGGTGATAGTCAGCCATATACATAACTAGGTGATAGTCAGGCATACACATAACTAGGTGATAGTCAGGCATACACATAACTAGGTGATAGTCAGCCATACATACAACCAGGTGATAGTCAGGCATACACATAACTAGGTGATAGTCAGGCATACATACAACCAGGTGATAGTCAGGCATACACATAACTAGGTGATAGTCAGGCATACACATAACTAGGTGATAGTCAGGCATACACATAACTAGGTGATAGTCGGGCATACACATAACTAGGTGATAGTCAGGCATACACATAACTAGGTGATAGTCAGGCATACACATAACTAGGTGATAGTCAGGCATACACATAACTAGGTGATAGTCAGGCATACACATAACTAGGTGATAGTCAGGCATACACATAACTAGGTGATAGTCAGGCATACACATAACTAGGTGATAGTCAGGCATACATACAACCAGGTTATAGTCATGCATACACATAACTAGGTGATAGTCAGCCATACATACAACCAGGTGATAGTCAGGCATACACATAACTAGGTGATAGTCAGGCATACACATAACTAGGTGATAGTCAGGCATACACATAACTAGGTGATAGTCAGGCATACATACAACCAGGTGATAGTCAGGCATACACATAACTAGGTGATAGTCAGCCATACATACAACCAGGTGATAGTCAGGCATACATACAACCAGGTGATAGTCAGGCATACACATAACTAGGTGATAGTCAGGCATACACACAACCAGGTGACAGTCACGCATACAAATAACTAGGTGATAGTCAGGCATATACATAACTAGGTTATAGTCAGGCATACACATAACTAGGTGATAATCAGGCATACACATAACTAGGTGATAGTCAGCCATACATACAACCAGGTGATAGTCAGGCATATATACAACCAGGTGATAGTCAGGCATACACACAACCAGGTGACAGTCACGCATACAAATAACTAGGTGATAGTCAGGCATATACATAACTAGGTTATAGTCAGGCATACACATAACTAGGTGATAATCAGGCATACACATAACTAGGTGATAATCAGGCATACACATAACTACAGAGTTTTATTCTAGTTCATTCTTTCTGACAAAATCCTTCTTAGATGGACAAAACCATGTGCACTGCAGGGGGGCAGATGTAACATGTGCAGAGTGAATTAGATTTGGGTGAGTTATTTTGTTTCTGTGCAGGGAAAATACTGACTGCATGATTTTACACTTCAATATAGATCTCACTTTGAAGAAAAACCCCACCCAAATCTAATTCTCTCTGCACAAGTAACATCTGCCCCACCCACAGTGCACATGGTTTTGTCCATCTAAGAAGGATTTTGTCAGAAAGAATGGACTAGAATAACCCCCTCGGTGATAGTCAGCCATAAATACAACCAGGTGATAGACAGGCATATACATAACTAAGTGATAGTCAGGCATACATACAACCAGGGGATAGTCAGGCATACACACAACCAGGTGACAGTCAGGCATACACATAACTATGTGATAGTCAGCTATAGAAATAACTAGGTGACAGTCCCGCATATACATAACTAGGTGATAGTCAGGCATACATACAACCAGATTATAGTTAGGCATACACATAACTAGGTGATAACAATCTTTCATCTCTAATAACAAAAGTCAAAATGGTGGATAAGGGAAGGGGTAACTCGAGTGTAAGGTGCCCCCCAACGCGTGTCATTAGGGCCTTCTTCAGGGAGATTGTTTGAGTCAATCAATCTCCCTGAAGAAGGACCTTCGGGGCCGACACGCGTTGGAGGACACCTTACACTCGAGTCACCATCTGCTCACAAACACCAAGTCTTCTCCCTTATAGAGGAGTTGAGCGAACAGCGCCCGGCAGAGGTCACGGTTGTGGGCACATGGTATCCCACGATACCGCTCTGCTTTATGGCCACACCGGAGGCGCTGTGAGGACCCGAAATCAAGTGCAGCGCACACCGCTGAGAGAGGACACCGAGGGACACAGGAAGACAGGTAAGCGTGTACCGTGAGCAGGACAGGACGCCAGTCTCTTGCGACACGGTTACCTGCTGCTGTAAGAGACTCAGTGACATTAACCCCACTCAGCCACACTGGCCTGCCACCAGTCCCACCCCACTCTGCCCCCCATACTCCCTTATTACCCCTTCCCTTATCTAGTATTTTTACTTTCGTTATTAGAAAAAAAGATTGTTCTACAAAACCAAATATAATATTTTATTATTTCATGTAACATAGGAAATACAAGCCTAGCATACCTACAATTGTTAAGTATACCTAACACAGCATAATCATCAGTGGCGTAACAGAAAATTTTGCTCACCCCCGTCTGGACAATATTGTTCCCCCCCAGCCCCGGGGAGCTGGCAGGGGGGTCCGTGCGGCGCGGGGGTACCTGTGGTCAGGGACTCGGGAGAGCCTGGAGGTCCCTACGGCGCTGATTATGAGTTGCCGGGGTCCCTGCAGCGAAGTGGAAATACTGCGCTACCGCCGTGTGACGGCGCGGGAAGCACTTCTGACTCTGGGCGCATGCTGATTGGCTGAATCTTAGGCAATCAGTGTGCGGCCGCGGCCAGTGTTTTCAAAGTTAGAAGCGCTTCCCGCGCTGCCGCACGGCGGTAGCGCAGTATTTCCACTTCGCTGCAGGGACCCCGGCAACTCATAATCAGCGCTGCAGGGACCTCCAGGCTCTCCCGAGTCCCTGACCACAGGTACCCCCGCGCCGCACGGACCCCCCTGCCAGCTCCCCGCTGCACCCACAAGCAGTGGGGAGCTGGCGAAGAAACAACAGCGCCCGCAGACCCCCGCGCCTCCCCGCCACCGTGGGGGCTGCGGCCCTTTAGTTACGCCACTGATAATCATCATTATCAGAGCGCAGGTCTCCATTGCTTTTTGTTCATTATTGGTTACTGGAGGGTGGCCTCCCTCCCTGGAGACCAGCAGCCACAAATATTTAGTTATTATTATTTATTAACAGTTTCTTATAGAGCGCACACATATTCCTCAGCACTTTACAGATAATATTTGAACATTCACATCAGTCCCTGTCCCAGGTATTCCCTACCACATGTACACGCACACACAGACATTCTAGGGTAAATTTTTTTGGGAAGCCAGTTAACCAACCAGTATATTTTTGGATTGTGGAAGGAAACTGGAATACCCAGAGTAAACCCACGCAAGCACGGGGAGAATATACAAACTCCGCACAGTTAGAGGGGAATCGAACCCATGACCTCAGCACTGTGAGGTAGTAATGCTAACCATTACACCATCCGTGCTGCCCAATATATATTGAGACACACCAAGTGAGCGCGGAACCCACCAACATTGCACAGTATGGAATCATGTTTTCAAATGTGCACTATGATATATATATATACCATGATATACATAATTTACTGATTCTAGGTAATTTGTTGAGGAAAATTACCATTTAATCATATACCCCTTTTAATCGTATATGTGCAAGCATGCGCATTTCTATAAACTGATACTGCAAATTTAATTTGATTATATACTGGCAGATGAAAAGATTATATAAAACAAAATTCATAATGTAGCAGTGAAGTATAGAAATATGTGGCTGGTGCCTAAGCGTAATCAGCGAGGTTAGAATTGATTTTAATAACGGAAGGCAGGGGCGGGCTGGGCCGGGGGGCAGGGTGCCATATGCCCCCCGGGCCAGTACATATATGCGGCACTAGGGCCGCTTGTGCTGCGCATACCTGACAGCCGGGAAGGATCTTCTGCCTGCCTCCCCGGCTGTCAGTGTCAGGAGGATGCGGCCGCTGCTCAGCTCACTGCTGTGTGCACTGTGCAGATGCTTAGGAGGCGGAGGGCTCTGTGAGGGGGCGGGGCTTAGCTGGGCTCCGTGAAGGGGGCGGGGCTTCACGGAGCTCCGTGGAGGGGGCGGGGCTTATCGGGCTGAGCTGGGGGAGACGCTGACAAAATGGCCACTTGCTAGCTGAGGTGACTGCACTGCTGGGTGCAGACAAGCTAGCAGCCTTTCTGATTGTGCGGCTCACACCTTCCTTCCCTCCCTCAGTAGCCACAGGATTTATACAGCTGCTGCAACCCTGGAAAGAGGGATCTTTTAGCGGCAAGGGGTGTACCCCATGCAGTAAGTAAGCCACAGTAAGCTACTGTTTTTTGATTTTTTTTTTCAATTAAAAATTTTAAATCTTAAACTGCCTACACATTACACAATGCTGGGCTGGGGCTGTGCTGAGCTCTGGGCTGGGCCATGTGCTGGTCTTGGCTGTGCTGAGCTCTGGGCTCCCTGGGGCTGTGCTGAGCTTTGGGCTCCCTGGGGCTGTGCTGAGCTCTGGGCTGGGGCTGTGCTGAGCTCTGGGCTGGGGCTGTGCTGAGCTCTGGGCTGGGGCTGTGCTGAGCTTTGGGCTGGGGCTGTGCTGAGCTTTGGGCTGGGGCTGTGCTGAGCTCTGGGCTGGGCCCTGTGCTGGTCTGGGCTCTCTGGGCTGTGCTGAGCTCTGGGCTCGCTGGGCTGGGGCTGTGCTGAGCTCTGGGCTGGGCTCTGTGCTGGGCTGTGCTGAGCTCTGGGCTGGGTTCTGCTGAGCTCTGGACTGAGCTGGGGCTGGGCTGAGCTCTGGCTGCATCTAATGCCGCACCTATGACAGCCACCCCTGCCCCTGCAAGAACCAGGTGCACACATGGCTCCGCCCCCTCTCTATTATATGTTCCTCCCCATCTACCTTCCCTAGGGATGTGTCAGAATCACAGCACACCTGCCCTGGGACAAGCAGTCCCCTTACTCTCTTTAATGAGTGGGGCAGTACCCAGCTTCCTTATGTCCTTGTCCTGTGCCAACCTACTCCTGCTGTCCCCAGCTCCCAGCTATTCCGTCCTGGCTCTCCTCTAATACGCAGCACTCCTCCTAATACAGTACCCATTTCTCCTTTCCCCGGCTTCCACTGCAACCTGCATCTTTCTGCCCTCTCTAGCGCCCTATGCCTCTCTAGCGCCCTGCATCTTTCTGCCCTCCATAGTGCCCTATGTCTCTCTCTATCCCTCCCTAGTGCCTGTGTCTCTCTATCCCACCCTACATCTCTCTATCCCTCCCTATTGATCTGTCTCTCCCTGCCGTCACTGTCTCTGCGTCTCTCTCTGCCGTCACTGTCCCTGCATCCCCGCCGACAATATCCCTGCATTGTGGCCCACTTCCATGTGACATAATGTGAATTTTGGCTCCTACTATGCGGCAGAATGTGAATTTTGGACCATTCCGTGTGACATATTGTGAATTTTGGCTCAATTCAGGTGGCATAACGTAAATTTTGACTCCTTCTTTGTGAATTATGGTTTATTGTGTGTGGCATTATGCAAATTTTGGCTTATTCTGTGTAACATTACATAATGTGAATTTTTACTCAATCTCTGTGAAATTTGGCTTATTCCATATGGTATAAAGTGTAAGGGACAAGTACAGTATAAGGGGGTCTACTATTGTGTTGCATAATTTGCGTAAGAGGTATATGGTGGGGTACACTACACTCAAGGACATGCCCCCTTTTGAGCGGCCACACATCTTTCCCTGCAGCGTGCACGCTGAACCATCACTTTGCCATACCCCCACTTAAAAATATCTACTTCAATCACTATATATATATTAAAAAAATTTAAATATATTATATTTTATTTCGTCATTTACTAATGGGCCGGTGCTCTGTACTTGCCCCCCAGGCTAAAAGTTGCCAGCCAGCCCCTGACGGAAGGTTCATTGCAGGTGTACAGACTGAACAATAGAACAATAGAAGAAGCCAGAAACAATACAAATAGGTTACTCTGTCAAGGTCATGGGTAGAATCGGTGACATGTTTAGGATCAAAGCATGTCATTTGCAAATGGAGAATAATGTTTTTTATGTGGGTATTAATACTGGGAATACATGTTTGCATAGTAAGTAACAGGCTATAATTTCTAGAGACCGTTGGAGATTTTAAAGATTTGCCAATGGAAGTGTCTCTTTTTGTTTTATAAAGACTATGGGCCTAATTCTAGTTAATTCGGAACAGGGCAAATTTGCGCATGTGCAGACCCCGGCAACGAACAGCCTCGGCCGTTCAGTGTGGGGTGGAGGGCAAAAGGAATGGGGCTCACCCATGGGAACGTCCAGCATTGTATGGACCTCAGCCGCCCACCCTGTCTTCATCCAGGAGCATGCAGATAAAAGTCAGTTTTCACTGACTTCTAATGGTGCGTTTTGCACCTGCTCCCATGCACATCACATCGCATAGTACAAAAAGTATGTGCAGCCCAAACTTTTTGGATTAGATCAGTGGCAAATGCAGGATTTTGGAGGGGGGTTTCCAAATGTAATCAAAAATCTCCCACTCTGCAGCACATTGTACAGGAGTCTGGGTGAGCGTCAACAGCCCTGAAAATTTGTATTTTTATTCACTGGATACTGTATGGAATCCAGTAATAATATTTAACAGTACAGACGGTATAGGCTGTTTTAAACATTTAAATAAGATAATGGTCAGGGAATGCTTAAACATATCATAATATATAAATGTACAAACCTAACAGAACCAGTATTGCACTTTCTATACTCACAATCTCCCACTTTATGGTAAGGCTCCTGTCTCTTCCTCCTGGCAGCTACTCTCTGGTTCAGGGCTCAGATCCACACATACAGTAAATGTGGTAGCAGAAGCTGGTACACTGGGCATGTGCTGCAACTCTGCTCTGTCCCTTACACTGCATGATGTGGTGGCAGCAGCGGCGTAGCTACATTTTGGGCGCCCCCCCCGCCGTTAGGGGGGGCACCCCCGCCACCCATTCAAACCCCCCCAATCCCCCGCAGCCTTACCTTTCGCGCTGGTCCCGACGGCTCCGTTCTTCTGCTGAGGACCACCACAAAATGGCCGCCCCCATACAGCAGACAGTTTCAGAGAACTATGTGCTATATGGGGGCGGCCATTTTGTGGTGGTCCTCAGCAGAAGAACGGAGCCGCCGGGACCAGCGAAATAGGTAAGCCTGCGGGGGATTGGGGGGAGGTGTAACTATAGCACCGCAGCCCCCGGCGCCCCCATATGCACAGCACCTCCCCGTGGTGGGTGGCAGCTCTATTGATCCTATTATATACCAGTACTATTGTTATCATAATTTAAGGCACTTGCCAAGAGGAGGGGGATTCCGGGCAACCAGAACCCCCACCCCCCTGCGTTTGACTATATAGATTGCATTGCATCTACATCAAAATGTGTGCTGCTTTAGAATATCGCATGCACTTTGAACTAGAAGCGATCTAGTCTAGAACACGCGATGCGTATGGGCAGTTTAAGATTAATTACATTTATAACATAATGCAGGATGTTGTGCTCTAAATTTTAAGTTGGTCACACAGTAGATATTGTTGGGTATGGGTCATAAGGTCGACAGTAGGTTGACCACTAAAAAGGTCAAAATATCTTAGGTTGACATGGTCAAAAGGTCAACACGTCATTGGTCGACATGAAAAAGGTCGACATGAGTTTTCACATTTTTTTGTGTCTATGTTGACATAGATCAACATGAACACTGTATACGTTTACTGCATCCCCTTGCTTGGCTCGCCATGTTTCAGATATGGTGCCCAAAGCATGGTACTTTTTGGGGGAATTTTTTTTTTTTTAAACTCATGTCTACCATTTTCATGTCAATCTTTTCCATGTTGACCTATTGCTTGTGTAGACCCTTTTACCGGTGGCATAACTATAGTCCTGCAGCCCCCGCGGTGGTGGGGAGGCGCTGGGCAGGTGTGGGCGCCTGGGGGGTCTGCGGGACTATAGTTACCACCTGGTCCCGGCTCCCGACTCCTGCCCTCCCCCTCCTTACCCTATTGCCCCCGGCGCCGCTGCCTCTAACCCGACACGCAGATCTGTGTCGGGTGACGGGCGGTCCCCGGCTCCGGCTGCAGTGCTAATATAATAAGAGACACTCGGAAAATGGCTGCCCCATAATGCTGTATAGGGGCAGCCATTTTCCGAGTGTCTGTTATTATATTAGCACTGCAGCCGGAGCCGGGGACCGCCCGTCACCCGACACAGATCTGCATGTCGGGTTAGAGGCAGAAGCGCCGGCGGCAATGGGGACGGGTAAGGAGGGGGTTAATATTTCGGGGGGGGGGGGGCGCGCCCGAAATGTCCGGCGGGGGGCGCAAAAAAAGTAGTTACGCCTCTGCCTTTTACCATGTCGACTTAAGGTATGTCAACCTTTTTCATGTGTCAACATATGTCATCTGTCATATACATCTGTCACTGTCACAATCCTGGCCTTGCATAAGCTCTATTAAGAGAACCAGATTAAGCTCTCATTGGACCTTAGCTAGGCATTGATTTGTAGTAAAAAAAACATACATATCCTATATAAAAATGCGTAATGCTGCTAGTCACCTCTATGGTGCTCTGACAGCCAGTAGATAGTGTCTGGAAGAGCTCCATTCACAAACACACACACACACACCATACTTACCTACTTTTGAAAACTAATTTCAGGGAGATTATAGTTGGTAGTAGAATTTTACACAGCGCCCCATTGAGGGGGCCTCGCATGCTCCATAAAGGGGAGAGACCTAGAAGTGTGGGTGTGTACTGCTACATCTGAGAGGAATCTTTTAAAATGACATATCCAAATGTAGATGAGCCCCAAAGCAGTTAGTAAGAGATACTACACTTGCTAAAGAAAAGTCACTGATCTATGTCAGGGATTGTTTATCTATTGTATTTCACACATTGTTCCATATAAATGGCCACAAGACATGCATGCAGCCATAAGAATCATTGGGTGACATTCTATGGGATGAGATTTGTGTTTTTTGGCGAAATTTGCGCAAAAAACGGCCGAAATCCCGTTTTTGCATATTTGATGAGATGCGAAAAACGGCAAAAATCGCAGATTTTGCCGCAAAATCGCACTTTTACAAAGTACGATTTTAACTCGCGCCAGAACTCGCATCCAGATGTTTTTCCATTGAAAAGTAGGTACTTGTGTACTTTCACGGCTCCCATCGCATGCCATCGCATGCCATATGTAGTGGCATGCGATGGGAATGCGATTTTTGCAGGTTTTATGCAATTTTTTTAAATCGCATGCGATCGCATGCGATTTTTAACAGAAATGCATCCAAATGCATTGAAATTAGTATCAACCATGTTCAATGGCCCCCGAAGCGTGGCGAGCGCAGCGAGCCCGCGAGGGGTGCCGGTACGCATCCTACGACCTTTTCATACCCCCACTGTCGGCGTGAAGTTTAGGATAGAAAGTGAAGCGAGCCCGAAGCGTGGCTTGCGCAGCGAGCCCCGCGAGGGGACACGGACACCTGTGAAGCCCGCGAGGGGACGCGTATACCTGTGAAGGTATCCGTGTCCCCTCGCCATGCTTCAGGCTCGGTGGCTCGCTGTTAAAAATCGCTTGCGATCGCATGCAATGCGATCACATGCAATTTTTTGCTATGCGATGGACATCGTGGGAGCCGTGATTGTACACAAGTACCGAAAAGTATATAAATCGCATATTTAATGAGATGCTAATTTGGGAAATGTGTCTTAAATTCTGCAAAAAATCAGACCAGGTTCTGATATGCGAGTTGGCCAGAACCCTGCACAGATCATTGAGATCTGTGCAGGGTTCTGTGGTAAAAAATGTGTTTTTTTTTATTTTAAGAAAAAAATTACGTGTGGTCCCCCCTCCTGAGCATAACCAGCCCCGGGCTCATTGAGCCGGACCTGGTTCCAAAAATACGGGGGACAAAAAGCGTAGGGGTCCCCCATATTTCTGAAACCAGCCCCGGACTCTTGGACTGGTCCTGGTTTCAAAAATACGGGGGATAAAAAATCTGGGGGTGTCACGTATTTTGAAACCAGCACCGGGCTCCAACAGCCCGCAGTGTCATGCCACAGCCGGGGGACACTTTTTACATAAGGTCCCCCGGCCGTACCATGAGCACCGTGGCTGGTCAGCCATGGATGGGGTACCTGGAGGAGTGGGGACCCCCCCAATAAAGGGGTCCCCCCCCCCATGCTTCACCCGTCCAGGGCTGAAGCCCGGGGATGTCACCGGGGTCCCTGGCCAGTGGACGCCGGCCTGATGGGGTTAAATCTTTCAATCCTAACATTGCTTTATACAGGAGAACTACAAGTACCAGCAGACCTCCCCCCGCAGGCTGGGACTTGGAGAACCACAAGTCCCAGCATGCGGGGCATTAATGGGCCCGCTGGGACTTGTAGTCCACTTGTAAAAAGAATGTTAAAAGAAAACACACACACAGAAAAGTAAAACTTTATTACATACACATCCACACACTTCAATTTTACACCAATATACTCACCGATCCAAGATCCAGCGCTGGTCTCCCTTCTGCAGCAGAACCGGCTACCCCCGCACTGACAGCAGGGACAACCGGCTTTCTCCGATGCAGCTAACAGCTTCTGTCGCGTTGTCCCAGGGGGAGGTCTGCTGGTACTCCACTGGCCAGAGATGCCAGGGACAGCCCCGGGCTTCAGCCCTGGACGGGTGAAGCCTGGGGGGGGACCCCTTTATTGAGGGGGTCCCCACTCCTCCAGGTACCCCGTCCAAGGCTGACCAGCCACGGTGCTCATGGTACGGCCGGGGGACCTTATGTAAAAAGTGTCCCCCGGCTGTGGCATGACACTGCGGGCTGTTGGACCCCAGTGCTGGTTTCAAAATACGGGGGACCCCAGATTTTTTGTCCCCCGTATTTTTTGAACCAGGACCGGTCCAAGAGTCCGGGGCTGGTTTCAGAAATAAGGGGGACCCCTATGCTTTTTGTCCCCCGTATATTTGGAACCAGGTCCGGCTCAATGAGCCCGGGGCTGGTTATGCTCAGGAGGGGGGACGCCACGCAATTTTTTTTTATATATACAAACCCTAAATCGCACATAAGCTCAAATTCGCACATTTTCATGTCTAAAAATCGCACATTTTCATGCCGAAAATTCGCCCATTATCGCACTCAATCGCACTTTTCATGCCGGAACACGCGCCTCCTTAAATATGCGAATCCAAGGCAAAAATGCGATTTGAAAAAAGTGCGATAATGGGCGAAAAACTGACGTGCGAAAAACTCTCATCCCATAGAATGTCACCCATTGTGTTTTATCATCAATGATGGGAAATGGCACTGATTCAATGTAAATGTATCTATCTCAGGGAGTCTCCTGCAGAATGCAGGAGGGTAGGCAACTATCACACACACACACACACACACACACACACACACACACCACCCCCATCTCCTACACCTGCACATCTCAGCATGACAGAGCCCTAGGTCCCAGCAACACCTTCATTTGGACAGGATGGTGACTAGTATGTGTGTGTGTGTTTGTGTATACTGTATATGTGTGTGTATATCTATCTATCTATCTATCTATCTATCTATCTATCTATATATATATATAATTTATTTATTTTTGCTTTATATATCATATATATATATTTCTAGTGTCCGTGAGTCTCCAAAGCACCGCCATCTGCTGGCAGAGAGTGAAACTACATCTCTTTCTCACACATGCACAAACAAAGGTAGCAGACCAGCTTTCAAAGCTTTTGCTTCGAGCGGGCTTACTAGTTATATTACATGAAAATAGAGTTAAGTGGCAAGACATGGCAAAAATGTCTGTGAAATATGAACTGTGTAAAATTCTGTTTTGCCTTATTTTTAGATCAGAACTTAGTGGGAAGTATTGAAGCTCTCATCTCTGGTATAATGGGTTTATAATAAACTTGGCCTCATGGTGCCCAGTAGTCCCTCAGTTGCTCATTGAATGATCTGGCTATGCCTATTAGCCACATCTGATTTTGTTGAGCCATTAATATATAATTACATTTAACTGAACCTAAATTTAGTTATAAATATCCAATTTTCCACTTTATTAAGTAGGTTCATTATTTGATTTGATTTTATAACACTAAGCAAACACAAATAGCTCAGAAAGGGAATTACCATGTTGTAACGACAGCAGGAAGCTAGAACTGGTAATAAGGATGGGAAATCATGGAATGGAGCAGTGAAGCTGCATTGAAAGCCCCTTGACATTGTCGCTTCCTGGGTAATTAAGAGCTTCTACAGTTCCATGTCACTGGCACAACCTAAACATATTAAAAAAAAAAAAAAAAAAACCTCCATTCTCTTGCCTCAGTCAAAATCTCTTCAGTGAAAAGGGGAAATAAAGGCAGTTTGTTCAGGGAGTTTGTGAAAGGGAAGATGAAAGAAGAAACCTAAATTTTTCAGCACAGTCTGTTTCTGACATGGGAAAATAGCACAGACAAGAATAGATAGTTTGTTCACTCACTCGACAGATTATCTGTGTGAATGTACAGTATTAGACAGGATAGAAGACGCCAACTTTTTTGAATTTTTTTTCTTCTTCTTGATACCTTGAAAGTAATAATCAAAGAACTGTAGCGTGAAAAGCACAGAATGGATTTTGTTTTCTTAATGAAACAGACCCCATGTTTCACCCTCTGTGCAACTCCCCCCCCCCACCACCACCACTGCCACCACCACCACCACACACCCACCCACCCGCCTACCCTGATCTGAAATATGAATAGAGGTGAGCTGTTGAAGGAATAGATTGTGATGTCATGGTCATGGCCAAGGATTTAACCTTCAGCAGTGGACACACACATGTACCAAGTACTGAGTACCTTCTTTCAGCCATCAGTGTGTGAGGGACAAACCATAAGTGACTAGCATTGCTGTCCCATCTAGAAAAAAGCTTTCCAATATTAATATATAATTAAATGGCACAGTAGTATGATTACGTTGTTTGATGAAAAGATCCTTTATTTAGCTTAAGGTCCATACATACTCAGCAATTATGCCCAGCGTATATGGACAGCAATGACCGCTGTTATCGCTGGGGGAAAGCCGCTGAGTGCATACACAATGAGCGTCTTTCCCCCTGCCCAGCGCTGTCAGCGGGGGGGGGGGGGTGTATTTGCTTAGCGTAGCTTCTAAAATAAAAGATGTGTTGTTATTCACAACAACCAATAAGATTCTGTCTATCATTTTCTCGGATGCAATAGAGAAATGATAGACATAATATGATTGGTAGCCTTTGCCAACATAACCTCTTTTTATTTTTTATAAGCTTTAGTAGATAGAGCCCATAGTGTATAAGGTGTGAGTGTATCTTTATGTGTGTGTGTGTACAGTATATCTGTATAATCTGTGAATGGAGGTGTAGCCTTCTATTTGCAGTTAGGACAGCCAGTCTTTGTCATCTTATCTTAAGGGAACAGGAAAGGCAAACCTTAAAGTACAGTAGGTTACACCCTGATATTGAAGTCTACATGTACACCATCGAGAGATGCGATGTGAAGAACACAACCTCTGTACACAGTATATGGAAAACATGTACAATAGCAAGTCTGTTTGCATATGACAGCAGACGAATGCACCACGGTGCTGTATCATTTATGGCAGGGTCTTATCGGACGTGTGCCTCCACCTACTTTTCTCACACTGTACGTGCATTTTTGCTAAAGCTTGGGGCTTAGTCTGTCAGCAAGAGCTGCTACTCCATAGAGCTAACATGTGCCTCAGGAAAAAAGAACAGATCATTTTGAATATAAGTTTTAACTCAGGCATCACGTCTCCTATTTGTGGAATACAAGGACTGTGAACTCCTACCTCTCCCTGTGCAAACAGCCACATTGAAAACCTGTTTGCTGAGAGTTATAAGGAAAATAGCTCCTTGACATGTGCTGAGCGTTCTCCACAACATATTTAACCCTTCTGCACATTCCCTAAAGAAGATGAGTCATATTAGAATTGGAGACAGAGGACACCAATTCAGTTATAATAAAAGTCATCACAAATTTAGTATTGGGGCACTGCATACTCTACCAGGTGGGAAAGTGCACCAATTATATGCTGCTTCAGTTACTTACTGGATTATGGTTCTGCTGAGGGACATAATATAGATCCTAAAGCCAGTGTAAAATGCCAATACCATTCCAACAATCAGAGGTCAGATTCCAGGGGGTACATTTACTAAGATGGGAGTTCTATTGAAGATGGGATGTTACCCATAGCAACCAAATTCCAGATTCTATGCCCAGCTGTGAGAAAGCGCGCCTGCCCGGCATCTCCCGTTACCCCAGCAACCATCTGGAGGAAGTAGTCATGCCGCTGGGCGAAAGGGCTACGTCTCTGGTTGCCAAACAACTGGCAGCAGGGACACAGACGCTGGAGGGGAGCCGCTTCCAGGGGACGCCGCAGGCAAGTGCGGCTAACAACACAAGGATTGTTTTTGGGAAGGGACAGTGATCTTTGTATTTTTTTATCATATTTTGAGAAATAAAAGTTATGTTTTAACTAATAGTACTCTCCCAAAAATGTGAGTACTTAACTAGATAAGTGTATTCAGTTGTTTATCTAATCGGATACAATGAAGCTTATATGAAGTTATTTATACACATGTTTTCATACTCACATTAATGCTTTCGGTGAATTAATAATTACTATATTAGCGAATAAAGCTTTTAGTTGTGCATTTAGAATAATCTTAACATTTATGCCTGGTACACACCAGGACAACTAGGGCCCGATCCCATCAATCTAGATCCAATTCCGACTAATTGGATGTAGATTGTGTGGTGATTGGGCACTTTTCTGTCCTGGTGTGGACCGATACCGATCCGATGTGCGGTCCCGCAGGTCGGTCGGCCTTTACTCAGATCCTACCTGCAGCAGGTAGGATCTGAAGAACGACCATACAGCCGGGTGCGGGTCACCATCAGATCGGACCCGCTCACGGTGCACATTGTGAGCAGGTCGTGCCCCCCCCGCATCATCGTGAGCGGGTCTGAAGAAACACTGACGACCCGCTCACAATGTGCATCGTGAGCGGGTCATCGTGGTGTGTACCCCACATTAGAATACTCTTAAACTATGAATAACAAATGTAACAAGCTACAGGAATAAGTAACTGATTAAGGTCCATACACACTGGGCGACTATGCCCAGCGTGTATGGACAGCGAAGCGATGATGACTAATATCACTGCGGGGAAAGCTGCTCAGTGCATACACACTGAGCGGCTTTCCCCCTGTCCGCTGCCGATGGAGGGGGGATGACGGCATTACATAGTGCAAAGCCGTCCTGAAAGCCGCTGATCTGCTGGTATAACCAGTAGATCAGCGGCTTACCCGGCGATGTTGCAGGAGCACGCAGCAGTGCTCACCGCTCATCGCCGGGCCATACACACTGGGCGAAATCCGCTCAAACCTGCTGTTTTGAGCGACTTTCAGCTCAAAGTCGCCCAGTGCGTATGGGCCTTTAGAAAGATCATTTTGTCAAGTGCAAGATCAGATAACTGCTTCCCTTTTAGAGCACCAAAGGTTTGCAACCTATTGCAAAGAAATAAGATTTTACAGCTAGAAGTCCACTTTTCTTGGCCTCACACAGGAACTTTTGCAATAATTAGAACTTGTGCAACAGTGATAAGTTAATGTCGGTTATAAATGTGTGCACTTTTAGTGCCAAATGTAATCTGGGTAAGGGTTAATATGGTTGTAGCAAGTATGACTGTGCATTTGACTTGGCCAAAACGATTATTAAACGATGTCAGAGGAATAAGTAGCGGTTTTATTTCTTCTGTAGGATGCAGAGAGCCTCTTTCATAGTCTGACTCATATTTCCCAAAGTACAGACGTCACTGTCTGACAAGGAGGCAAATTGTGTCCTGCTTAATGCATCCGTCTCCCTCCAGCAAGCATTAAAGTGTGACTTTTATTTTTTTCCAAGCCACTTTCAGGGCCATTGCCTGGTAAGAACAAAGTGAGCTATGCAGTGTTTAAGTGACATATTCACAGTACAGCAAGCTGCTGGAAGAACAGACCAACTTTCCAAATCTCTTTCATTCATTTTTGTACTTATATTAGTTTTTGTGTATACGTCTAGACCAGGGGTGGGCAATAGGCAGCCCTCCAGCTGCTGTAGTACTACACATCTCAGCATGTCCTGCCATAGTATGCTATTTGGTCATGCTGAAATTGTTGTAGGGCTTGCTCTGATGTTTGACAGCAGTTTAAGGGGCGCTTATTGGTTACCAATGGACAGAAAAAACAACAACCACCAGGGCTGTAACTAGCTGTCTGGGAGTAGTGCCACAGATAGCGCAGAGCCATGGTGGGTGGCACCGTCACTGTCCCACTACCAGTCTCACCAACAATAACATGCAGCCACACGAATCACGTGATTTGGGGGTATTTAGGGGCAGGGTTTAATGCCGAGAAGTGCCCACCCCATCCATAGTCCTCTGGAGTTGCTGGAGTCAGGTAGTTCTTGTAGTCCCCCCAACCACTCTCTCACTCTGGGCCAGATGCACTAAGCTTCAAAAAGTGATAAAATGGAGAGTGATAAATCACCAGCCAATCACCTCTAATGGCCATGTCACAGGCTGGGCTTGAAAAATGTCAGGCAGGAGCTGATTGGTTGGTTGTTTATCACTTTCCATTTTATCACTTTTTGTAGCTTGGTGCATCTGGCCTGCAATCGGCAGTGTGTCTTAGGGGCTCTGTCTCCTACGGTGGAAAGTGGTTCACCCTGTGAAAATAGATAGGACGGGCGAGAATCGCTCAGGATCTATGCACTGAGTGATTTTCCACGTCATCTATCCTCATACACACTGGGCAAAAACTCCCAGTGTGTGTGTGTGTGTGTGAGGCTTAAAAGACTCTACCATTTTTTAAGAAAGTGGTGGGGGCACCAATTCCCTTTCTGGCACAGGGCACCAAAATGTCTAATTATGACACTGCCGTTCACTGGCTTCCTTAAAATGTCTGTGACACTAAATTCATAATAACAACCCCCAAGTTATTTTTCTATTTGCACTTTACCAGTGGTTGCACTTATATATGCCCATAAAGATGTGTGTGTCAATTACACTTGCTTGCATCTGGATGGGTGAGACAGGGCTGCCTTAATATAGGCCAAGTACAGTCAGAGGTGATTATGCCTGGAATCACAATGTTATTAGTGTTCATGGGCAGATGCAGATAGCGGATTAATTCACCAATCCACGTGTCTATTGACCATGCCGGATTTTTTGACAGTCTAAAATGTCAATTTGATCTAAAAATGGCGAAAAGTGTTGTTTTTTTCAACTGACATACTGTTTATATACATGATAAAGTCGAACTTTTACTACTGTAGTACATCAGAGTTCTTTCTGCTATACTATAGAGCAGTTTTCATCAACCTTGGTCCCCAATGCAAACTAACAGTCCTGGTTTTAAGGATATCCATGCTTGAGCACAGATGCTTAAATCAAAATAACTAAAGGTTTTATTAAGTCACCTGTGCTCAAGTATTGCTAACCTTAAATCTTGGACTTTTAGGTTAGGGAACACTGGTATAGAGAGTTTTTTTAAAGTTGAAATAATTTAGAGTAAAAATCTAATATATGATTAAAAAGATTGACACAAATGAAATGGTCTATCTTCTGGCATAAAGTTAAACAAGCTACTGTGTTCCGACCAGCATCAATCTGAAGAGATCTCTATTATTGCAACATTGTTA
Source organism: Crinia signifera (assembly GCF_055691185.1). Lineage (NCBI taxonomy): Eukaryota > Metazoa > Chordata > Amphibia > Anura > Myobatrachidae > Crinia > Crinia signifera. The sequence continues at coordinate 230,208,630 of NC_139219.1, read as the reverse complement.
TAGTTACTGTAAATTCTAATGAGTAAACGGTCTATTTCAATTGCTTTCTGAGTCTCATTGTTTATGTGAACACATTCTAATACATCAGGGGGTTATTCTGGTCTGTTCACCAGGACCGTACACTGGCACGGAGAACGATGTTTTGCGTATGTGCATGCGCAGCCGCATTTCTGCTCAAACGCCAAGTGCGTGCGGCCACTGCAAACAGACTGTTCGCTGGGTGCACACAGCCATGGCTGCGACCGGGGGGCGTGGGTCGGCAACAGATAGTCACGCCCATGGGAAAGCCTAGAGTTTCCATGGGAAAGCCTAGCGTTTCATGGGCGTTCCCATGAAAATGCTGGTCGTTCCCATGGATATTGCACGGTGATGTGGGCACTGGGGGCGGGCAGCTAACATCACCAGAAGTCAGCTGCTTGTCCACTTCCTTCTGAATACTCCCGCACATCTAAGGTTACCTCAGAGTAACCTTAGATATGCGTGTGCCTTCCAAATCATTCGATGGTCCGCAACCATTGAATGATGTGGGTGTTCCCCCACAGCCTGCGAATGGATGTTTATGTTAAACATCCATTCAAAGCCCTGCGTATGGACGCGGCGTGCGAGGGGAAGACGTGCATATCGGCATTCACAGGGCGGCGTCTGGTAGACTTGTAAGTCTGCAAAATCGCAGCCTTGCAAATCAACCAGGATAAGGTCCCTAGTGCAGTGTATCTTTTGCAAGTAGTCTATTATTTTTTATTTTGAAGTTTGCCAATACTACTACTATGTTTTTATGTTTGTTATTTAAACCATGCATCCAAATACCTACCTATTAATTTATAGCACCATATAGTATATATTATGATTCAGCACCTGGGGTGAAATGTAATAGGATGAGAGATTCAGAAAGTGAGAGATTTGGTAAGAAATCTCCAGGTTTTTATTTAAAACGGCAATCATTTACACTCTCACCCTATTACATTTCACCCCAATAGTTTTGTAGTGCATCACTATGGCCCTTATTCTGATCGGTGCATACTTTCCCGAATTCTTACGGTGCGGTCCGCACGCCACGCTGTGCGGTGGCGTAAGGCCAACGTCCGTATAAACGCCCACGTGTCCTCCGCATTCGGAGGGACTCACTCTTTAAGAACAGGGCGTGTGTACGGACGACATACAAACCGTGCGTGTGCGGTGGGCACGTACAGATTTCTGCACGGTCTTCCCGCGTAAGCACGGTGTTACCGCGTCAGAACGTATGGGAAGCTGTCCGTACGCACCGATGCGGAGTATTTACGCTCAATCCCACACTTTTTTACTGAGTACACACAGCGATCACATGACCCACTTAGGCAATTAGGCAACCTCATTAAAAAGGGATTGTTATCTATTTCAATCAATTAAATGCTAATCTATACTGAACCGCATTCCTACTACATTCATTACACACATTAACCCTTACAGCATGTGACCCGAACATACATCTATATACACTATTTACATTTGGCTTATTTAAAAGATTTTAAACAAGTTACACATATACTTTTGCATGTTAGGAAAAAACACTGACAACTTTGAACTGTAAATAACTATTTATTATTATAATTAACACATTATCAAAAAAAGGAATAAAAAATACATTAATTTTCCCCATCAAGGAGCCTGTCCAATTCGGACATCATCTGCCGCATGTGGCCTCGCATTCGTAGGAGGGCCCCACGGAGACCCTCCTCTGCTTGGGCAGGCTCATCTGTGGACCAAATACAAAGTGAAAAATTAATAATGATATTCATGCATACATTTAACATAGTCATACCTACATTTTAAACATGCACCGTCACAGGTGTGTGTGTATATGTATGTATATATATAGAGACACATATATAACTATATATATGACACATACACCTATACATACATGCATACATACTACATGGAAAGCCTGATTTTTGCCCTATACCCTTTACTCTGTAGAACACCTCACAGTCATACTGCTCCTTCTCAATCCAAACCCACCCATGACTAAGCTCTGAGAAGCATGTCACGCGCTGCACCAATCACAATTCTGCAAACAAAGTTCAGTGTCTGTTATATGATGGAGCCTGGCAGGGGAGTTACACAACTCTCAGGAATGCTCAGTACATTTGTGCAATCAAGCATGGCTTGTCTGCTGATGGTCTGCTCCATAAATCATTGTCATAATGCCAGTTAGGGGAAGCTGCAGCACTAACCCACTCCCATGCTCAAAAGCATTACTAAGACCAAATCAACACACAATTATGGTGCAAAACATACATGCAGACCGCAGGGGGTGGTTAGCTAGAGGAGGGCCCAGGGGCACTGACCACTTGTTACTCCAGTCTAAGCCACGCCTGTCCATACTCCATTTATGCCATACTGAATCTAGTTTACAAAGATCAATCACCAGTAAACTCTACTCACCTATATGAGGCTACAGATTGTATGCTTGCAGCAGGGACATGTAACCCTTACATGAGCAAGTCATCACTTTCTTCCAGGATACAGATTAACTACACAGGTTCAGTGGCACTTAAAATCGACCTGAAAGCCATCCGCACAACCTGTGTCATTAATATGTGTCCAGGATGAAAGGGATGGTTTGGCCACCCTATCTAACCCCAAAGTGTGTCTGTTGCTACCCAATTTGTGGTTTGCCTTTATAGTATTTTCAAACACATTTGAATCACCAGTGCTACATATCAAATAGTGGATGACAAAAGGAATAATGAATCTTTATGTATACATACCACTTTCCTCCGCCTGCGCCACCTCACAGGCCTCCTCATCCTCCTCTTCTTGGTGGTCCTCCGCAGCTGGCACCACCTCCTCTTCAGCTGGCACCACCTCCTCCTCCACCAGCTCTTCCTCCTGTGGCACCACCTCCTCCTCCACCAGCTCCTCCTCCTGTGGCACCACCTCCTCGCCCATCTCGGCAGTGCCCTCCTCCTGGGCCTGGGACGCCTCTGCCTCCTCCCGGGCCTGTCTTGCTCGATCACGTGCTGTGTTTGGGAAAAGTCAAAAAAGTGCCAATTAGTGGTAATTTGTATTAAGCCTTATCAACCTATAAATGCAAAGGTTATAAGTACTGATAATTGTACAGGCAAACAGCTCCTTAGTGGCCTTTACAAAACACAGCCTGTAACATGGCAGGTATGCTGTGACATTTGGCCCATTGTAAGCATCACAAGCATTAATCCTCCCCAATAACATATTGTATGACCATTACAGGGTGTCAAACAGGAAGTAGCACACATATAGTGTATGCCATGTTTAACTCATGATCAGGCTGGTGACCTTAGTGGCTTAAATAATGTCAGTTAAGCAATCATGTACAAATGGACATTTCATGTGGAAACACTCACATCTAGCAATACTGCCCCTGATTTGCTGGAGCAAATCCGGCTGCCGACGCCTCAGGTCAGACCACCGCCGCTCCAGCTGAGCGATGGTCCGCCGCACCTGTGTGCGTGCGAATATGCGGCGGCGGGCCACCGCATACGCATTGCGCTTTTGGCAGTTGGTTATGAATGGGCCCGCCCGCCCCAGCCTGGTCTCCATAACGGAAACCAGTGTCCTGAGCTCCGCAGCTGAGAACGGTGCTGCTCTTCCATAAGCCGCCATCTTAGCAATGGCACAAATCAAGCAATCATGTGCTGTCATTGGTTGATCAGAGTGATATTTGGTATTAACTTTATTGTTCATTTTTACACTAACAGCGTGTATGCGCCCGAACAGACGGCTAACCCATTGCATCGCACACCATCCTAAACAGACAGTGTCAAATAAGATGGGAACCCATTATATAGAATCTATAACAATCACCAAACATGGGTATAAGCAACAGGTGAAATAGTCTGCATCACTAGACACTTACACCTAACTCAACAAGGTACTAAACAGCTATTTTATAATGAAAGCTATGCAGCAGAAACATAGCAAATAGTGCCAGACCTTTTCCCAAAATTAGGCCATGCTGCCATGTGTACACTTACCTTCTACTGGCCCATACTAGAGAGGTGGAATGAAAAGTAGCTAGCATCAAGGCTGAATTTGGAGTGCTTTCACATGTGATTTGGATGCTAGCACTGATTACTTGTGCCTAAGTGGTGGACTGGATTTACATATGGAATGGGTAGTGTCAGTTGTACTACATACCAAACAAGTGCACAGTACAGATGTACATTCAAATATACATTTCATGTGTGACCTCAGTTTTATTTGGTCATTGGTGTTCACACCTGCATTTAGCTACTAAATCAGACTTACTCAGTTTGCCAGGTTTTTTTGAAATATTTTTCCACAGCAAGGGGTGTGGCGTATGCGCCGCACGGTTGATGCTGCCGTACGGAACGCGGCCGTACGGGACGCAGGTTGTAGCTGATTAACGCCAATTACAGAAATAATATTTAAAGTTGTGCTAGAAAGGCAAACAGTTGTTGCAAACATGGCTGGCTCAGAGTCAGAGGAAGAACAGGTGGTGCAGAACCTCTTGGCCCGCATGGAGTCCAACACCACCTATGTCCCCCTCAACCCAGAGCAGCCAGATGGGCCATCAACATCAGGCCAATCGGCAGCTGGCCCATCCTCAGCATCAGCAGAATCATTGGGAACACAGCAGGTGGCTTCCCAACAGAGTAGCCTGGCCAGCACTTCAAGTACAGCAACCGGTGGCCGTGGCCGTGGTGGTGCCAGTGGCAGTGGCGGTGCCAGTGGCAGTGGCGGTGCCAGTGGTCGTGGCGGTGCCATTGGTCGTGGCCGTGGAAGCAATCGGGCAACAGAGGAACCAACCACCAGAAACATGGCATATGAACCGCAGGAGCTTGCCATCCTGGTGACCCGGGCACTGGATTTGATCGAGTGCCCAACGGAAAAGTTGACACACACAAGGAGATGGAAGATCTGGGAGGAGATAACGGCGGAGATTAATGCGGTGGCTCCACAAGTTCGTGAGGCGGAGCACGTTCATGTGTGTTACATTTGAGCAGTACAAGTCCAGTAATGTTTACATTCAATATTAGATGGAGTTGGTCAATGGGTGGTCACGTTGCGTGGAGGCACAGACATGTTTGCCATGTCATTGAATTGATAGTTATTGTAGGGTGAGTGTGATTGTATCTTCTAAGGGTTGTGTTTCAAAATGAATATAATCTAAGTTTGGTGTCAGGAGGCACATGTTGTATTATGTTTCAGATTGCAATGGGTGCTACAGCAAACATGAGGAGTGACATGTATTAATATGTACACTTTGATTGCAGGTGGCACGACTTCAAAGGGAACCTCAAAAAGAAATTGACCCAGCGGTGGGAACACAGCCACACCTCTGGGGCTGGCCCCATGCTATCAAAGCTGCAGCTCACCCCCCTGGAAGAGATGGCACAGTGCTGCATTGCAGTGGAGGAGGTCCAGGGGGTGAGCACCATAGACAGCGAGTCCCCAGCGGAAGTGATGGCTTCTACGCTTGAAGGTAATTATTTGCCAGGCCATAAGTAGATGTTTTGAATTTTGCATGGAATGTGTGGTAATTGGTATTTTCTCCTTCAACAGCATCCCCACCGCTTGGTCAACAATCTCTTGAGGAGGTTGTGGAGTCTGTGCCACCTGGCCCCAGTAGCAGGCCCGTGCAGCAGCAGCCGCCAATGTCCACGGCTGAATTGGCCACGTGGGGGCATGTGCTTGAAAGTTTTGTGCAGCAGGGAGAGTCGGCATCAGAGCGGGTGCGTAGGGCCGAGGAGGTGCTGCAGGGTTTGACCACCAGCCAGCAGTGTATTGCTGCGAGCCTGCAGCCTATGAGTGCCAGCCAGCAATCTATTGCTGCGAGCCTACAGGCTATGAGTGCCAGCCAGCAATCTATTGCTGCTAGCCTGCAGGTGCTGGCTGATCAAGCCCTGCGGCAAAATGAACTCCTCCTCCGCCATAATGAACTTATGGTGGAGCTAGTTACCACCAATAGGGTCCTAATGTCACCCCTTTCTGGTGCATTACCACCATCATCACTCCCTGCTGCCAGAGGGGGAAGAACATCCACCCCCTCCCCAGCATGTGCTCCACGTGACCCACCATCTGAGCGTGGCCGTGGGCGAGGCCGAAGAGCTGCTGCACGTGGCAAGGAGCCTGCCAGGGGCAAACGTGCCCGCAAATGAACTTGTGTCCCCATTAATCTCCACAGTTATGTCTTCCCAAAACTTCCATTGAGCTGTGTGTGTCAGCATCCTGTGTCAAATTCCGTGCCGAGGGTCACCACATTTGCCCGCGGTTCAAATGTCATGTTTGGTTCCCCTGTTGCACTGTTTCGGCTAGCATTACTGTGTGCTGTACTTGAAGTGTTGGTGCTCTACTTTTGTTGTGAAGCCACCTGATGTGTTCCTAATGATTCTGCTGTGGCTATTTATTATATATTATTTACTTTTAGTCCTGTTATGGTACCATTTATTTTGTGATGGTTTCGAAATTATTTTCTAAGTTGATTTAATAAATGTTATTTTTGCCCCCCAAATGTCTGGATTAATTGATACATGCAGAAGTGACATGTGTATTAGTATAATTAATATTAAGTTGTGTTCATTATTTGCAGTGTAAAAGTGTGTGAAAAATGCAGCATATATGTGTGTGTTTAGTAATGGTCCATTTAAGGTGCATTGGTTTCAATTGAAGCAGTGAGAAGCGTGTAATTTACAAGTAATGAGTAAATTAGGTGATTGTATTGTGTTCAGCTGACATTGGTTGAGGTGCGTCCGTCCTGATTAGGCGTTCCGATTGCCTAGCGCATGACCGAGTGGTGTCCGCTAAGCAATACTTGCCTTTTGGACACCGCACATTTCTTCCCTTTTTGTTCGCGTGCATTCGGTGTGCTATCCGAATGCACGCCTACCAAAATAAGTGTACTCCCCCGTGTCCGCCCATGTTTCCGCCCAGTTTAGCCCACTTTGAAACTACGCCCCTGTGTCATTCCGCATGACGCCCATAACACGCCCATATTGCCCGAGTGATTGCGGTGCACATTTCTGTGCGGTATTAGTGAGAACAAGTACGGAGACCATGCGTGGCACATGCGCATGGCGTTCCCCACGCATGTGCAGACAGCTAAAAAACGCGATCCGAAAGAATTCGGGAAAGTACGCACCGATCAGAATAAGGGCCTATGTACTGTGTTGTTTGTTTATACATCTGAAGATAGTTACCATTGTGCTTTATAGTGCATCTGGCCCTAAATGTGCAAAATAGGACTAAAATTGCCTAATTTGCCAATGCAACAATCCTACATCTAATTAATAATGCTTGTTAAAATGGTGTATGTGCCACATAACTTACATGCAGCTTCTCCAGGTTAGGTATACATAATGCATAAGTCCCATCCCCAGTACTGTATCATCATGCTGACATTGGATGGAGGAGCTGGGCTCATGTTCCTCATTTCAAAGTAAGTGATTTTGGCCTTGATATGTGCCAATGAGGACCCTGCATAGTGCTACATAGTAGTAATAATAATATTGATAACAAATACACAGAAGATAACATTTTGCAGAGCTTTACACAGAACATAGAATACTATATTTTTTATCATTCACAAAAGTGCTGCCCCATTGGAGCTAACATTTCTATTTACCATATATACTCGAGTACTTTTTCAGAACAGTTTTTATGCTGAAAAAGCCCCCTCGGCTTATACTCGAGTGAGGGTCCCACTTGAGTCAATAAGTTTTCCCAGTTTTTTGTTGTGAAATTAGGTGCCTCGGCTTATATTCGGGTCGACTTATACTCGAGTATATACGGTATACATAACTCATACAAGGGTTATTTTTATTCATCAGCCAATTAGCTACCGGTGCGGGTTTGGATAGTAAGAAGACACTGTACACCCAGAAGACATCCACACACTTTGACTGTCTGCACTTGTTGTATTTTTTAAAACAATTATGATAACTTTGACATTTATATTGAGGTGCAACTCTTATTTAACTTTTACATTTTTCCCATTCAGAAAAGTGCATTACAATAAGGGAAGATGTACCTATGGCAGCAGCGGCCTCTGGACCTTATTTTGGTCCACACGCAATGCTGTGAAATGTGCAGCATTGCATGTGGATGAATATGACACACCCAATCCACGGTGCGCGACTCATTAGACTGCAAGCTATAATCTCCCTGAAACTGCTTTTCAAAAGTATTCTAGTATGCTGCAAGGTCTGTGCCGACACCAAAAGTTATAAATATGGAGATAAAAAGAAAGGTGCAATGTTTTATTACCGCTTTCTGTTTTCCAAGCAAAGGCTGTAAATTAAGAACATTTTCAGAGAATGCAATTTTAAGGTACATGGGGTTGATTTTTTTCTTTGTCAAAAACATAAAAAGTAACACAAAATATGTTTTAGTTAGCTCCAATAGTATTAGTAATAATAATAACAATAATAATAATACATAAAAGTTATGAAAGTTACCACTGATTAAACCCTCTGTAGACTACACCCACATCTCAGCCATGTGGACCTTAATCTGACGCTGACTGCAACTGGTCTCTATTGCTATGGTGGAGATTCCTAGCTGTTACACAGATTTTGCCAATGTTTTTTACAGGAGAAAGCAGACAGTCTTCCTCCTCGTCATTCTTATGATTGTGCCACTAAGTTGGTTCCTGGCGCTCATTTGCCTAAAGGCAGACTGTATGCACTTTTGACTCCTGAAACTAAGGCCATGGACGAGTATGGGCAGGAGAGTATTTAAAAAAGGTTTTATTAGACCTTGTAGGTCTCCGTTGAGTGTGTGTTTTTTGTGGCCCTTATGCCTTGTATTGATTTTAGAGCCCTAAATAAGATTATGCACTGTTGTCTGTTCTCGTTCAGTATATGTCATATAGTGTATTATCACAGGTTATAGTGTTTATACCACTTATGGGGCCAGATTCTCTAAGCTTCAAAAGTGATAAAATGGAAAGTGATAAACAGCCAGCCAATCAGCTCCTACCTGCCATGTCGCAGACTGTGTTTGAAAAATGTCAGACAGGAGCTGATTGGCTGGTAGTTTATCACTCTCCATTTTATCACTTTTGAAGCTTAGAGAATCTGGCCCTAAGAGAGAATTGTTAATACATAGCTCTCTATATTGTGGTTTTAAACTGCCTTTTAGTTGTAAGTCTCGTATCCCCTACTGGTGGAGATGGATACAGTATTTTAGTGTAATTTAGAAATGTTCTGTTTCAATGAAGTATCAAAAGAGACAATATTAGTTCCAGCAGCCTCAGGACTGCAGGGAGTTAAGTCACCAAATGACCTTGAGTTACCCACTCGTCAATATATTAACAAATTCCCAATCTCATATATGTGGAGATGCACGGGACTTGTGTTTAAAGGTGGTTGAATTCCCCACTTTTGACAAGAGGGGTAATAGATACACTCAGGTCAGTTGTAATTTGTATATATATATATATGTAGCTATATTGCAGGCAAAAATAGTGTGGCGAGCGCAGCCACCGAGCCACCGAGCCCGAAGCGTGGCGAGCGCAGCGAGCCCCGCGAGGGGACGCGGATACCTTCACAGGTAGACGCGTCCCCTCGCGGGCTTCACAGGTGTCCGCGTCGCCACGGACACCTGTGAAGCCCGCGAGGGGACGCGCATAACTGTGAAGGTATCCGCGTCCCCTCGCGGGGCTCGCTGCGCTCGCCACGCTTCGGGCTCGGTGGCTCGCTGCGCTCGCCACACTATTATATTCTCACACCACGCCCTAGTGGATAGTAGGGCATGAAAAGGTCGGAGGACGCGTACCGCCGCCCCTCGCGGGCTCGCTGCGCTCGCCACGCTTCGGGTTGGCGTGGATCGTGGGGTGGCGTTAAAAATTTGGGGGGACATTTAAGGGTTAATGGGCTCTGTGGCCCATTTAACATTGATTCCTATGGCCAAATCGGGTGGATTGAGCCATTTAACAGTAAAATCGGGTCCATCGCGCCTTTTAACATTGATTCCTATGGGAAATCGGGAGCATCGCGTCGCGGGCATCGCGGGTACATTTATGGCCGGCCGCGACGCGACCGACACGATTTCCATGTTTAACATGGGTTTCAATGGGAAATCGCGGGCATCGCGTCGGTCGCGTCGCGGCCAGCCATAAATTTACCCGCGATGCCCGCGACGGGCGCCGTTCTAGGTAAAGAGTACCTTTTTTTTTTTTTTTTAAACACAACAGTGTTTTGTCTTTTTCCCTACACACCAATTGATGGTGTGTAGGGAAAAAGTTTCAAACTCCAATAGTTCCTTTTGTATGAATGCACACAGGTTTTCCAATTAACCCAGCTGCTCCACTCTCTGCCTTCCAAAGGCAATCCTGATTCCCACAGGCAATTTCTAGAACAGTAATAAGAGAAGGCGCTCCATAGTGCATGAAAAAGTTTTTAAAAGTTTTATTCACAGTACACACATAAAACACTGTCAGACAAAAATAAACGTAACCCCAGCGGTGGTATAAACACTGCAGATGTTTCACAAGAAGTTGGTGTCTCACACACACCAGTTGATGGAGCGGATACACTCAGCTTTCAGCCGCTATAGTCCACGGATCTCCCCGGTGCAGGCTGCCTCAGTTGGAGGAGGTAACCCAAGGTTCTGTGGTCGGAGATGACGCTAGGCCGGCCCCAATGCATTTCGTCATCGACTTCATCAGAGGTCTAGCCTAGCGTCAGTCTCCCACCCTTAAATGAGAAGCATACTAATCATGGCAACAGCTGATCACTTAACTCTTTAGATATAATCGCAATTTTTTTTGCCATAGACATAATAAACTCAGGTACAGTTACAAACATTTGTCAATACCCAAAAAAAATTTAAAAATATTTTTTTAAAACATTCAAAAATAAACATAAAAAATGAAGATACTTTTTCTTCTTCTTACTTCATGGCAGCCACACAATGGGTTCATCCCTCTCTCCCCTCACAATTAGACAGGTAGTTTTTCCCTAGGACACGCCCCTTCTTCCACCAGTACATTAGCCAGTACATTCCCCCATGTCTCTAGTCTTTTTCCTGTCTCCTAGACAGATAGACAGTGTAGTACAGGTTTTCTTGTTTTCTTACCTACTGGTAGGCGTTACGCTGCCAGTCCTGGGCTGCGTTGGGATGGCGGTGCCGATTCCCATTAAAGGAGGTCTGGGACGGTGGCATGTACCTCAGTCACGGGGCGCTGGTAGGCGGAGGGAGCCCTGGCAGTTTCCAGCCTTGAAATTGCCGCCGTCAGACGGAGTGGCTGTACGGTGTGTGCTGGGCGCCATGCGTGCGGGTCATCAGGCGTTCAGGCGCACTGCTCTGACCGAAGCGCGTTCTCTCTGCTCAGTGCTGAGGTAAGCACGAGCGTGCGGTCCACGGGGCAGGAAGTCAGGCTGTGATAAAATTTTTACCGGAGAAAAATCCCTGTGTCACAGCTGTGATAAGGAAGCTGATACCAGTATTGGGACTGTCTCCCAGATTAGTGAGCTTATGGCCTGGATGAAGGAGAACTTTGTTTCCAAAAAAGAATATCAGGGGAAAAGGTCTAGGTCACAGACCAGTCTGGATGTAGAGTGTGATATGCCTGCAGCTGCAGATACTGATGATGATGCCGGGTCTGGAGGCTCCGGTGCAGAGGCCGGCGAACTAGTGGAGGAGGAACGGTCCTTTAACTTAGAGCTGGTGGAAGTTGTTCTAAAAGAACTGTATAAAACGCTGAATTATAAGCAACCAGTTAGAACCGAATATGATGCTCTGTTCGAGGACAGGTCCAGGAAGGGAAGGTGTTTTCCCGTACATAAAGTGGTCAAGGAGATACTAATTAAAGAGTGGTCCAATGCAGATAAGCGTATTGGGCCTGTAAAGAGGACAGAAAAGATGTATCCTATAGAGGATGCAGAATTTCTAAAATGGTGTACTATCCCCAAAATAGATGCGGCGGTGTCCGAAGTCACCACCAAGACAACTATCCCTCTTGAGGATGGGGCCTCTCTTAAGGATGCTATGGAGAAGCGTATGGAGAGCGCTTTGAAGAGGCTTCACATCTCTAGCTCCACCTCTATCAAATCAGGAGTAGCTATTGCCTCCTTGGCCAGAGCCCTTTACAAGAGGATCTACAAGAGCGTGTGGCACTCACTGTTGATTATATATGTGAGGCATCCCTAGACGTGCTGGATTATTCAGCGAAGGCGTTGACCTCTGGAGTAGTGGCGAGAAGAGCCCTGTGGCTCAAGTCCTGAAAAGCAGACTCCCACTCTAAAAACAAACTTGCAACTCTGCCGTTCGAGGGGGAATTCCTTTTTGGCAGTAAACTCGACCAGATGATACAAAGAATGTCAGGTGGGAAGTCAGTAAGACTCCCCCAAGATAAAAGGGGAAGAGGTTCCAATTATTTCCCCAGGCAAAGTTTCAGGCAGGCCAGATCCTACAGGCCTGGGAGGCCTTTTCGTGAGAGATATACCTCAGGTATCTCCAGAGCCTTTTTTCGACAAACAGTTAAAAGAGGCGATAAAAAACAGTGACAAGCTGTGTCCCGTGGACAGTTTCCAGGTTGCCGGAAGATTGCTGCAGTTTGCCCACGTGTGGGAACAAACGGTGCAGGACACCTGGGTTCTAGAAGTGGTGTCCACGGGATATCATCTAGAGTTTCTTTCAAGACCCAGAAGGGAAAAATTTTTAGTTTCACAAATTCCAATTTTAAAGGCGGAGCAAGAAGCTCTGGCCCTAAGTATAAAAGATCTGGCGGATTCGGGGGCAGTGGAACCTGTTCCAGAAGCAGAGAGAGGCCTAGGGTTTTACTCCCGCCTGTTCGTTGTAACAAAAAGTTCTGGAGGTTTCAGGACAATCTTGGATTTAAGAGATTTAAACCCCAGAATCTGGAAGCGCAAGTTCCACATGGAGACAGCCAAGACCATCCTTATGGGGCTGAGAAGGGAAGACTACCTGGTCTCAATAGACCTAAAGGACGCTTATTTTCATGTCCCTATCTGTATACCAGACAGAAAATTTCTCAGGTTCTGCGTCAAAAGAAACCATCTTCAGTTTACCTGCCTTCCCTTTGGTCTCACATCCTCACCGAGGGTATTTACAAAAGTGCTTGTGGTCATGATAGAGTGCTTAAGGAAAAAGAACATAGCAATCTGGGCCTATCTGGACGATCTACTCATCTCAGCAAGGTCAGAGGCAGAAGCCGTCCGAGATGCAGACACAGTGGTTCAGTTTTTACAGGATCACGGGTGGTTGATCAATTGGAACAAGAGCCATCTGTGCCCTACACAAACCATCCAGTATCTAGGCCTCATCATAGACACATTGCAGTTCGAGGTCACCCTGACCGACCAGAGGTGCAGCAAAATTCAAGAGCTGGTAGACGTAATCCAAAGAAATCGGAAAGTCCCTCTAAGGCTGGCAATGAGTCTCTTGGGGATGATGTCTTCTACAGTAGAAGTGGTTCCTTGGGCCAGATGGCATATGAGGACGCTGCAATGGCATCTCCTACCCTATACCAGGAGCCAAGTTCCTCTAGAACGTTACATCACGTTTCCTCAGTCGGTGGTGTTGTCTCTTCATTGGTGGCAAAGCAGGTACATGGCATCCAGAAAAATGTCTCTTTCAAGCCCACAGTATGTAGTGCTTACAACAGATGCAAGCGCCACAGGGTGGGGAGCGCATTGTTCAGGCAAAACTACCCAAGGTATCTGGTCCATTCAAGAATCAGAACTATCGTCCAACCACAGGGAACTTCGAGCAGTTTACATGGCCATGAAGTTCTTCTCCGGCGAGATAGAAGAATCCCATCTGCGAGTCTTTTCAGACAACATAGCCACAGTCGCATATATCAACAAGCAGGGGGGGACAAGAAGTCGCCCACTGTTAGAAGAGATCCGGTTGATCATGTGCTGGGCAGAGAAGCATCTCCGGTCCTTTTCAGCATTACATGTGCCAGGGGAAGAAAATCAACTGGCAGACTTCCTAAGCAGGACTCAAATTTTGCCAGGAGAGTGGGAACTGAAGAACTCCGTCTTCAGACAAATAACTCACAAATTCGGCCAGCCACAAATAGATCTCATGGCGACTCCAGAGAATGCGAAGGTCCATCGATTCTTTTCCAGACGCCCAGCGCGGGATCAGAAGGCGTGGATGCTCTGTCCCAGAGGTGGGAGTTCTCCCTGGTATACATTTTTCCACCTTTTCCACTCATCCACAAAGTACTGTGGAAAATCAGATCGGAGAGAGTTCGCGCAATAGTCATTCTTCCATACTGGCCCAGAAGGTCCTGGTTTCCAATGGCAGAGAGCATGGCGGTGGCGGAGCCATGGTTTCTACCAGTGTCGCACGATCTTCTGATGCAGGGCCCAGTAATGTGCCAGGACCCGCAGAAGTTACATTTTAGCGGCGTGGAGTTTGAAAGGAAGCAATTAACAGATAAAGGTTTGTCGGCGGTCGTAGTAGACATGCTTTTTCAAGCAAGGAAGAAGGTTTCCTCTGATATATATTATAGAATCTGGAGGATCTTCGCTGGATGGTCTAAAAATAAGTTTTCTTTTCCCAAGGCTAGGGTAGCACACGTTCTACAATTTCTTTGTGAAGGCTTCAATAAAGGCCTATCAATAGCGACCCTGAAAGTACAAGTTTCGGCTCTTAGTGTCCTATTGGATAGGAAGTTGGCAGACCAAGGGTTGATAAAAAGATTTTTTCAAGCAGCAAAGAGAATCCGTCCAAAGGTTAGACCAATGATTCCTCAGTGGGATCTCAATCTAGTTCTGAACGGTCTCATGACAAATCCATTTGAACCATGTGAGAGATCGGGGCTAAAATTTCTTACATGGAAGGTGGCGTTTATGGTCGCTATTACGTCGGCAAGACGTGTGGGGGAGTTACAGGCGTTACTATGCTGTGAACCCTACCTTAAGTTATTTCCGGACAAAGTAGTCCTAAGAACTAAACCATCATTTTTTCCGAAGGTGGTTTCCTCTTTTCATATGAGTCAAGATATTGTTTTACCTTGTTTTTTTCCAAACCCCACCAGTTAAAGAGAGGAAGATCTTCATACACTGGATATGGTTAGAATAATCAAAATTTATTTGGATCGTACAGCAAGCTTCAGGAAGACAAAAGCACTGTTTGTGATTCCGCAAGGAGCAAAGAAAGGATTCGCTCCTTCAAAACAAACTATTTCAAGGTGGCTCAAAGAAGTTATTTGTTTCACCTACAAGAAAGTTGGCCGACAAGTTCCAGAAGGCATAAAGGCACACTCGGCTAGAGCAATGGCAACTTCCTGGGCAAGAGAGGCTAACGTCTCGGTCAAAAACATATGCCAAGCTGCGACCTGGTCGTCCATACATACCTTTGCAAAACATTATGCATTGGATGTAGCTGAAGAAACTTTTGGGGGCAGAGTTCTGCATCAGGCCTTGTTCTAAGGTATTGTAGCCCACCCTACTGCTTTGGTATATCCCATTGTGTGGCTGCCATGAAGTAAGAAGAAGAAAGTTACGGATTATGCTTACGATAATTCCTTTTCTTCGGAGTACTTCATGGCAGCCTATATTATTATCCCCCCGTGTTTGTGTTTTTCCCTAGGATCGGTGGCGGAGACGAGTCAAAAGACTAGAGACATGGGGGAATGTACTGGCTAATGTACTGGTGGAAGAAGGGGCGTGTCCTAGGGAAAAACTACCTGTCTAATTGTGAGGGGAGAGAGGGATGAACCCATTGTGTGGCTGCCATGAAGTACTCTGAAGAAAAGGAATTATCGTAAGCATAATCCGTAACTTTTCCAAGCATGGCACCACCGATTTTAATTGTATTTATCGCGGCCGCAAAAATCGCGTCGATCGCATCGCATGCCAACCAAATCGCATGCGATGCGATGGATGCGATTTTTACATTGGAATCAATGTAAAATGGTCCCTGAGACCCAGGGCCGGTGTCAGCCCTGTCAGCGCCCCAGGCACCCCCCCCCCCCCCCGCTCGTGTGCCTCCCTCTCCCCTCCGCTCACCCACTTGGAGGGGGGAGGGTGCGGGCGCTCCCCGCAGGTTGCCGTGGATTGTCTGTCCAGCACATGGGGTATTGGGGCAGCGGGCGCCTGCAGCGGAGATTGCTGCTCTGACTGTCCAGCACGGGGCTCCAGGGGGTCTGGGTGCGAGCACGGGGGACAGCGGGTTTAACACTGATGCCGGCAGAGAGGGGTTACCTCTCTGCGACATCACAGAGTGGGGATCAGCGGGTGGCTGCGTGGATTGTCTGCTGTCCGCGGAGATTGCCGCTGACTGCAGGGTTTAATGCTGATCCTGGTGGGGGCGGGGGGGGGGGTCATACAACTCACCTGCTCCCTGCTGGATTCCATCCTGGGTACCCTGGCGTGCTGCAGCTTTTTATTTTTGCTCTCCTCGGCGGCTCAGTACCGCCCTCCAGTGGCCGGCGCCCTAGGCAAATGCCTAGACCTGCCTAGTGGTGGCGCCGGCCCTGCTGAGACCCAATTTTACATTGATTTCAATAAAAAAAGCCCCAAAACCCCCCATTTTCATAGGAAACCGCTCCAGATGGGTGAAATGGCCCTCCACCGAACCCGAAGAGTGGTGAGCGCAGCGCACCCCGCGAGGGGATGCGCATAATTTAAAGATATATACGCGTCTGCTCGCCACGCTTCGGGCTCCGTGGCTCGCTGCGCTCGCCACACTTTAAAAAATTAACTCCACGCTGAAGTGGATAGTGGGGGTATAAAAAGGTCGGAGGACGCATACCGCCACCCCTCGCAGGCTCGCTGCCCTCGCCACGCTTCGGGTTGGCATCAATAGTGGGGTGGCGTTAACAATGGGGGGGGGGCATTAACCATACTTAATACCCATGAGGGGGGCATATACAATGAGAAATTGGCCATATTGGCCCTTTTCCCATTGTTCCCTATGTAAAATCGCGTATAATGGCATGCGACCGACGCCATCAACGTGATTTTAACTTTAAAACTCATTTAACATTGTTCTCCATGGGAAAATCGCGTTGATTGCGTCGGTCACATCGCGGGCCATTAACGCGATGGACGCGATCAACGTGATTTTCTCTTTACCGGCAATTAAAGCTGGCAATTGACAGAAAATCGCGTCCATCGCGTCGATCGCATGCCTTAAGTACTTAAGGCATGCGATCAACCCCGACGGGCGCCGTGCTAGGAAACAAGTACCAAAATTAATTATACATACAATAAAATCATATATGAAAAATCCTTATAGATTTTACACCCGATTTTCGCTGTGTACAAATTAATACAGGAACGGTATATATATAAAAAAGAGTGTTTTTACACATATAGGAAAAATATTTTCTCCCATAAAATATCATTCGATTTCTGAACAACATCGATGTTCATACTATATTAAAAAATCTCTATTTGGAACATTTGAAAAAGATTTTGGTACTCTTTACCTAGCACGGCGCCCATCGCGGGCATCGCGGCCATCAAATGCACTAAAAAACGGGTGCGGCGAGATGGCCGCGATGCCCGCGATTTCCCATAGGGATCAATGTTAAAAGTGTGATTGGACGCGATTTTACTGTTCAATGCCCGCGATTTTTCCATAGGAAACAATGTTAAATGGGCCACAGAGCCCTAATAGTGCCCCTGAAGTCTGAAATGGCCCCCACAATTGTTTACGCCACCCCACGATCAACGGCAACCTGAAGCGTGGCGAGCGCAGCGAGCCCGCGAGGGGCGGCGGTACGCGTCCTCCGACCTTTTCATACCCCCACTATCCATGTCGGCGTGGAGTTGAGAATGGAATAGTGTGGCAAGCGCAAAGCGTGGCGAGCGTAGCGAGCCCCGCGAGGGGACGCGGATACCTGTGAAGCCCGCGAAGGGACGCGTTTACCTGTGAAGGTATCCGCCTGCGCTCGCCACGCTTCGGGCTCGGTGGCTCGCTGCGCTCGCCACACTATTCTATTCTCAACTCCACGCCGACGTGGATAGTGGGGGTATGAAAAGGTCGGAGGACGCGTACCGCCGCCCCTCGCGGGCTCGCCAAGCTTCGGGTTCACGCGGCGGTACGCGTCCTCCGACCTTTTCATACCCCCACTATCCACGTCGGCGTGGAGTTGAGAATAGAATAGTGTGGCGAGCGCAGCAAGCCACCGAGCCCGAAGCGTGGCGAGCGCAGCGAGCCCCGCGAGGGGACGCGGATACCTTCACAGGTAAACGCGTCCCTTCGCGGGCTTCACAGGTATCCGCGTCCCCTCACGGGGCTCGCTGCGCTCGCCACGCTTCGGGCTCGGTGGCTCGCTGCGCTCGCCACACTATTCTATTCTCAACTCCACGCCGACGTGGATAGTGGGGGTATGAAAAGGTCGGAGGACGCGTACCGCCGCCGCTCGCCACGCTTCGGGTTCACGTTGATCGTGGGGTGGCGTTAACAATTGTGGGGGCCATTTCAGACTTCAGGGGGACTATTAGGGCTCTGTGGCCCATTTAACATTGTTTCCTATGGAAAAATCGCGGGCATTGAGGCATTGAACAGTAAAATCGCGTCCAATCACACTTTTAACATTGATCCCTATGGGAAATCGCGATTTTTTACCCCCGATGACCGCGATCGACATCGTGGGCGCCGTGCTAGGTAAAGAGTACCAAGATTTTTCTACAAAATTGAAGGAATATTGGCCCTTATTCTGGTTGGTGCGGTAATGTCCGCGTGTGGTCGGTACGCCAATGTTTTGTGTCTGCGCATGTGCAGAGGCGTCTCTGCGCATGTGCGAACGGGACGCACGTCCAAATTCCGCATGAAATGTGTACACTACGAACAGGGGGTGGAGAGGGGCGTGAAGGGCTGTTTGGGCTCATTACCATATGTTTACACCCCGCGTTTCATGGGCGTTCCCATGAAAACGCTGGGCGTACGTATGGTAATGCGGTCGTGACGCACGTGTTGGGGGCGGACATATGACATTGCCGGATGTCAGCTGCCCGCCCAGATCCCTGCTTTTGCACAGAGAAATGCCCGTGTGGTCTGAGGTTGCGGGAGCTGCCTGACCACTCGGTCCTGCATTCGATGCTTTGCGAACATCGAATGATGGGGGAGGTTCCCTGAGATGGAGGAGGTGTATTCATGAGAAATACACTTGCGGTCCATTCGGACAGCTTCTTACCGCATTCGGACGGAGTGAGCGATCCGTACAGAAGGCGGGGTTTAGGACGCATGGACCAGAATAAGGCTCATTATTTGAAGAAAGCTGGAAACCTAAATTCATGATTTACAATACGGATATAATAAAAAAGGAGGAAGGATATTAACCAATAAATGGAGTAATTTCCATACCCTCATTCAATCCTTCTGGGTGTAAGGTTCCCAGATGATACATCCAGAATGATTCTCATTTAAGCAATAAAGTACCTCTATTGCCACCTCTAATATCCACAGTCACAGCTTCTATGCCAATAAATCTCATTCCTCTAGGATCCGCATTTTGACACATAGAGAAATGTCATTGCACGCTGTGATTAGCAATCCTATTTTTGATATTTCTGTAATGCTCCAGAATGCAGATTTTCAAGGCCCTTTTAGTCTGACCGACGTTTCTAATACCACAGGCACAGACCAGCAGATACTGTATGTAGTTTGGTTGCTGTATCTCTGGGATGTGATTTTTTACTTCAGGCAGCAGGAGCCTTCATCCTCTCCGTGCAGGGCCCAGGTCAGAAGGTGGAGCCGCCCATGCAAATAAAAGGGAGGCGCCAAGCCAGGGGAATAATGAGCACACTCAGAGTTTTACGCGGCGGGCGAGCAGCTGTCTTTTACCAAATATCGGTGGGTGGCTGAGTATAGCCGGATCTTCGGGAAGCAACCCCACATCTCTCCTTATGGCCACAAGAGGGGCCGCAGAGCCCGGTAACTTGCCTTTGAAGGGAGGAGGCGGTATACTGGCTGCCCGGGGAGCAGTGAGTCAGTCTGGCTTCCACTTCCGCAACTGCCCTGCTCCTGCAGCTCCCCACTGCCATCTCCTGCATTTTGCAAGCCTGCATGTAACAGCCACATATAATGGCTCAAATCATGTGGCAGTCAGTGTGGCTGTGAAGAGTTTGTCAGGGGGTGACACTAGGAGATTTTGAGCTAAAAGTAGTTCAAAACGGAAAAGTGAGCTACTTTGAGCAGAAAATTGCCTAGTGTGTATGGGCTTTTAATGGTTCAAACACACTAGAAGATTTTAATTTCGACAGATTTTGACAATTTCTTTCACTAACGTAGTGCGTACACACTGAGCTATTTTCACAAAGAGCAAGAGATTTTCAGGAGGCAAAAGACTTTGCTACAAATCTTTCATTAGAAAGGCTATTTACATAATGGGCTGGGTTGGAATTCCAAGGTTGGGAGCAGGGGCCATTTTATCTCAGTGCATTTCTGTTCTTGGCGTGGTTTACCTCCTGACCCTTGTCTCAGTACTAGTGCATTTATTTGTTTGGGCTTGCCTTTTCTCATTCTTGGGATGGATCCAACTCACTATCAGGTTCTAGCATCATATGCTGTGGCTTTGGTGGTGAATGACAGGGAGAGTGCCCAAAGTAGGAGAAAGGAGCATGCTTGCTGGAGTAGAGTGGGGCCTCGGTGCCAAAAATTGTTCATTGATCATCGCTAGTGCCGTACACACTGAGCTGTGATGGATGATATATTTGAATACATACTGGAAAAACGAGGCGACGAGCCTCGCTGGCAATGATGCTGGAGTATGCATCATCGGTCATCGTCCATCATTAGGGCCGCCATACACAAAACAGGCAAAATGAGTGTGTATGGGCGTTTACTTTTACTCCGTGGGGTGCACCTCTACACTTGTTATATGAAGGATTGCCTATACTGATAACCTTATAACCTTTACAAAGCAGTGATATAGCAGCCTATACGTATAACCTATAATGAGCAGTGATACATTTGTGTTCTTTATTGATTTATATTTCTAACTACATTTTACAATCGAGTAAAGAAAGAAGCATTCAATTCTACAATATTTTTTTTAAATCAACTATAGTAACATGGGCATAACACAGAGCAAATAGAGATAACAAAGGATAAAATGAAAATAAAGATCATGAGTAACATTAAAAATCATCCTAATGAGAGAATGAACAGGACATGACAGGAGCCGGAGGCTACACATAATGTTAGAGAGCAGCACCCAGTTCCAGTCACTGAGCAGGAGCTGGTATTTTTGGAAACCCTAGTACGGCCCAAACTTTCCTTGTGATGCCATTGCTCACTCATAGGCCACACTTGCGAACTCTCCTGGAAGTTGCAGGCGACTCCCAATTTTTTGGGGTAATCCCATGCAACCCCAGAAGAGGGCAGAATGGGGGATAATACCGGTAATCAGCTCTGCACTAAGTTGGTGGGGCTAACATGATGGAAATCTTATCATTTTAGCCCCGTCCCTTCTTCATGGATCGGAAATTCGTAGTATTTTGCAACTGCAACATTTTGCAGTCACTACTGCTGTGGCCAGTCTGTGTAACCATAGTCCAACTCTTACCTTTGATGTTCTTCGTAATAACACATAATCCACAAAATTCTACACAAAGGTTAGTGAGCTGCGATGGTTCTGGTGGTCATCTCTTTCCATACCTGGACAGCAGCTTCACTTGTGAAAATTAGCATCTCCGTAGCCTAAGGAACCACTATTGCAATTGCATTTGTGTACTAATATGAATTAGGCCCTGTGCCGGGAGAGGCTGGGGATGCTGGGCAAGCCCCAGTATGATGTGAGCAGGACCATAACTCATATAACATTATTCCCCAAAATATGTGCACCAAAGGGCATGGTCTCATGTAGCGTAAAGCCTTGCCCATGATTCATGCATGCACAAAGGATGCCGTTCTCCACAATGCTGGGAGGTACGCTTTTTGTATTTGTTGGAAAGGGTGTCGCCAAAGCCTAATGTTACACCTAGGCCCACTACTGTAGAGTTTGGGGGTGGCCCTGCGCTCACCTTCTGATATGTGTGTAGTACAAATCCCAGAATGGAGTGATTACACTGTTTAAAAATAAAGATTGCAACAAGGGACTGGAGATAGAACAAGTGGTTTTATTTAACCAAAAATGAGTGCAGTCATGATAGTAACCATGAATGTAGTCCAGGAAATAAACAATATAGTGTGTCCCAAATACTGCAGAGGAGCAGTGAGTAAGGTCCAGTGATAGAACTCTCACAGTATCCACTGTGTCTGCTATAGCACTGGTGTAGCTCCGTTAATGGGATAGGTGCAGTGCAGGGTATTAGGTCACAAAATATTGAGTAGTGGGGACAGAGAGCAAACCATACTGGGTGGGCCGGGTGCAGAGAATTATGTGTCCAGTGGTAGGTGTATGAATGGCACCAGGGGCTGGCGTCCCAAAAAAACCCCTAGTGGTACACTATACACTTACCTACAGATTGTCCACAATGAAGTCCCTGATCGGTCGCCCGCAGTCAGTCCTCTACGATGAAATGTTAAGCTTAACAATAACCCCCACCCCACACACACACACACACACCAAAAAAAAAAACATATCCTTGTGTATAAATGCCTATTTCCCTATAGATTGTAATTTTGAACACTGGCCATTCCTACCTCTTAAATCACTGTTTTTCCAGCTGTAAATTACAATGGAATTTGCTGCGCTATATAAGAAATTGTCAATTAATTATTTTATAATCTTTGCCCTGCCCCCTCTGCTGGTAATGAGATTTCCGTTATTCCCACCTAGAGGCCCAGCTCTGTCCCCAAACTTTTGTGGAGACTGAAGAGTGAACACCTGTAAAAATAAAAACATTTGATAAAACAATGTTTACAGCTCAGTGGCTGTTGATGTGATTGTTAGCCTTGGTTTCCGATCTCCAAGCTCTGGTCCTGTGTACAGAGGCATGCAGTGAGGGAAGCGTTCATCCGGCGTGTTGTCTTCGTAAGCGGCTGCAAATTGATCGGCATAGCGGCGGGGTGTCCTCCTTTGCTCCAATGCATTTCGTGCTGTTCAGCACTTTTCCAAGGATACAGTTTAATTTGAAATTGGTCTTTTTATTTGTAAAACGTTATTGTCCATACAGGAAGTTGATCATCCGGATGTATTAAAAAGGTGGGAATCACGTGTTCCATTACAAAGGTGTCAATCATTAAACATGAAGTAATTTACCTTGATGTGGAACTATTCATCAAAAATAATGAAATCAATACCCGGACACACATTAAGGAAGTATCTGGCAACAATACTTTACACTGATATAGCAATCACCATACCCAGTGGTATTCAATTTAGAAGACTGAATCTAAATTGTATCGAACAAGAAACTTTTAAAAAACAAAGTCTGGAAATGATGAAAAACTTTGAATCTAAGGTATTATAAAGAAAAGTTAAAACACCAATTGGAATCAGTGACTGCAATAGACGGAGAAGATTTAATAAAATACAATAAAAAACATAAAATAATTTTAAAAATATCCTTCATAACATAGTTCAACAGCAATTGAAACCAGATTGAAGAACTGGCATATTTTAAAACTCGATGATACACTAAAAACAATTATACCAGAAAAACCATGCATAATATTCAAAAAAGCAAGGAATTTAAAACAAGAAATCACCTTGAGCTACCTACCCACAGAAAACACTATAATAAAACACAGTGGAGGAGGATTCCATTACTGTTGTAAGGAAAGCTAAAATACATTGTGTCAAATCACTTTTTAGAACATTATAACAAAGATCCAACTGGTTTAAAATTATTCTAATCCCAAAAATAAATAAAAACTGGGGAGGCGGAGAACTGGTAAGAGAACTATTAAGAAACTAAACAAAATGGATCTTTGAAATGAAAACCCTTTCTCTGCGTGGACTTAATATAGAAATTGATGTAAATATATTTTTAGAATAAAATAAGTAAAAATTAATAAATATGAAATACACAATATATATTTTTTCTTTATAAAAATTTTTTAACACATTTTATACTCAATACATTTATCAAATAAGAGTGAAACCTTTTTAATGGAACACACGTGGTTCCCACCTTTTTTAATACATCTGGATGATCAACTTCCTGTATGGACAATACATTTTTACAAATAAAAAGTAAAAAAATTTACCAATTTTAAATTAAACTGTATCCTTGAAAAGAGTTTTTCTTTTTACAGGGGTTCATTTTAATTTGGTATCGTTTTAATTTGGTATCGTTTTAAATTTTCATAGAGTGCTTTTAACTCTAACCAATTAACCCATAAATGATTGTAGCAGCCACAAACGGTACACATATCTTTATTCAGCAGCGTAACTATAGCACCGCAGCCACCGCGGGGGGGGGGGGGCGCTGTGCAGGTGAGGGCGCCGGGGGCTGCGGTGCTATAGTTACACCCCCCCCCCCCAATCCCCCGCAGACTTACCTATCTCGCTGGTCCCGGCGGCTCCGTTCTTCTGCTGAGGACCACCACAAAATGGCCGCCCCCATATAGAACACTGTTCTCTGAAACTGTCTGCTGTATGGGGGCGGCCATTTTGTGGTGGTCCTCAGCAGAAGAACGGAGCCGCTGGGACCAGCGCGATAGGTAAGGCTGCGGGGGATTGGGGGGGTTTGCATGGGCGGCGGGGCGGCAGAGGGGGTGCCTGGCGGGGCAGGGGTGGGGGGCGCCCCCCCCTCTAACGGCGGGCGGGCGCCCAAAACTTAGCTACGCCACTGTCTTTATTACAGCAAAGTGGCAAGCTAACTTATATTGTTGGGGAAGTTGTATGTAGTTCTGCTGCCTCCACAATATTTCGGGGGGGGGGGGGGTAAATTTCTGTGATAAAAAGATCCAACCTCTGACCAGGATCAGGGCTGGTGATAACAAATATGTCCTCCACTCCTGTTTTTCTCATTTACTTAAATATGTGCAATGTAATTAAACAGTTATTAGCCCAAGTGCTCTCAGATTAGATATTCCATAAAGCGTGACCTGTAATCACGGTATCTTTGAAATAACATACATACCACCAATTCCATGGACAAAATAAACAAGAAACTGAACTTGAATATATTAAAACCAGAAATAAAATTCATAATCATCGCATGTTTATGGGAATACTTTAAACATAGCTGGCACCCGACAGGTTAATTTAGAACTATCCAATAATAGGCCCCTGACTGTCTACCTGCAGATAATAATGACCTCATACCTGTAAATGTTCCCATGGTGTCAGCTTTCAGCTGCTGTCAACAAGTCTTTCATCACCAAACTACTTACATCATACTTTTAAAAACAGCTAAACTGCTCATTGTCACTGCACTTATAACACCTCTAAGTGACAGTGGTTTATGGTTTCAATTAACCTCCAGGCTGTTTGGAGCTATCCATTTCCACCAGTGAAAATCACTGCTAGTTTAACCCGTTTATGGTCAGGGATTTCTACCTGCGTATTCTGTCTATTAACTGGATGAACTTGATTTTCTTTCGTACCAGGTGTCAACATTGCACCATATAAAGGTTATGAGTTTGATGTCTTGTTTCTGAGAAACGGTGCTCTATATACTTCTCTACATGTATTTAACATGAACTGTAACCACTACAAGAAAGAAAATCCTATACTTAAACTAGCAGTCCCAGCCCAATCACATAACTTTTGAATTTGTATATATTATATAGTGTCTCATTTTTTTCCTTTTCTTTTTGACACTCAAATTCTATTGATACTTTGATAAATATACACTGCATGTCTAAAGGTGCCCATTTACGCTGCGATTTGCACCTTGATAAAGCTGGCGTTAGCCCAGTGAAACGCATTGGTGGTGCTATCTCTCCTTCCAGAACTTAATTTTTTGATTATTTTTGTTTTTATGTTTCAAAAAAATAAAAGTTTATATTCAGTTAGAAGTTGCCTGTGTTTTTAATTATAAAAATGTTAGAGGGTTTGTAAGGGCAGGTACATACAGATGTGTAATGTAACTTATATTTGTAATTTGAGGTAAAGGGGTAACGATTGCTGTGTGAATGTGTGTGTTTTTGAGTTAAATAACACATAGTGAAAATGCATAATTGTTTAATGTTAATGTTATTAGATTAAAACACATCACCCAAATTTAACTGTTTCTGCACATGTTACATCTGCCCCACCTGCAGCGCGTATGGTTTTGCCCATTTTCCAAACAAACTTGTACTTAGCTCAGATCTGAATAAGGCCCAAAGTAACATTCGATTGAAACAGAAATGACCTTGCATGGAAACAGTGTTTAAAATCTTTAGAGAAATAATTGAGCCTCTGTAAGCGGTAACAGGCCATACAGCATACAGGTAGAGGTGATGCATCTTTGTTGAATTTAAGGAGCAATATCCTTACCCAAATACTCCCCTCCAGTCCTTTGTGGCTTCTTTTTGCATCAGTGGGTCCTTCTCCCTGCTACATGCTCCAGCCGCTGAGTTCCACTCCAGGAACCAGAATTGTCTGGATGATGTTGATTTTGGGAGTTGGGGCCTCCATAGTGCTAATCTGCACTAATCTGACAGCCACCAATGCATGTGGCTATTCTCCCTCATTGGGGTACACAACCCCTATAGAGGGAGAATAGATTAGATGGCGAGTACAGCGAGCTACTGTGTCCGCAGCGTGGTGAGCACAGCGAGCCCACAAGGGGCTTTGTTGCGCCCACCCCCCCATGCTTTCTGATTTCGGGCAGTCGAGATTCCGACGTCGAGCTAATGACCGTCGTCATCCTGACTGTCCCCGTGCTATAACACACCCCTATGGCCACACAGGTGCAGTGTCAGAATAGGAAGTAAGTGCTATGTTAACTATATCTTGAATGCCAACCTCTTCATGATTACAGGGAGACACTTTGAACACTATATTAATGCCCATATGAAATAACCATGGGGGCGATTCTCTATCACAGAAATGCGGTAAAAACCCTGTTATCGGGTTTTTACCGCATTTCTGTATGCTGTACTGTGCCTCCGCAGTGGCAGCGCTGCGGAGGGAATCGCCAGCAAAAGCTGGCGATTCCCTGCAGAAGCCTATGGGCTTCTTACAGCAGCGCTGTGTCACGCGCCGCCGCGGCGGTACACGGCGGGTCCTGTACTCACCCGTCCGTGTCCGCAGTCGGCTGGCGTGTGTCGGCCTCCATGTCAGGTGAGGCGGCAGGCAAAGGTCCGGCAGTGTTGGAGGGCAGCATGGAAGTCTGCAGCGTGGTCTCACTCTAGGCTATGGGTGCCGTGAGACCAGCGCCGCCATCTTGCTTAAGGGCAAACAGGGGATTGGGCCAGGTCAGAGCTGCACACCTGTTTCACTGTGATAGCCAATGGCAGCCGCCTTCTATGCATATAGAGGATCTGCCCAGGTAACTCAGTGTCAGTGCAAAGAGTCTTCTGTGCCGTGCACTTCCTGGAAGGCTCCTGACTCATTGTGTCCTTGCTATCCCAGCTGTGTCCGTCAGCTCGCTTTGGCTTCAGATCCAGTGCTCCTTTCCAGTCACGCTGGTCGCCAGCTTCTCTCTGGTACCCTTGGGTGCTTTCTCCTGGATTTCCCAAAGACCTCCTCTTCAGCTACCTCCAGCCGCAGTCACCTCCCATCTTCTTCCAGTTCCGGATCCTCTATTTGCCACCATCTTTTCATCTCTTCATCAGGATTTTCTTCTTCATTGTCTTCTGGACATTCATCCTCATTGTCTTCTGGACATTCATCCTCATTGTCTTCTGGACATTCATCCTCATTGTATTCTGGACATTTATCGTTTGCCATTTACTTTGATTCCTATTACAGTTGTTCTCAAAGAAGTATTTGAGTCCTGTATGACAGCCTTTATTAAACCTGCTCGTTTTAACCCTACTACTGCCTCCTCCTCAGTCCCTGAGCACCACACGACCTCATCAGAATCTTCGGCCGTGACAGTTTGCACTGACCCGATGGAGTCGGGTGAAAATCAGGGATCTCTGGCAAACGTATTGCAAGGCATTATGGGCCGCCTGGAAAAAGTGGAGTCTTCACAGCGGCAAGTGGCGCAATTTTTACAATCACTGACTTCCTCACAAACCACCCCTCCAGCGGCTACAGCAACATCTTCAGTATCCTCGGGAGGAGTTTCCGCCACGCCACCAGTTGGGTCCATTATTCCCCCTCAGTTACATTTGCCAACCCCCAGCAAGTACGATGGGTCTCCTAAAGGATGTCGCGGGTTTTTGAATCAGTGCGATGTGCACTTCACTCTCCAAGCCTCCAACTTTCCAACTGACAAGGCGCGTGTAGCCTACATTGTCTCCCTCCTCTCGGGATCTGCCCTAGAGTGGGTTTCGCCTCTGTGGGAGAGAGCAGATCCTCTACTAAACAACTACGATGATTTCATTGCCTCCTTCCGACGAATCTTTGACGAACCAGGTCGAGTGTCATCAGCCGCTGCAGAGATTCTGAGAATTCGACAAGGTAGCAGATCGGTGGGCCAATATGTGGTGCAGTTCCAGACACTAGCATCGGAGTTGGAGTGGAATGAAGAGGCTCTCGTCGCCGCGTTCTGGAATGGTCTTTCCAGCCGTCTCAAGGACGAACTAGCTACCCGTGACACCCCTTCCACTCTGACAGCGCTAATCTCCTTGTGCAATAAAGTTGATCTGCGGCTTCACGAGCGACAACTGGAAAGGACTCGTTCTGAACGTTTTCGACCTCGTTCTTCTTCTGTGGTTACTTCTCCTGTAAAGATTGGATCATCTACTCCTTCTGCCACAGAAGAACCAATGCAAATAAATCGGTCCCGTCTCTCTCTCGAAGAAAAGAACCGACGTCGCAGAGATAATCTCTGTATGTACTGCGCTTCATCTTCTCATCTTCTGATCTCTTGTCCTCTTCGCCCGGGAAACGACCGCTCCTAATCTCCACGAGGGAGGCTAGATTAGGAGTGTTATCGCCTGCTCCCTCCACCATAGACTCTACCATCTCAGTCACCCTGAGTACTCCTCAGGGACAAACGTCCATGCAAGCTCTACTGGACTCAGGTGCGGCTGGGAACTTCATCTCGGCCGACATGGCTGCACAACTCTCCATACCTCTCCAACCACTGGAACAACCTCTGGTCCTGACAGCCGTCGATGGCAGCCACATCTCCAGTGGCCATGTCACCTCACAGACGGTACCGATCCATCTTCAAGTTGGAGCCCTGCACCAAGAGAAGTTAGAGTTTTTGGTTCTCCCTCAGTCCTCTCACCCTGTAGTCCTAGGGATGCCGTGGCTTACCAAGCATAACCCCCATGTCGACTGGCTAACTATGGAGATTAAGGCCTGGAGTAAGGACTGCTTTTCTTCTTGCTTATCTCCTGTTATTCCTATTCTTCTGAGCAAACCTCAAGCATTTTCTCCCCAGCTTCCTGCCTCCACCATACCCGCACCATACTCGTCTTTTTCAGATGTCTTTAGTAAAGGAGGTGCCGATACATTGCCGCCCCACCGGCCATGGGATTGTCCCATTGATCTCATTCCAGGCAAGACACCACCACGGGGAAGAACGTACCCTTTATCGTTGCCTGAGACCGAGGCCATGTCGGCATACATCCAAGAGAATCTGGAGAAGGGATTTATCCGGCCATCCACCTCTCCGGCAGGAGCAGGCTTCTTCTTCGTCAAGAAGAAAGATGGCAGCCTGAGACCGTGTATCGATTATCGGGGGTTGAATGACATCACCGTTAAAAATCGCTATCCGCTGCCCCTCATCACTGAATTGTTCGACCGAGTTAAGGGGGCCACGGTCTTCACCAAACTAGACTTGAGGGGAGCATATAACCTGATCCGTATCCGCCAGGGGGACGAATGGAAAACGGCCTTCAATACCCGAGATGGACATTATGAATACCTCGTTATGCCGTTTGGTCTGTGTAATGCTCCAGCCGTTTTCCAGCAATTCGTGAATGACATCTTTCGGGACTTGTTATATATTTCCATTGTTGTCTATTTAGATGACATCCTCATCTTCTCGTCCAATCTCAGCACTCACCGGCACACCGTTCGGGAGGTGTTAAGCCGTCTCCGCCAGAACCAGCTTTTCTGTAAGCTCGAAAAGTGTGCCTTCGAAGTCTCGTCAATTCCCTTCCTGGGTCATATTCTTTCAAGTACTGGCCTGGAGATGGATCCTGAAAAAGTCCGCGCTATTCAAGATTGGACACCCCCAACCACTCTCAAAGGTTTGCAAAGATTCCTCGGCTTTTCCAACTACTACCGCCGCTTCATCCGCAATTTCTCCTCCATAGCAGCACCTCTGACGGCTCTTACCCAAAAAGGGGCCAATCCTGCCCAATGGCCGTCCGCAGCTACCAAGGCTTTCCAACTACTGAAACAGGCGTTTATCACCGCTCCAATTCTTCTTCAACCTGATGTGAACCGACCCTTCATCCTGGAGGTTGACGCCTCTTCTGACGGAGTAGGAGCAGTTCTTTCGCAAAAAGGAGAGGATGCAGAGCTTCACCCTTGCGCATACTTTTCCAAGAAATTTCTCCCGGCAGAAAAGAACTACCCTATTGGAGAACAGGAGCTGCTCGCTGTTAAGTTAGCCTTCGAGGAGTGGCGGTATCTGTTAGAGGGGGCTCGTCACCAGATCACAGTTTTTTCCGACCACAAAAATCTTTCTTTCTTAAGACAAGCACAATGTCTCACTTCACGCCAGGCTCGTTGGGCTATGTTCTTCGAACGCTTCAATTTCCAAATCAAGTATCGTCCAGGTGTTTTAAACAATAAAGCTGATGCCTTGTCTCGGTCCTTCAATCCCAGCTCAGATTCTGAACCACTTAAACAGTCCATCCTGAACCCTGTCGTTTTTGCTCATGTCTCTCCTCACCCTACACCACCTGCAGGCAAGTCCTTTGTGCCGCCCAATTTACGCAAGAAGCTGTTGACGTGGGGCCACGCCTCCCGCTTTGCTGGACATTCCGGGGTACAAAAAACTTTACAATTTCTCCTACGATCATATTGGTGGCCAACCATTCGACAGGATGTAAAACACTTTGTATCTTCATGTGTCAAGTGCGCCCAACACAAGACGTCTCGGACTCCCCCAGCTGGGGCTTTGCTACCACTGTCCATCCCAACGGAACCATGGACTCATCTGTCGATGGACTTCATTTCTGAATTACCCTCCTCTAGCGGTTACACTGTTATCTGGGTGATAGTCGACCGATTTTCCAAAATGGCCCACTTCGTGCCCCTAAAATCATTACCTTCGGCTCCAGTACTAGCCCAATTCTTCATATCCACCATCTTCAGGCTTCATGGGTTGCCCAAAGAGATCATATCCGATAGGGGTGTGCAGTTTGTCGCCAAGTTCTGGAGAGCTCTGTGTACTGCCGTTCAGGTGAAATTAAAATTCTCCACCGCCTTCCATCCTCAGACTAACGGGCAAACCGAACGTGTCAACCAAGACCTAGAGACATTTATTCGACTTTTTGTGTCCTCCTCTCAAGATGAATGGAAGGATCTATTACCCTGGGCGGAGTATGCACACAACAACTCTTATCACTCCTCTTCAGGTACTACACCCTTCTTCACAGTCTACGGCAAACATCCACGGTCCCCTGATTTCTCAAGTTTGCCGTCTCCGGAGGTTCCGGCAGCTTCCATGTCTCTTCATCGTTTCAAAAAGATATGGGCTGAAGTTCACAAAGCTCTTCTTCAAGCTTCTGCCAGATATAAGAAAGCAGCTGATAAGCGAAGAAAGGCAGTTCCACCGTTTAAAGTAGGGGATCGAGTGTGGCTGTCTACCCGCAATCTTCGACTTCGCGTACCCTCGATGAAACTTGCCCCTCGTTTTATTGGTCCATTCCCCATCACCCAAGTCATCAACCCGGTGTCCTACAGATTGCAGCTTCCATCTTCTATGAAGGTATCTAATTCGTTTCATATATCTCTTCTCAAACCATTGAAATTAAGCATCTTCCAAAAGAAAGTACCCCGACCCTCAAAGGTCAATACCGAGAAGGATGCTGAGTTTGAGGTCAGACGAATCATAGACTCTCGTTATCGCAACTCTCGACATCAATTTCTGGTGGAGTGGGCTGGTTTCGGACCGGAGGAGAACTCCTGGGTGGATCAAGCTGATTTACATGCCCCAAGTCTCGTTAAGCGCTTTTTTCAGAAGAATCCTCACAAGAAGCGCAAATGTCCTGAGGTTACCCGAAAAGGGGGGGGTACTGTCACGCGCCGCCGCGGCGGTACACGGCGGGTCCTGTACTCACCCGTCCGTGTCCGCAGTCGGCTGGCGTGTGTCGGCCTCCATGTCAGGTGAGGCGGCAGGCAAAGGTCCGGCAGTGTTGGAGGGCAGCATGGAAGTCTGCAGCGTGGTCTCACTCTAGGCTATGGGTGCCGTGAGACCAGCGCCGCCATCTTGCTTAAGGGCAAACAGGGGATTGGGCCAGGTCAGAGCTGCACACCTGTTTCACTGTGATAGCCAATGGCAGCCGCCTTCTATGCATATAGAGGATCTGCCCAGGTAACTCAGTGTCAGTGCAAAGAGTCTTCTGTGCCGTGCACTTCCTGGAAGGCTCCTGACTCATTGTGTCCTTGCTATCCCAGCTGTGTCCGTCAGCTCGCTTTGGCTTCAGATCCAGTGCTCCTTTCCAGTCACGCTGGTCGCCAGCTTCTCTCTGGTACCCTTGGGTGCTTTCTCCTGGATTTCCCAAAGACCTCCTCTTCAGCTACCTCCAGCCGCAGTCACCTCCCATCTTCTTCCAGTTCCGGATCCTCTATTTGCCACCATCTTTTCATCTCTTCATCAGGATTTTCTTCTTCATTGTCTTCTGGACATTCATCCTCATTGTCTTCTGGACATTCATCCTCATTGTCTTCTGGACATTCATCCTCATTGTATTCTGGACATTTATCGTTTGCCATTTACTTTGATTCCTATTACAGTTGTTCTCAAAGAAGTATTTGAGTCCTGTATGACAGCCTTTATTAAACCTGCTCGTTTTAACCCTACTACTGCCTCCTCCTCAGTCCCTGAGCACCACACGACCTCATCAGAATCTTCGGCCGTGACACGCTGTTTGAGGGATCCATCACGGATCTCTCCCAGCATGCCCTGCGGCCGGCGCATCACTCTGCGCATGCGCAGATGGACTCCCGGGTCACAGACCTGGAAGTCCAGTGCCGGCACCACATCGCAAGGGAGAGCTCTTATCGAAAGAGCTGTCCCTTTGCGTTAATAACAGCCAGGGCCGGTGTAAGGCTTCTCAGCACCCTAAGCAAAATGTCAAACTGCTGCCCCCTCCCCCCCCCCCCCCCCACCCCCAATACTGCCACCAATAACTATTTTCCAACCCCTTAATGCATACTTGCCTAACATTCTGGAATGGCAGGGAGCCTCCCAAAATTGAGTGGTCCTCCCAGCCCCCACAGTAGGTGGGCAAGACCCCATCACCCTCCCCTTTGCCACCCACAACAGAGTACAGGAAGATAGGGCAACAAGGATCCTCACAGACATCCTTGATTTTTTGATAGGCAGACTTGATGGGGCCCCCTAGATCCTGGCGCCCTAGGCAGCTGCCTAAAGCTGCCTAGTGGTGGAGCCGGCCCTGATAACAGCATATGTTACAGCATATGCCGTTATTAATAATGCGATGCCCGGCGAAGGGGGGCTGCGGTTGTTACAACATCCCGCCCCATATGATTTACATAATGACATTAAAGGTATGACAATCCAATATCCAGCAAAAGACTTACATTTCTTCACATGCCTCATTGGCATTGTTTGTTCACATTTTATATCCACTTGTATCCGCTTCTATATATGTATATGGCTGTCACAGAAAGCTTCCTGTAATAATATTTATATAAATAGATGAATTTTTCCCCTTGTCTCTTCCGTCCCACTCTTACCTCTTATTCACAACTCTTTTTCTCTCCCACACTATTTCAGCATCCGTTTACAAAAAAATGTTTTTCCACAAGTACTTTGAACTGCTCAAGTAAGAATAGAAAGGCAGCTGGAATATGTAAGATGATAAAATACAATAGTTTGCTTCATGAGCACCTGAGGACATACAGTTGCCTTATTCAGCAAGCATGTAATCACTTCTCCAAACAGAGATGTAATCTCAGAGTATAACAGACAACTTTATCACATCAGCAACTTAACTTCTCCTTTCATTGAAGAGAGTCTGTCTGCCATATAATGTGGCTGGTCTGCAGACATTCACCAACATTGATGGACTTGTGAGACTGTAAAAAATGTAATCGTTTAAATGGACTGAAACCTCAATAGAATACAGGGAAACTAATCAACATTATATTTATACATACAATCCAAGTATTTTGGGCCAGAGGTCTGTTGTTATGTGCAAAACTTAAAAAAAAAAAAAAACAATGGCATGCCATGGCAGGACCCAAATTATAATGATGTTTTATTTATAGTAGCATAGACTATCAACAGACAATACATTTTTAACAGGTAGTAAACATGGTATTGCTACAAACTCGTGTCAGGGTTTTACATTCGCTTGATGAGAATGGATGGTTTTATGCAAAACACTGTACAAAGGTTATGCTAGCAAATATGTATTATATTGTGCAGTAAACTAGCTGTGCACATGCTTGCTGATGTCATCACAGCTGCGGCAAACACATCTACCTGTAGTAGTCAGATCTTCTAAGCTAAATAATAGTTATTAATATAAAGGAATTTGTAAATATATCAAGGAAAGAGGAAAACATTGTTAAACATGGCCAGATTTCAATTTGTGGATGCCCCAGGGCTGCCAAGGCATACTGCGGGCCCAGGTGCTAGATGGGGGTGTGTGGTCAAACACAATAGGCTAAATGTAATAGCATACCCCCCCAACTGTCCCGAATTATCGCATGTGCACAGCTTCTGTTCAGAGAGACAGAGGGACTGGGGACATGGCCAGCAGCTCTCAAAGCACTGCCCATGCCCCCACAGCTGTGTAAATGGGGCTTTCAGGAGTACTGCGGCCATAGGTTATGCCCCCTGGCCAGGAGGCGCACCTGAGGTGCACACACGTGTTCCGCCGATGCAAACTGAAAGTTGGGTAATGGGGTGAGAGTTTTAAAAAGGCGCACATTTAGCGTTAAGCTTTTTAGAAATTGAGCAGGACTGGTAGCTATAAAAAGGCCTCAACTTATATAACAAAATTTGTTTAAGATATCACTTTAGAATAAATATAAAATACAGTAAGTAAATGTATATAATATAAGTAAATATATATAATATAAAATAAATAAAAAATGAGAAACTAACTTCTCTGTAAAAGAGGTGTACGAGTTTCTCAGAACTCGTACATATAATACAAATCTTATCTTTCATTTCCACTATTACATGCAGATATTTTCAGATTGAAAAACATTAAACTAGCATAATGTAGAGTTAAACAATTTCAGATACAAAACCTCTCAGAAATATAGACCTGCTTCATATAGGCGAGTTATACAGAAACCTGCGGATATCAGCGAGCTCCGCGCAGGTCTGTTCTGCACATGCGCTCTGGTCTTGTGATATTGCTTGCAGCCACCATCAGTCAGAGTATGAATGACCTGCTGTGGCATTTAGGGAGATGGCACCTGGCACAGTTCCTCAAAAGAGGGGTGCTTTGCCCCTGTTTTGAACGTGTAACTGGTCCAAGGTCTACATCATCAGATGCAGATTTCCAGAACTCAAGTGTCTGTATCCGCCAGACTGCCTGAGTTAGAGTCAGCTTACACAGGCTGTCTGATGCCTAATACTGGTGGTCACAATGGTGGTCAAAGGCTGAGTCCTTAGATGCAGCACATTGATTTCATGTAAACAGGAGGCAACTATCTCCCACAGACGCCTCCTGCTGCAATTGCATTTTAATGTTACAAAATTGCACAACCATTTCCTTACAATCATGAACCGGCCCAATGCCCGTTAGTGTGTTATTAGTACCTACAATGTGCACCATTAAATGCATTTAAAGAATTAGTTGTACCAACAACACCTGTTGCAACACTGTAGAAAAAATGTATTGAATTTTAGGCTCTACATTTACACAACATTGTACTGCAAATTATGGGAAATATATTAAGACAGACAGTCAATAGGAGGACACCAAATGATTGATATACAAAAGATAGACAAGAAAAAGATAGACAGTAGAAAATGTTGACAGGTGCAAAAGGATGTCATTTCAAAGACTGTGCTCGAATATTAGTAGTAGCTGATTGGTTGCCTTGTCTCCACATCACTGAATCTGTGAAACCTAACTGTGTCAAGGCAGGACAGTCCTGATTTGAGCGGACACCAGAACAGTGTAGAGGGACATACCTCAATGTAAGGTTGCCACACCTTGTGTAGTGATGCCCATAGCCCTTTGAGTACTCAAATCATCCCCACATGCAAATCATTTCAAAACTGTAAAAGTTGGGAGAAATTATATGTTGGGGCAGTACGGATGGTGTAGTGGTTAGCATTACTGCCTGACAGCACTGAGGTCATGGGTTCGATCCCCACCATGGATCTAACTGTGCAGAGTTTGTATATTCTCCCCGTACTTGTGTGAGTTTCCTCCGGCTATTCCGGTTTCCTCCCACAATCCAAAAATATAGGTTAAAGGTAGGTTAATTGGCTCCCAACAAATTAACCCTAGAATGTCTATGTGTGCGTGTACATGTGGTAGGGAACCTAGATTGTAAGCTCCACTGGGGCAGGGACTGATGTGAATGTTAAAATATTCTCAGTAAAAGTGCTGCAGAATAAGTGTGCGCTATATACAAAACTGTTAATAAATAATAAATAAATAATTGAATGCATTCAGCACATCGAACTGAATTGGAATTGGATTGATCATTATATATTTTTTTGTTAGTTAATTAGCACTTTCGTTTTAGCATCAGAATGGTAAATACAATCAAGGAGGGAGGCTGGCAGACTTCACACTGATCTGCCACAAGGATTACAAGAGTATTAATGCAGAGAGCATGTGAAACTTTCCTTAAACACCTCCCTTCTTTTAAAAACCCCTCTAATCTTGTCTCAATAAAATGAACTACATGCAGCTAACATTGCAGGGGAATAATCTTTCCTGTAGCTGGCAGAGAAGCTGCAAGGTTCAGGGGTTATCCCAACTTAGTCAAATTCCCACGGGAAAATAGGTGAATTTTGCTTGATTTTTTCAGGTGAGCTGCGGATGTTTGTCAGGTGTAATAGAGAGCACACGGGGGAGATAAAGCCTTTTCTTACACTGACTTTAATCATTTACATTGCACTATTGCCCATGAGATTCATGGGTCTCCAGCTAACTGCCTTTATCTCTCCCTGCCCTACCTTACACTTACCCAGCTGCTTTAGTCCAAACTTGGTGTGAAATTATTATCTAGACCAGTGGTAGCCAAACCTAGCCCTCGAGAGCTACCAACAGTTCACATTTTCCAGACAACCTAGCTGCTGCACAGCTGCACTCATTAATCACTGACACATTTTAAAAGATCCACAGGTGGAGCTAATTAGCTCACTTGTGATTCTGTGAGGAGACCTGCAAAACATGCACTGTTGGTAGCTCTCGAGGACTAGGGTTGGCTACCCCAGATCTAGACTATATTCATATATTCTTCACAGCTGTTGATTAACTTCTAAGATAATTTGAAGCAACAGTTATTTCTAGGGTTTCTTATGGATTGCCATTGGTGGGTCGAATAACCTTAATGGTGTGAAATCATCTGAAAGGAAACTATTGATGGTTTCACCGACCAATGGTCAACCCTGCTTCAGACTGCATTCCATTTAGAGCAGCAGGGGGCGGAGCTATCCTCCTTGTCCCATACCTTAACCCCTTCCCGACATTTGACGTACATTTACGTCATGGTCGGGATGTACTTCCCGACGCATGGCATAAATGTACGTCATGCATTTAAAGTGTCACCGCGTCTATAGACGCGGTGACAGAGGGGAGATGGCTGCTGTCCCTGACAGCAGACATCTTCCCTCATTGCCCAGGGGGGGCCAGCGATGCCCGCCCCATCGGCGATCGCTGCGATTGGCTGTTCAAATGTGAACAGCCAATTGCAGCGTTTTCTGTGTACCAGCGAATAACGGCGCTCGGTAACACAGGGGTCGGTGGTGATTGGTGCTGTTAAGTACAGCACCAATCACCACCGGGTGTAAAGGGGTCACTGGTGGTCACCCCACCTCACCCCACCTGCCCCCAAGGCTGTGATTGGTCCGTCGGACCGACGGACCAATCACAGCCATTACACCTCAGAGAAAATAATGGAGACAGCCCTGCAGCCACCATTCCGGTCAGGAACAGCGTGCAGAGCAGTCTCCGTGCCCATCTGTCCTCTTATACTGACCTGATCAGCGTTGGTGGTGTGGTGGCATCCGTGCTGCCTGCTGCTGGTGCTTCCTGGTGCTTCCTGGTTGTTGTGCTGCTGCTGCAGCGTCATTGTGTAATATAATTTTGTGCTGCTGCTGCTGCAGCGTCATTGTGTAATATAATTTTGTCTCTGCTGCCCCCTGCTGCCCCCCTTTTGTGCTGATCAGTATAAATTAACTGATCAGCAACTTTTTTGGGGTGCAGTTTTTTTTTTTTATATATATATACCCCGTCAGGTTGCACCAAAAGTTGTGCACCTGCTACCCCTCACTGCTAATCAGTGTTGCATCACTGATCAGCAGTTTTTTTAATTTTTTTTTTTTTGGAGGGTGCTGTGGGGTCTTTTTTTTTTTAAATTTTTACACCCACGGTGATTTTGTGGGTGTCCTGTGGCCGCTGAGCGCTGATCAGTGACGTACATCACTGATCAGCATTTTTGGCACAGGGTTGATCAAATTTTTTTTTTTTAATCAAATTCCTGTTGCCTTTGACTGATCAGCAGTTTTTTTAATTTTTTTTTTTTTGGAGGGTGCTGTGGGGTCTTTTTAAAAAAAATTTTTTACACCCACGGTGATTTTGTGGGTGTCCTGTGGCCGCTGAGCGCTGATCAGTGACGGACGTTACTGACCAACATCTGTGCTCAATTTTTGGCGCAGGAGCTTTTTTTTTTTCTTTTAACCCCTTCAAGGTTGTACCAAAAGCTGCCTTGAAGCTGCTGCCCCTTAAGTGCACTTACACGTGTTAAAGCACTACATACACACTACATACCCCCCGTGTTGAAATAAAGTTTGTACCCCCCCTACACTATACACGTGTTGAAACACTACACTTACACAAACACAAAAATAATAAAAATGCATCCCAAAGACTGTTTTCAGCGGAGGAGGCATATGCCCTTATTGCCTCTGACACTGACACAGCCAGTGATGTAAGCGATGAATTTGCATTCGTCTTAAGCTCCTCTTCCTCCTCTAGTGATGAGGGACCCCCTCAAAGACGCCCCCGTAGAGCAGCTGAGACCCCCCCCCCCCAAATGATTGATTGATCCACCACCAGACAATTTTGAGCCCCAGGTTCCTGAGTTTTTGGCCAACCCAGGAATCCAATTTGATACTACAGGCCTCAAAGAAATTGACTTTTTCAAAGTATTTTTCTCTGATGATTTTATAAATTTAATGGTGGACCAAAGTAATTTATATGCCCAGCAGTTTATTGCTCAAAACCCCACGTCATCATTTGCTAGGTGGACCCCTGTAGATGCAGTAGAGATGATGACGTTTTGGGGTCTGGTGTTACATATGGGCATAGTTAAAAAGCCAGAAATTAGACAATATTGGAGTACAGATGTTCTGTACAGCACCCCACTTCATCGTATGGCCATGACCCGGACTCGTTTTGAGACGATCCTTAAATTTTTGCATTACAACGATAATGCACAGTGCCCACCCAGAGATGATCCCACCTTTGACCGGCTATTCAAAGTCAGGCCGGTCATTGATCATTTCAGCGCCAAATTTGCTGAGATGTACATCCCCGAAAAATTCATTTGTGTAGACGAGTCACTTATACATTTTAAAGGAAGGGTTAAATTCCGCCAGTACCTTCCCAATAAGAGGGCAAGGTATGGCATAAAAATGTATAAGCTGTGCGAAAGTACCTCAGGGTACACCCACAGGTTTAGGGTATATGAAGGGAAGGACACAAGAATTGAACCGCCAGAATGCCCCCCCTCCCTCGTAGGTGTTAGTGGAAAGATTGTCTGGGATTTAGTGCACCCCTTCCTGGATAAGGGTTATCACCTCTATGTGGATAACTTTTACACCAGCATCCCCCTGTTTAAGGCCCTTGGTTCAAGAGGTACAGCAGCTTGCGGTACTGTGCGCAAGAACCAAAGAGGCCTCCCAAAAACGCACGTTGCCCAATTACTGAGAAAGGGTGAAAGCAGGGCACAATCCACCGAAAATAGGTTGTTGGTCAAATATAAGGACAAGAGGGATGTCCTTATACTGACAACAATTCACGGAGACAGTACCACCTCCGTCCCTGTACGAGGTACCAGTACCCACACCTCAAAACCTATTTGTATCCTAGATTACAATAAGTACATAGGCGGAGTGGATCTTTCAGATCAGGTACTGAAGCCGTACAGTGCCCTGCGGAAAACAAAAATATGGTATAAGAAGCTGGCCGTGTATATCATCCAGATGGCACTGTATAACGCTTACGTACTATTCCGTTCTACCAGCCAGACGGGGACATTTATGCACTTTCAAGAGGAAGTCATAAAGGGCCTAATATTTGGGAACCAGCAGGCAGAGGGCCCCAGTACTTCTAGTACTGGCCCCAGTACTTCTAGTACTGGCCCCCGTATTGTATCAGGGCAGCATTTTCCTAACGAAATCCCCTCCACTGGAAAAAAGGGCAGGACACAAAAAAGGTGCAAAGTTTGCTATAAAAAGGGAATAAGAAAGCAAACTATTTTCCACTGTGAAACTTGCCCCGACAAACCCGGCCTATGTATGAAGGAGTGTTTTAAAATATACCACACATCTATGGATTATTAGGTTCATCATTTCACCGTGCTTCGGGGGTCTTGCTAATGCGACATAGCACCCACCATTCATTCCACCAGAATCTGTGCTGCAAAATCCAAATATCACTCCTTCCCTTCTGAGTCCTGCCATGCACCCAAATGGTATTTTTTGGTCACATATGAGGCATTGCGGTACTCGGGAGAAATTGCGGCACAGATTTTGGGGTGCTTTGTCTCCTTCATTCCTTGTGAAAATGAAAAATTTTGAGCCAGAACTGCATTTTTGTGTAAAAAAATGTAATTTTTCATTTTCACAGCCCAGTTGTACCAAAATTGGTGAAACCCCTGGGGGTTTGAAATGTACACTATACCCCTAGATGAATTCCCTGAGGGGTGTAGTTTGCAAAATGGGGTCACTTGTGGGGGGGTTCCACTGTATTGGTGCTTCGGGGGTCTTGCTAATGCGACATAGCACCCACCATTCATTCCACCAGAATCTGTGCTGCAAAATCCAAATATCACTCCTTCCCTTCTGAGTCCTGCCATGCACCCAAATGGTATTTTTTGGTCACATATGAGGCGTTGCCGTACTCGGGAGAAATTGCGGCACAGATTTTGGGGTGCTTTGTCTCCTTCATTCCTTGTGAAAATGAAAAATTTTGAGCCAGAACTGCATTTTTGTGTAAAAAAATGTAATTTTTCATTTTCACAGCCCAGTTGTACCAAAATTGGTGAAACCCCTGGGGGTTTGAAATGTACACTATACCCCTAGATGAATTCCCTGAGGGGTGTAGTTTGCAAAATGGGGTCACTTGTGGGGGGGTTCCACTGTATTGGTGCTTCGGGGGTCTTGCTAATGCGACATAGCACCCACCATTCATTCCACCAGAATCTGTGCTGCAAAATCCAAATATCACTTCTTCCCTTCTGAGTCCTGCCATGCACCCAAATGGTATTTTTTGGTCACATATGAGGCATTGCCGTACTCGGGAGAAATTGCGGCACAGATTTTGGGGTGCTTTGTCTCCTTCATTCCTTGTGAAAATGAAAAATTTTGAGCCAGAACTGCATTTTTGTGTAAAAAAATGTAATTTTTTATTTTCACAGCCCAGTTGTACCAAAATTGGTGAAACCCCTGGGGGTTTGAAATGTACACTATACCCCTAGATGAATTCCCTGAGGGGTGTAGTTTGCAAAATGGGGTCACTTGTGGGGGGGTTCCTAACTTTTAGCATCTTATGGTGCCTAGAAACCTACATGGTGCCTAAAAAATAATCTCATAAAAAGGAGGCTCCAAAATCAAGTAGGTGCTCCTTCTATTATGAAGCCTGTGGTTTGGTCAACGTGCACACTAGGGCCACATATAGGATATTTATGAAAACAAAAGAATTGGGGGAATCAATTTTTAGTCACATTTCTCTAGTAAAATCTACTGTGTTCCTTAGAAAAATGTATTAAAATTGAAAATCTGCAAAAAAAATGAAATTTTGAAATTTCACCTACACTTTGTTTTAATTCCTGTGAAATACCTAAAGGGTTAACAAACTTCCAAAATGCTGTTTTGAATACTGTGAGGGGTGCAGTTTTTGAAATGGCATCATTTATGGGGGTGTCTCACATACAAGTCCCTCAAAGTCACATCAGAACTGAACTGGTCCCTAAAAAAATCAGTGTTTGAAATTTTCTTGAAAATTTGAGAATTTGCTATTCATATTTTAAGCCTCCTAGTGTCCAAAAAAATTAAAAGGAGGTTGAAATAATGATGGCAACATAAAGTAGACATATGTTCTTTGTTAGTTATTAACAATTTTGAGTGGTATGATTATTTGTCTCACAAGCAGAAAATTTAACATTTTGCAAATTGCAAAATTTTCAATTTTTTTACGACATTTTGGTATTTTTCACAAAAAAACACAGACTGTATCGACCAAAATTTACCACTAACTTAAAGTACAATGTGTCACGAGAAAACAATCTCAAAATCACTGGGATAAGTAAAAGCAATAAAAAGTTATCCCCACATAAAGTGATACATGTCAGATTTGAAAAAAAGGGCTCTGTCAGGAAGGCAAAAACAGGCTGCGGCGGTAAGGGGTTAAAGAAAAAAAATTGGTTCGTTCTTTATCATCAATTGCAAGAAACCATGTGATTGATGGCTATCCCTAGGGTTTTCCCCATCTGCACTCTGGGCACATCCACTGACACAGACATAGTAAGAGCAGGGCAGGAGAGGCACTGTCCCTGCTATTACTGTGGACGGTATGTACATAAACGTTGCAACTCATGCAGGTGCTATGTGCAGAAGCATTGCGACTCTTGTGGGCGCTATGCTATTTGTGTAAGTAGTGCAACTCTGTGGCCATTATGTGCGTAAGTGGCGCTACTCCTGTGGGCATTATGTGTATAAACATCACTATTTCTGTGGGCATTATGTGCGTAAGCGGTGCGACTCCTGTGGGCATTGTGCGCATAAATGGCACTTATCCTGAAGGCATTATGTGTGTAATG
Organism: Crinia signifera; assembly: GCF_055691185.1. Lineage (NCBI taxonomy): Eukaryota > Metazoa > Chordata > Amphibia > Anura > Myobatrachidae > Crinia > Crinia signifera. The sequence goes on along the minus strand of NC_139219.1, from coordinate 230,165,324 downwards.
GCACTACTACTGTAGGCATTATGTACATAAATGGCACTACTCCTGTGGGCATTATGTGCGTACGCAGCGCAGTACTACTCCTGTGAGTATTGCATGCGTAATCGGTGCAACGTTGCTCCTGTGGGCATTGTGTGTTTAAGTAGCACTACTCCTGTGGGCATTGTGTGCTTAAGTGGCACAGTGCTGCTCCTGTGGGCATTGTGTGTGTAAGTAGCACTACTCCTGTGGGCATTGTGTGTTTAAGTGGCACAGTGCTGCTCCTGTGGGCATTGTGTGTGTAAATGGCACTACTCCTGTGGGCATTGTGTGCGTAAGTGGCACTATTCTGTAGGCAAGTGGTGTTAGTCCTGTGGGAATTTTGTGTCAGTGACAATACTTCTATGGGCATTAGAGGCATAAGAGGTGCTACTCCAGTGGGCATTATGTGACCACAGAAGTATCTGGTGCAGGGTGTCTACCTATACCTGGTGCAGTGTATCTAAGGGGCTCTACCTGATGCAATGTGCCTAAGGGGCTCTACCTAGCACAATGTATCTAAAGGGCTCTACCTGGCACAAATTACCTATGGGGCTCTATCTGGCGCAATGTGTATAATTGCTCTACCTGGCGCAATGTGTACATGTGGCACTGTGTAGTGTAATGTGAATGACGTACACTATTGTGTGGTGTAATGTGACTTGGTACTATTATGTGTCCACGCCCCTTCTCCAAGAAGCCACAACCCTAATTTTTTTAGAGGGGGGGGGGGGGGGGGCACATCAATTCCCTTTCTGGCACAGGGCACCAAAATGTCTAGATATGGCATTGCTGATTAGTATTAGAAGAGATCACTCTACAACAAATAACAATGACATGAAATAAACAGTAAAGGTCCTGCCCCGATGAGCTTACAATCTAAGAGGTGTGGGTAATAAGTTATACCAGTGGTTCTCAAACTGTGGGTCCGGGCCCCAAAGGGGGTCCCGACCTTCTCAGCATGGGGTCAAGATTCCATGTTGCTGACCATCAGCCTGATGACTTTTCTAGGAGTCTGAAAAATCTGTTGAATTGTCTGTTATGTTAGACTCCTCACATCATTTTGTACCTCCACAATGCTGCCATGTATGTGCTGTCTTCTGACTACACATGTGATGTGATGACCTTCTGCAGTAACTTGCTGGGGTCCTGTAATTATTTTTATTTTCTATTGGGGTCCCAGAGCAAAATAGTTTGAGGACCCCTGAGTTAAACATAAAAGAGTGGAGTGCAAAGATAGGTTAACAGGCTAAATATGTTTTCACTGTAGAAACTAAGGGTTGAGAGGGGATATGATTAGTATGTTCAAATACAGGATTGGGAATCATAAAGAAGTGGGAGATGATTTGTTCACTAACAGGCCTATACTTAGGATGCACAGGCATGTACTGAGGCTCGAGGAAAAGAAATTCTGTACTGAATTAAGAAGAGGATTCTTTACCATTAGAGCACTAAAATTCTGGAACTCATTGCCGGTGGGGGTGGTTACAACAACTACTGTTAATGAATTTAAATCACAACTGTATATATTTTTGGCCACTAAGGGAATCCTATAGATAGGACTTAGTTATAAGTTAGATAGGTTGAACTCGATGGAATAACGTCTTTTTTTCAGACTTAATTACTATGTTACTATGTAGTGTAACAACAAGTGTCACTGGTGGTGGGGAAAGTGTGTGTAGGAATATCAGTCACCAATATTAAAGCTAGAACTGTTGAAAACCGGTCAATCAGCTCCTAACTGCCATACCAGATGCAGCACTTGGACAAATGACAGTTAGGAGCGTGATGGCTGGTAGTTATTTCTCTCCAAGCATGGATGTATTTGTTCCTAGAGAGAGTGGAAGGCGGAAACATGATAGATGACAGTCATTGTAGAAATGTAGACTAGATGAACCAGCATAGGCGAATCTAGAATTATGGTAATGGGTGGTCCCAGATCCAGACATAAAATGCCCATTACACATTGTGCCACACATCATGATGCCCATTACATACTATATAACAAACCGTAATGCCCATTACATATTTGCCACATAAGTGCTGCTTACCTAGGTGCTCATTGCTAGGGGGTTCTTGGTTGATGGCACCATAGTACCCATTACACATGATGCCGCACACCATAGTACCCATTACACATGATGCCGCACACCATAGTACCCATTACACATGATGCTGCGCACCATAGTACCCATTGCACATGATGCCGCACACCATAGTACCCATTACATATGATGCCGCACACCATAGTACCCATTACACATGATGCCGCGCACCATAGTACCCATTGCACATGATGCTGCGCACCATAGTACCCATTATACATGATGCCGCGCACCATAGTACCCATTGCACATGATGCCGCACACCATAGTACCCATTACACATGATGCCGCACACCATAGTACCCATTACACATGATGCTGCACACATAATGTCCCTTACACATGATGCTGCACACATAATGCCCCTTACACATGATGCAGAGCACGCTCCCACTCCCCTCCTGTTGTCCCCTCTAGCCGAGTGGACATTTGAAATATTGTGCGCGCGGTTGTTGTACGTGACGTCGGGGGAGCACGCCGGGCGCCGGCACCACATGATGAATTGGAGCTTAAGCTGCAGGGGTGACAATCATTGACAGCTGGGCAGAGAGCAGGGGGCTGCCCGGCTGTATTCAGAGCACTGCAGGTCACGGCTGTTTGAAATAATACCCCTTTCACAACAGAAAATGCAGGTATAGGCTGACCCCTTATACACCAGCCTAGTCCCGGCATTTTCTGGTGTGAGGGGGAGAGACAACCACTCCCCTCTCCCTACCCCCTTTTAACCAACCAGCTATATCTTAGGAACCAACTGACCCATTTCCATGAGACCAGTATCATATGGAAAAACTTTTGAGTTGGCTTCGAATGATTTTGGTCCCGTGAAACTGGGCTGTTTGGTTCCAGAGAAATCTGCCCTCAAAGAACATAAACGTCATGAAATTACATTTAAGAAAGAAAAAAAAACAGTTTAACCTCAATATCCCTGGAACCAATTAACCCATATGGATCCAGCCAGGTATCAGATTGAAGGCCCAGCGATTTGGGTTCGACTGAGATCAACCTCGAGATTCAGTGATGCCGAAGGGGGAACTGGCAGCCGTTGAACTGGGTGGGGGTCGGAATTAGCGGGTCCCATGTTATCCTATAGGGAAAACGTTCCAGCTTTGCCTGGCAGTATCTCAGGTTCCCAGGGGGCTAGAGACTCGGGGCTGGGCTCGTTGGAAAGCCCCATCCCTCAGCTACAAAATGTGTACCACCCCCTAGATTCGCCTATGTGCACCAGCCATTGTAGAAATGTAGACTGTCAGCTTTTGTCAGTCATGATAGTTCTTTACCACTTAGATCAACACCAAAAACCCTACCTCTGTTGGTTCTGGAGTAGACTACCTGGCATACAATGGGACACATTAATGAAGCGGCATAGTGAAACTCTTAGGGGTAAATTTACTAAGATGGGAGTTCTATTGAAGATGGGATGTCGCCTATAGCAACCAATCAATCACATTCTACTTATTTATTTAGCACCTTCTAGAAGAGAATAGATTGAATCCGATTTGTTGCTATAGGCAACATCCCATCTACAATAGAACTCTCTATTCGGGTAAAAAAACAGTGAAAAAACCCATGTCGACCTGTCGACCTAACCCATGTTGACCTAATGCATTTATCAACCTAAAACCATGTCGACTTTGTCCTATGTCGACCTAGACATCTGCTGACCTTCACCCATGTCGACCTAGAACCCTGTCGACCTTGCTGCCTGTCGACACAATGGTGTCAACCTAATGACTGTCGACCTAAGTCGGATCAACAATACGATCCACACCGAATAAATCGATTATAGCATTCAGGGATAGAGCTTGGGCCAGATGTACTAAGCTTGAAAACGAACTGCCATGTCACAGGCTGTGTTTGACAAATGACAGGTAGGAGCTGATTGGTTGCTGGTTTATCACTCTCCATTTGATTACTTTTCAAGGCTTAGTACATCATGCCCATTGTAAGAAAGCTTTGCCCCTGCAAATTTAACCCCAGAATCTCTACAGAGAGTGTGACCACCCTAACGTTGCCGTCTGCCCACTCACACCCCCACATCCCAATACCTCTCCCCACTAGCTAATATTTACCTGCCTGCTGCTGCAACCAAAGGTTGATGTCTGGCTCCTTATGCTAATCAGTGCTGTTAACTGAGATGCCATATGGGAGTTTCACAGTATCAGGTGACCGGGGTCACAGATAGAAGGAACAGTAAAGGCCCCCATACACTAGGGCGACTTGTCCTGAGGACAAGTCGCCCCCGACTTCCCCCTGAGCTTCCCCGGCAGCTCCCCGGGGAGCTTGATAAGATTGGCACTTGATGTGCCATTTTTTACATGTGATAAATCGTCTCGATTTATCACATGTAAACCCGGGGAGCAGGGGGGGGCTGCAGAACAGGGCTCCTGGTGGGGGGTGCTGCTAAGGCAGCGTGCAGGGGACGCTGCGGGGGACAGTGACAGAGCCGGGCAGGGGGAGGCGGGAGCTGTCAGTGCTGGAAAAAAAAAGCCCATACAATGAATGGGCAGCCTGTGATAGCCAATTGCTGACTGGCTGAGAGAGCGCTCAGCCAATCACAGGCTGCCCATTCATTATATGGGCTTTTTTTTCCAGCGCTGACAGCTTTTCCTGCCCGGCTCTGTTACTGCCAACTCTGTGTCCCCCGCAGCGCCCCCCTGTCTTACTAGCAGCACCCCCCCCCCCCCCCCCGCGCATTGATGGCTCTCGGCTCCCTGCGGAGGTAGTGCAGGCGGGGACCGCAGGCGTCGCAGAGCAGAGACTGTCGGCGCGGCGGGAGAATAGAAAGAAATCTTATTCAAAAGACTGGGCAGCGCGCCGACGGTCTCTGCTCTGCGACGCCTGCGGTCCCCGCCTGCACTACCCTCCGCCGGGAGCCGTCAATGCGGGGGGGTGGGGGCACTGCTAGTAAGACAGGGGGGCTGTATATAAAGATATATCGGATCTGAACATCGTGGGTGCTAAAAAGCACCCATGATGGCTCAGATTCCAATATATCTTATGTTCTGTAGGTCCGACGCCGTGATCCGATCCGATGCGCGCGGGACCGCTCATCAGATCAGATCAGATGTCAAACACATGCGATTTTGGGCCGATTTCACCCGATTTATCATCCCAAAGGGCCGAAATCGGATGAAATCGGCCGAAAATCGCATAGTGTATGGGGGCCTTAAGTTCCATTTTATCTTATTTTTTCTAACTTTTTATTTTATCAGTGATCAATTAGACACACACAGCTCATCACAGATATCGTCACTTTGGGGCTGATTCAGACCCATTCGTTAAGGTCCGAATACGGACCCATTTTTGGTGGTGCAGCCCGTCCTCCCCCCCCCATGCGCAAATATGCACAAGCTCAAACCCCTGGAGCAAACGGATTCAGGACAGGGAGGCCCGGGGCCGGGCAGGGGGTGGCAGCAGGGGAACCCCCAGTGTTTTACTGGTCTGAATCGGGCCCTTTGTTATATTCTGTCTGTTAGAGCAGAGTGAGGCTGGTTTCACACACTCCGGCTCCTGCCGGACGGTGAATTCCTGCACAGCCAGGGAGCCGTGCCGCACACAGTAGATTATCATGGAAGGGATGGCCACAGCCCGGTAGCCGTCCCTTCCAGTGGCGGGATCCGGCTGCAACCGTGCGGCCGGGTCGTGGCCGTCCCGTGTGAATGGACACAATAGTGTCCATTCACAACTAATGTGTGCGGCACGGCTTCCTGGCCGTGCGGGATTTCACCGTCCGGCAGGAGCCGAAGTGTGTGTAACCAGCCTAAGGCTATGGGAACTGGAAGAAAGCCATAAGAAGATAGTATTATTATTACCAGGCTCCCTCCACCATCTTCTTTACTATTTTAGAAAATTGGGCAGATCACATTTTCACGCTAAACGTATGGGAAATCTATTTATTAAAAAAAGGTGTATATAAGGGCTTCAAAGACAATTTTATGAATTCTCCTCCAACTGACCTTTCATACATTTCTGTGATACTAAAATAATGTAAAAAAGTTTTTTTAGTAAATATCATCTTGATAAATATACCCTGTACCTATACCCCAACAGCACAAACTAATTTTCTATGCTGCTTCAGAGTCAACAGTTTTTTGCATTGAGCAAATTGTAACCTGATCTAGCTCCACACATAAAAATTTTAAATATTTTGCTCCCCCCCCCCACCTATTTATAGCCAAAGATCATGTGGTCAAGTATGTATTGCTCCAAGTGTGTATTCTGGCCACACAAGCCGGCAGTACCATGCTCACCAAGGTACCCTGGCCGTACCATGCTCACCATGACTGGTCAGCCTTGGACAGGGTATCTGAAGGAGTGGGGACCCCTTCAATAAAGAGCTACCCCCCAGGATTCATCCATCCAGGGCTGAAGCCCAGGGCTGTCCCCAATATCCGTAGGCAGTGGACACGGGTTTATACCTGTAAACTTTTTTTTTTTTTAACTGTTTTTTACAGTCAAACTACAAGTCCCAGCAGGCCTTCCCCACATGCTGGGACTTGGCAAATTCATGCCCAATTCTGCTTTTTTTTTTACATACAATCGGTCGAAATTGCATCAAAATTTGGGGAATTGAGCCCCAATTGTTCTGGTGTGTACCCAGCATTACCTTTCTCCACCGATTGACAATTAGCAAGAGTTGCAACTTTTAACCTAGACACCCAGTGTAATAAAAGCTTAAATCTCCTTTACTCCATACAGTACTTTCTACAGCAAAAAGCACAGTAACATTGTATACCACTGAAGGTGCATACACACTGTACAATTTTTTTGACCAACTTTATTAATTGTGGCCCTTCAGAACAATATTGGTCAAAATATCTTTCATTGTGTATGCCACGAACGACGAATGATGATACTCATACAGTATCCACTTAGTTGTTCATCAACTGTGCATGCAGCTTAATTTGGATATCTTTCATCTTTTGTCAACATCTTTCATCAACATCTTTCATCCAAGACACTGGGTTCATGGAAAATAAGTGTCTTTCAGTGTCCACACTGAAAGGTATTTTGGCCAACATCGTTCAGAAGGGCTACAAAAAATTGTACAGTGTGTATGCACCTTAAGCCTATTAGACTATGGTCCCTTATGCTGCCATATAAGGATTGTTTATTGGTAAAGGCAAATTGTTGTATTGTAAGTTATTTAGTGTATAATGTTGCAAATAACTTTAGCAGTTAATAGTAAAAATTTACTATGACTTAAGAGTAATTTGTTGACATTGAACTGTACAAATATATTGTTGCTAAATATTATGTTGAACAAACTCACCTATTTCCTTGTGAATAAGCATGCCAGGAGACATGTCCTGTAAAATAAAACAGAAATCCTCTATAACAACTGAATTTATTACCTGTGATTGACCTGTATTGATGTTACACAGTAGCATAAGTTCATCCCAGTTGCCCGGAGGCAAGATAAATATTGGTGACACCCTTCCCCCCCACACACACACACACACATTCACACACCAACCTTATATAAATGTATGTATGCATGTGTGTTATGTATATTATGTTTAAAAATAAAGAAACTGACTTCTATGCTCCTACTGGGAGGGGGAGTCAGCTACAGAAGTGATATCAATGGCTTTCAATTAACTGATTCAAACTATCAGGGGAGGAGAGGTGGGAGCAGGAGCCCGGTGGCAGATGACTCCATTGCCTCCCAGAGTTCTGCCTCTTATGTTACATATACAATGTAAAGGTCTAGTACAGGAAACTTGCCTCTCTGAATGGAGCGGGCAATTCAGAAAGAAGTACATATCCACTATAATGTTAGCGTCATGGATCTGTAAAATCATTAGAGGCAGAGTGGGCTTTTGGGTCATCATATTTAAATGGGGGGGGGGGGGGACACACAATCACCCAGCACCTCCTACTTAGCTGCTCCCTCCCAGAGAGGGCAGACAAGATGCTGACAACTATAATATATGCCTTTAGTTCAGTGCTGGATTAATAACAGTACATCACCAGTACTGTGACATATAACTGAGGGTTTGTGTGGCATGATGAGGGCTCAGCAGTGGTGCTGGGAGTATACTGAGACATAGAACTGAGAGTTTTGTGTGGCATGATGGGGGCACAGCAGTGTTGCTTCGATTATTTACACATAAACCTTTTTAATTTCATCCCCAACATATCACCAATCTTACAATAGTGATAAAGTAGAGAGTGATACAAAACTAGCCAATCAGCTCCTTAGTGTAATTTTTCATACACAGGGGCAGATGTATTAAGCCTGGTGAAGAGATAAATTGGAAGGTGATAACGCACCAGCCAATCAACTCTTAATTGTCATTTTTCAAATATAGCTGATTGGCTGGTGCGTTATCACCTTCTACTTTATCTCCACTTTATCTCTTCACCAGGCTTAATACATTTGCCCCACAGCCTGTGACATGACAGGTAGGAGCTGACTGGCTGGTTATTTATCACTTTCCACTTTTTGAAGCTTGGTGCATCTGGCCCTGACAATTTTATTGGTAGGGGTCTCCCACTAGTAACCCACCACACCTTTATCCAGCCCTGGTTGGGTTGAATATGGGAATGAACATAGATTTAAAAAAAAGATAACCCTGTACTTCATGTGTCATACAAGTCATCATTACTGGGGCTCAGAGCACGATCGTTGCTACAAATACCAGATTACACACTACAATGTAAATGTGTCTTTTCGCTAAAGCTACAGATGTCGGCAATTGTCTGGTACCACACATACATTCATTGCCATTCAGTGAATTATGTAGGTTTATAAAATGTTACATGGTTTCATCTCATAGCCAACACCTAGTACTTTATGCATAGATCACACTTTATGTCACCTTATCACAAAATAAGTACACAGACTTTGACTTATTAACTCTGTGTAGATACTTCAGTCCTTGATTGCATTGGGATCTTGCTATCTACCATGTTCCCACGTACTTCAGCCCTAGAATTGTTTTATGGCTTTATGGTGTTTCAGATTTGACAGCCGCCTGTAAAGATAGTAGCTTGCCACGATGCTGCGCAAGACTGAGATTATACCTTATTGATTGTATGCTGATTGACTCAACCTGGCAGCACATATGTGACACCTGCCGTATAAAGGTGCAGAGTAAGAAAGTCTAGGACTCCACATTTGTATACATCATGTTTAACTGTACATATGTGAGAACTTATACAGTGCACTGATTTATTGCTTCTCATTGATGTTGTTCATAGCTTGTTTATTGGGCCCGCCTGTTTTTGGAACAATGAAGACGACAGACACTGAGACAGACAAGTACCGGCATGTCCTTTCCATAGGCCACTATGGCCTTGTTCTAAAGTGGTGAATAAATTGTGGTCACACCACGGGCCTGGTTTGAAGGTGGATGCTAACAGACACTGAGGGTGATTCAGGTTGGTTCACAAAGCACAATTGGTTTGCTAATGAACAAAACCATGGGCCTTATTTTGGTTCATTCTTTCTGACAAAATCCTTCTTAGATGGACAAAACCATGTGCACTGCAGGGGGGCAGATGTAACATGTGCAGAGAGAATTAGATTTGGGTGAGTAATTTTGTTTCTGTGCAGGGAAAATACTGACTGCTTTAATTTTACACTGCAATATAGATCTCACTTTGAAGTAAAACCCCACCCAAATCTAATTCTCTCTGCACATGTTACATCTGCCCCACCTGCAGTGCACATGGTTTTCCCCATCTAAGAAGGATTTTGTCAGAAAGAATGAACCAAAATAAGGCCCCATGTGCACTGCAGTTGGGGCTGATGTAACATGTGCAGAGAGAGTTAGATTTGGGTGCGGTGTGTACTTCAAACTGATATCTATATTGCAGTGTAAAAAATAAAGCAGCCAGTATTTACCCTGCACAGGAAAAAAATAACTCACCCACAATTAACTCTCTCTGCACATGTTACATCAGCCCCACCTGTAGTGCGCATGGTTTTGTCCATTAGCAAACCAAATGTGCTTTGTGAGCCGACCTGAATCACCCCCATTATTCCAATATCTGAGCAGTTAATTATTACTGCACCTGCACAAATGAATGTGAAAACCCCTACAGCGCATGCAGCATTGCATACACTCACTATGTTTTTGCATATGGAGCTGCATATAATAGAAATGGCATGGCGAACTGATGGACATGCAGTGGGAATGTTGTGTGCGTGTCACTGCTAGCAGGCTGCTCTCTCAAATGCATAACTGCTTTTACTGAGGCAATATTCAGAAGGAGACACTGCAAGTCCCATACTTAATTATAAGCATACCTCCCAAATTACTCACGTCCGAGGTTGGGACTCCTGTGCGCAGCCCCACCACGTGCCTTGAAAATAGACATGTCTCAGGAAAAGGAAGGACTGCGATCAAGAGGTTTGCCCGTTTCGCTGCTGTGGGGGCAGGGCCGGTGCTAGGGTGTCCGGTGCCCTCCTGCAAACCATAAATTTTGCGCCCTTTCACATTGCCATTGCAACAAGCTGCAGCCCGATTGTGGGAGTGTATGCAATATGCGATCCTATGGAGGATCTCAGGTGCATGTACATATCAGTGCTGTGTCCGCAAAATGTTGCAGGCACTAAAGGTGCCCATTCACGCTGCGAGAATCGCATACGTTATGGGCTAGATCGCATCACACTGCATGCATGCAATGTGTGTGCAATGCGATTCGAAAGCAGGAGCGCACATCGCATCACACGCTGCTATTGCAGCATGTATGGCCACCTTTAGGCACATAACCCAGCCCATTATTTAAAAAAGTGTCTAAATTAATATAAAAAAATCTACAATTATTAAAAAATGTGTTATAAACATGTATAATAAAAGACTCACTGTTCTTTTGCTGTTTAACTCTTGTGCAGTCCCTCCTCTTCTATCTGCATAGGCAGGACGCTGAGGATGCCATTACACCCCTCTCGTGACTGAGGGGAAAAGGAGGGGAGAGAAGGAGGAGATGGAACTAGAGGAGAGGAAGGGGAGGCGGCGCTGCTGCCTGTCCGTCATTTAATTGACAGCTGACAGGCGCATGGGAGCAGTGGGTAGGGGGCGGGTCCGGACATGACATGTCATCCAGGCATTCACAGACAGCACTACATGCCTCAGCGCAAGTATCTCTGAGGAAGAGGGGGCAGGTCGCAGGAGGAGGACAGTGTGTGCGTGGTGCAGGGAGCTGCTCAGCCTCTCCATACTGCCGCCTGCTGTCAGACAGGCGCTGCGGGCGGCGTGCAGGAGGCAGTGACAGCGAAGGCTGAGGCAGCTTTAGCAGAGCAGGGAGGGAGACAGCGCCTTTTCAGCATGGCGCCTCCCTGCTTTGCAGGAGCTGCTGAGTGGGTAGCCCCGGCCCTGTGTGGGGGTATGGCAAGCGCTGTATGAGCTACTGGCCATGCCCCGATCCCTTTGACTCTGCACATGCGCACAGTGGCTATTCCTTGCTGCAATGACGGGCAGGGGGTACTCCCAACTGCCCCCCCTCTTTCCACCATGGGACACTGTGGGTGGGTCATGGGATAGTCCCAAAAAGAGTGAATGTCCCGCCAAAACATACCTCCCAACTTTAGAGGAACAAGGAGGGACACCAGCATGTGCATTTTGGGGGTGTGGCCTACGAATCGCATCAGTCCCATGAAGCCAAACCCCCATTTTGCAGCTCTGTGAGCTGTTGGCCATGCTCCCAACCCCTCTGCCTGCGGGAATAAATGCTGTGCACATGCATCTATTCACCGCTCCAAACTGCCCCTGCCAGGGGACAGTCTCACAAAAATCGCTGTAGTCTATGCCCAATTTAAGATTCATTTACTTCAATTCTCTGTTCTCCAAATGACTTGGACATCAATAAATACAACATGTTGGAATCAGCCCATACATGTTTGGCCCTCACAAGTGGTATATTGGTTAATGTTTTATAAAAAAAAATGGCGGCTCTGCCATCAATAATACAGAGCATTAGTTGACATGTCAAATTTAGCACATAGGACAAATTCACTTGTTGGTAAATCACTGCAAAAGCTAAATATATCACTATCATCTATGTTAGCAATGTATTGATGCTTTACAGATAACACATGTATAGGAGAGGACACAGCCTTGACAACTAAACCACTGTTCTTTCTTTACTAAATTGATGACAATTTGATTTGCATAGGCCCAGTTATGGTGGCAATTGTTTACAGACTTCTGATAATGTTTGTCCAGGTCACTTATATGGCAGCTATCAGACTAAAGGGATTAAACTGCACCTTCAAACTACATATAACTACCTGCCGTGTGCTCAGACAAACACTTGCTTGTTCCTTGATATGAAGTTATTTGCTTGTCTTGCACAGTTTTAAAATCAACTTGCCTATTGTTTTGCAATGCTGCCTTATCTGGTTTAGGTTTATCTCCGTCACACCCATGTGACAAGGCAGGAACTAATTCACACAACAGTTATTCATAATACAAAACTTAAAAATCTACCTCGTTATTTTTTAGAGCATGTGATATAGAGCAGAGAAGGTCAACGATAATGGCTACAATTATTCCTACTTGTTTAACCATCCATTACAATGGTCGCTGCCCTGCAAAGCCTTGTAGATCATTTTGCCAATGAAAAGAGCACAGTGTGCCACAGTAAGTATGTCACGCTGACTCAGTTATCCTGGCAATGTCACATATGGCTCAGTGCAAAAAGAAGCTGTTCTTAAATGAGTTGAGCTGGTTGTCTGATTTTGTAAAAGACTACTCATTAAAATATAGTTCTTTTAAACTTTTTTTTGTTTTAGTTTTTTTTATTTCAGATGTCGTGCGGTGCAGCCATCAGATTGCAGGGGCCTTGGGTGAGAGGTGGAGCCCTCACAGGGTTCTGTGCTCTGTGTGGCAGCTCGCTTGCACACCCCTACTTACAGCACTGCTCAAATCATCTGTAAATTGTAAAACACCATAAGGCTCATTTGATGCCAGCACAAATGCTTCTTTGTCAGGTGAGTTACTGCGATTGTCATAGGTTTCTGGGATTAAATGACCATTTTGGCAGACCTTGTAAGTATGGATTAGGTATACAGCTATGCTTTGTTCTGTATCCAAGTAGAAAAGTTTTTGCAGTATGCCATTATAAGATGGTGATACTGAAAAAGGTGCATTTAAGCTAACACCAATTGTGACACATGTAATAAAGGTGGCCATGATGTTTTCTCACTCAAATGAGTGACAGATACTTGGACTAAGGCTGGGATGCATCAAACTAAAAGTGTGGTAAAAACCCATGAATCACAGTAGTCTAATTTCTGTAAAAGGACTCTTTTATACAGTATCATCACCATATGACAAAATAAGCATTAATATAGGGAGCAAAATGGCGGCATGTGCAGAAGTACACAAGACACATCTCCCATTTTTAAAGCTGTGTATAGACGGCAAGATTTGGCCAGGCCATTTTGACTAGTCAAAATTGCCTAAAGGATAGCCAAAATCTCACTGTGTGTACGCTGCAGGCGATGAGTGCACTTATGTATTAAATAGCTTCCCTTCTGGACTTGTAACTTGGTGGGACTGCTATGCTATTACTGATGCCTGTCCTTGTGTTTCCCTCCTATATACCTATAGATTGTAAGCTTGCAGCAGGGCCCTCTAACCCCCAAGTCTGTCTGTTATTACCCAGTTTGTTTTATCACTGTCTACTATTGTAAAGCGCAACGGAATCTGCTGCGCTATATAAGAAACTGTAAATAAATAAATAAATAATAAATGAATAAGTGATGTTTGGCTCCACAGTGTTGCTATCACCTGGCAAAATAGATAGTACAGGCAGGGCAATTTTGACTCACTGATCTGTGAATGGTTCTGTCAAACTCGCCAGCCTGAACTTGGTCTATTTGTTTTGCGATTTTTGAAAATGGTTTCCAAATATCGCACCCTATTAAATTTGAGAATTGTATACTTTAATGGGAATATAATGGGAAAACATCTGGATGCGAAGTGTGCACATTTTCTGATAGTCCAAATTGCTCATTTTCACCGCATTTTAACTGCCATTTGGTCAAAATAGGCGAATTCACCATTTTTTTGCGCAAAAATGGCAAAAGCCTAAAATTCGCAAGGTCTTTATGAGTTTTTCATGATTTATTTTTGCATGTCAATGATGACACCTAAACGTGTGAACCCACAATTATTGTTCTGTGTCCCATCACATGGCTCCCTTCACTTCAGCCAGGAGCCTGGCTCCGCTACCATGGTGCTCGGCACACTATACCTTTCCCAATCATAGTCCACGTGGATGTTGAAGTATGAAATAAAATAATTCATGTAGAACTTTCCATGTGTTTAACATTGCCATGTCGACTTTTTGCTTGTGTCGATCCTTTGTCTATATCGACCTTGTACAAGTTGATCATATGGTGTTGACCTATTGACTGTCAACCTAGACTCTGTTGACCTATGATTCGGATCCAGGGCTGGGGACAGATTTGTGATTGAATAACTCTATGGGGTGTATTCAATGCCGTGGGCGAGCGGCGACAACAAGCAGGGCTCCCTGCTCGCTGTCACCACTCACCCTGTCAGTATTCAACGCAGCCCCCACATACGCCAATTCCCCCTCACTCCGTTTTTTGGGCGATGGGGAATTGCCGTATGTGGCTCCAGAAGCAGCGAGTTTTCTGCATTAGCCGCGGGTCTCGCTGATTTGGGGAATTCTCGCCATCCTGTGACGGCGAGGATTTCCCCAGAACATTGAATAGGGCGAGTGGCTGGCGAGGGGGTTAAACAGCGAGGATCGCTGGTTTTCTGCAATCCTCTCTGTTTAACCCCCTCACCGGCCGCATTGAATACTACCCTATGACTGCATAAATGAGTTATATAATAGAAGTACAGGTATGGATTTTACCATAGGTACTGATGTGATAACTGCATGACTTCTACCAGAAAAGGCAAACACAGTTTTGCGCTTAAACATTATTAAGTAGAATACAGATAACAGTAATAATCAATTCACCTAAATGAACAATTAACCTTCAGTCAGGTGCAGCTGGCACTCGCAAAGCTGTTCTTGCTCCCCTCTCTGCCTCAAGGGGTCGCAGGGGCATGTCCCTCCTAGTACCTTCCAATCTCTAGGTGCTGTTCGAAACCCCCGCATAGTCAGTTTTCTCACCTCCTGCGGGAAGTGTAGTGACCCTCCCGGCCTCTCAAGCCCATTGTATCTGAACTCGTCCAACTTTTGAAGGTTCATATTTCCATTTTATTTTCATCACAATTGTTTATTTTGCTAATTTTATTAGGTTGTGGATATTTTGCAGAAATATGTAGGTTTGTCCAGGGTGGCCTCTCCGACACACTGGGTCACTTCAATGATCCAGAGAATTCCCCGCCATTCCCTCCTCTAAAAAGATGCAGAGGCATCACCTGTTCTGCAGAAATGGGTCACAGATGGATCTCAAATTATGAATGCCATACAGTAAATGTCACAAAGCGATCTGCTTGCCCCATGCAGATATGGTCTGCCAACCTTGCACTTCACTGTGCCAATGCATCTCTACTGCTGAACTTTCCAACAGTGGTACCTAGTGAGAATGGCTCTACTGTGCCTATATTTCGAGTTTTGTTCTTAATTTGAATGTTCATTTGATTTTTTTGTTATGAAAACTGAAGGCGATATCATGGCGGTCTTATATTTCAGTATTTTTTTACTTGCTTTGAGATTAATAAATTATGTTTTTTTTAACCAGATTTTGAATATTCTCTCTTTATACATCTTAATGAAGGTCACTAATCACTTTAAGAGCATTAGAATTGTGTTAATTAGGTGCTATTTTCTAACAGGCACCTGTCGGGGCCACTGTGCCAGAACCCAGGAGCCCCAGAGGTGCGCCTGGCAGAGGCTTAAGTGGCTGGATAATTTACACCATGCAAAGCACAATAAGAAGTATATTTCTTAATGTGGTAAGACATGACTTTTAAGTAGACAAAGAGATATTTGTAAAGCAAAATACTAATTTAAATTAAAAGGACAAACTATGCCAATCAATGGCATTACATTTTAGCACAGACGTTAAACATTTGCTGTTTTTTGTCACCTTGACAAATGAACACCATTGTCCTTTAGACTTAGACATACAGCTTATGTAATGCAAACCATAAAGATAGAGCTTATTTTGTTAGTTTCACAAAAATGGTTTCGGCTCAACCTACTTAATCTTAAAATAACAAAGGTGTGAGGACCTCCCTACTACCCACAACAAATATACACTTTATTTAACCACTTTATTGCCATAGCTTTCTACGTGATGTTTTCTCTGGCCAAAATGCCATCAGTGGAAACACAATGGGGGTAATGCAGACCTGATTACATGAGCTGAAAATTCGCAAACCGGGTGATTATCAATAGACTGCACATGCGCAAGGCCGTTCTGTGATAACATCCTGCTGGTTGTTTGAACGCTGGCCATATGCAAATTAATTGAGAGGAAGCTGTCGTATGCAGGGTGGTAACTTGTTGCTTTCTGGGAGTGTCAGGGAAAATGCAGGCGTGTCCAGGCATTTGGGGTAAGGCGTGTGATGTCAGCACCGGCCCCAATCTGACTGCTTCTATTGTACCCGCCTAATAAGTCCTGGGCTATGCACAGACTGCACCCACTAGAACAACCATTGCAGAGTGCACATCGTGCTAAACAATTAGAAGGCTCGTACAGGGCGGGATTTCTCTCTGGGCAACATCTATCTAATTGCAGAGTAATTGCAGGCCTCTACTAAATCATGCCACAGCAATCGGGTCTGAATAACCCTCAATGTGTGTGTGTGTATATATATATATATATATATATTCCAAAAGACCGGCACTCAGGTCTTATGAGTGGATGCCCCAGAGTACTGGCTCCGGTGCCCTCTGGCAAGAGGGGATAAGGCCTCAGCAGTATATAGAGTGAGAAAATAAGCGGCACTCGGAGACTTCAAAGGCTGGTGAAACGTGGAGGATGTTAAATCCATGTGCATAGAAAACGAGCTCCGAAACGTTTTCTATGCACATGGATTAAACATCCTCCACGTTTCACCAGCCTTTGAAGTCTCCGAGTGCCGCTTATTTTCTCGCTATATATATATATATATATATATATATAAAATATGTGAAAGCAGGATCAGAAATGAGTATAAATATGGATGCCTGTTCATTCCCCATTACAACCTGGAAAAGGTTCTATCTAAACCATTGGTTATATTAGGGCTACTGTATCCTGACCTGAGTATACATCTAACTGCTACCCTATTCCCACAACCTTCCCAGGTGTGTGTATATATATATATATATATATATATATATATATATACACACACACTCTTCTCATGGTCTGCATTTTAACTGAGATCTATCATTTAAAAATTTACAGTCTCAACCGATGCAGCCTATAGAAGCTGTGGGTATGCGCAAATACCTGCAAGATATAGGCCCAGGCACCAGGAACTGGCGCAGAGGTAAGCAGTGTTGAGTGGCTGCAGCGGGGGTTTGCTTGCAGCATGGCCAGCAGCAGCTGCAGCCCCCCCCCCCCCCCCTCCAATGAGATAGGAGCCACCCCTGAACAGATTTATTCTAAACTTTATTGGTTCTAATCTTCCTGTATACCAAGGACCCTACTCGCTCCCTAGCAGTGTGTTTTTGTCTATTTCCATGTGAACAAAGGTAG
This sequence comes from Crinia signifera, assembly GCF_055691185.1. NCBI lineage: Eukaryota > Metazoa > Chordata > Amphibia > Anura > Myobatrachidae > Crinia > Crinia signifera. The sequence goes on along the minus strand of NC_139219.1, from coordinate 230,147,573 downwards.
ATCTATTTTTCCTATAGGACAAAGAAATGAAAATACGTTAACTAAAATTATTATTTCATAAATTTACATTGTAGATTTGTTAGACAACCAATACTATAAAACACTGCACACAATGAAAACAGATATACATTAAAAAAAGGTAGAACAATAAAATATGTGAAATAAGACTGATACCAATTGGGACCAGTCAATTCACAGTACCTGGCGCTCTTATTTTACAAATTGATTTCTGTACAATAAATGTGCACATGTGTAGTATGATTCCACTAGCTGCTGCACATGTCAAATGAGCTAGCCTTTGCTCATAAGATCAAGAATGGGAAAATAGTTTTTTTTTTAACACATTGCGCTGCTAAGTGGATAATGTACTGAGTAATAATTAATGACCAAAAATAACACTGGACACGCTTTGTAAAAGTATCATTTATATATAATAAAAAAAGGGGAAAAGCATACAATTATGCAATACAAGTTACACTAAAAGCACCTTAATGATTGTAAAAAGCACAAATATCTCAATAGTAAGGCAAATGTGTCTCCCAGGGTTAATCAAGCTCTCCAATGAAACAAATATATTTGCACAGTCTAGCGGGTTAATTTTAGAAGTTGCAGAAGTCCAGACTCCAGAACAAACATAAAAAATAAAAATAAAAAATGCAAATGATGCTAATATTTGGGGTCCTTTACATGTTCCTTTCCCTGTATCATCTTGGTTGTTTCCCCAATAGGCACCTCACACATAGGCAGATTTAGACTTCATGGGCCCTAGGCATAATACCGGTGTGGGGCTCTCCTCCCTCTAACAGTCCATAGCACTATATTTTGCTCCTTACTGCAAACAGCATTGCTAGAAAACCTTGGCGTGGCATGTCTACTGATAAATGCTCAGCTGCGTGAACATCGGCATAAAGTACAAATTGAATCAGGCTCTAGGTCTTTGGGAACTAGGCTTAATACCTGTGTCACATTTAACGTAAACTGACTGCCCATATACAGTGGATGAATCCACTTTGTGTGTCCAAATACTTTTTCTCCTATCAGAGAACATCAAAGCGCTTCAGGAGTGTGGGTAGAGTTCTGTGATGTCATAAAGTTACATATAAGTCTCTCAATGCTTCTCTGTGAACATTTTGGACAATCGGGGTATCTTTATGGGGCCCCTTTGGACTTCCCCATTTACAAACCAATTACGCCCATTCACTTGAAGCATTGATGCTGCATGTCATTGTCAAAAGCTAGCTCAATCTAGAATTGGAAGCCACCCCAACCTAGTCTCTCCTAACACTCACTTCTACAGTACATCTGCTTTCAGACTAACTATGGACCACTATCTTAACCAGGCTAAGATACTTCCTTTGCTGTAACTAAGCACATACAAGTTAAATAACTTAAGGAAAATACAGTGCTGATGCACACTCTACACTAATTATACAGTATTAAGCTCTGCTATCTAATATTGAGCAATATCGAGGTTCTTGGTATATTTATTGGCCATGAAATACTGGCCCACCAACCAGCATCTACATGATTTCGTCTCTGATGGGTCCCTAATTCTAAGTTTAAATCTGGGGCACGGGACTCCAAAAAACAGCGAAAGCCAGTCACCCCAGGGAAGCACCATAGTAAAAAGCTGAGCTGTTAGTGTTGGAAATGCTATAAAGTGTAATATTAATAGAAAATATAATAGTGTTAAAAAAGTGTCACACTAACCCAAGGGGAGCAGCGCCCCAAATGCATCCCTAAAAAATGACAAATTGTGCAAATGTGTAGGTCTTAACCTTCATTGTGCCTTTAGTTTCAATATGCAGTCTTTAAATGCTAGAGACCATATTAGATAAAACCATTTAGAACAGGTGGGTAGAGTGCTACTCTATGTTGAAGGAGTCCCAGCCTTCAAGTGTACTGTGTACACAATTTTGAGTATATGGGGGAAAGGGATCTTGAACTGCACACACAACATACATAAAGAGGTACAATCATGCTGGGACTTTTGTGTTTGTGTAATTACGTTTTTACTTGTTTTGCATATTTAAGCTTAAAGTTCTGCTCTAAAGTATTGAAACATTACTGGAAATCACCGTACATTAAGACTTGCTATTACTAGCTACATTTTGTATTGCTAGTTGTACAAGCACCGCACGGTTAGCAACAAATTACAAGCTTGTTGTTTATACAAATAACATTTATTATCGAGAGTGTCAGTGACTTTTGCAATGTTTAAGTCTGTCTGTGAATTGGTTAAACAGGAAGACTAAAGGTTTCTGTTCCTTGTGAACTGTTCCCATCCCTTGTGGTTTGGAAATCCTGAATTTGTTTCTTTTCGCTGTGCTGATTGATGGGGACACACGTGGCTATAGATAGGATGTCTTTGTGTTTTCTAAACACACCACAGTTCCTCTTCCCTGACTTTCTTTTTTCTCACGGTCTCTGAAAAGGTGATATGTGTGGGACTGCCTCAGTACAGGTGCAGATCAGATACTGAGGAAGAAGGAAAACCATTTCTTTCTTTCTTTCTGTATTCTTTGGACTCCAAAAAAAAAAAAAGCCTTTTCAGTATAGTTTGGAGTGTTTCTTCAGATGACTCAAGGTTTGCTGGCAGTCAGTGAGAACTGGAGTGTGAGAAAGTTAGTCAAGCAAAGAAGTAGTAAGATAATCAGTGAATAAGAAAAAACTATACTTCTGTGGAAAAATGCAGCTGGTGTTTATTACATGTATACATACAGAATGTCAAATAATGTAGGTGAAATATAGACAGTAATAGCCCCATTTATCTTTTGACATAACACAATATATAGCAAGCTTGCTATAAAGCGCAATACTTGGATATGTACTTCGTTCTTATACTTGTTTCCACTTGCACTTGGAGATGTGGGTCATGTGAAAGCTCAGTATAGTAGAGGCTTTAAGACAACTTTAGGGCAGATTCTCTAAACGCCTGATTTTCAAAGCTGCAGATGATTGTCGGCTTTGGCCGATGTTTTTCACGTGAAATTAGGTATAAATAACCTTGGCTTTGCATTAATTACTGTTACTTTATTAATTATTATTTATTTACAGTTTCTTATATAGCGCAGCAGATTCCGTTGAGCTTTGCCATTTGAAAAACGTAAGACAAAGCTGGAAATCATTGGCGGTTTGAAAATCCAACTGATACTGAATCTAACACTTTGGCTTACATGGTTCTTTATGTCATAGGCAAGTTTACAAGTGGAAGAAGATGACAGCTGTCTTGTGGGCATGTTATGGGAGTGTTGCATTACCAGATGCACAGCCATTTCCACAGAGATCATGTTCAGATGTTGAAACTGCAACTGCCATGAAGCAGATGCAAGTGTTGTTGGTGGGTGCAATAATGCAACAATGGGATAATGGTGTACTGTATGTGCTGAATCCACAATCACTGATGGTGTGACAGTGCACAGAAGTGTAGAAAGTGGGTGTCAAAGAGGGTGCTTGCAGGGCTGTCTTAACAGTGTTGTAGGCTCGTGGGAAAGCAATGCAATGGGACCCTTGCCCACACATTTGCAGGAATACAGTAAATGGGTAAAGAAAATCCTAAACTACCACGCATCAACGTTCCACATGCTTACATACAGTTAGCACTATGATTGGTGGATAATTCCAACCATCTGCCAATCAGCACCACTGACAGCCATTCACTGTCTGGCTGCACGCTGGGAGACAGGTAAAGAATACTACCTATATTTATTCCGGCGTCACAGCAAGTTATTAGACTGTCTAAACGATGCAAAGCCTCATTTCCGGCCAGGTCAGTATAGCGTAACGTCACTTCCGGTCAACGTATTTTGTTCACAACAATGTTATTTCATGTTAAAACCTACTATTCACATTGGAATCCATAATTCTTATAAACTAATCTAGATGTACGCTAATGAAAGATGCTCTATACTTTGGTTAGGACATAATATGATAGGTTCATAATGAGACAAGGTCAGAATGACCCTGGATTGACCCAGGAAATAAAACATTGGGTTATATAGAAGATAACTGATCTTATGGTTTTAAAGTTTGTTTTTTAATATTATTTATATTTTATATTGTATATACTATTTGTATCTGTCTCCGAGTAGTCTTATCCGATTATTATTTATGGTATTTACAAGTGAGTCAATTATGCATGTTAATGAGCAAACAGGAAGTTTGGGTTTAAATACCCCTAAGGCACACTTACCAAGACACCTTGATAAAGCTGACAGGGGTCAGCGAAACGCGTAGGTGCCACAGCCGGATCTCCCCCTTTGCCACAATTTTGGACTTACCTGCCACACTTTCTGGACCTGAGCCCCCAATCCCTGGGAGAACTTTTACCATCTTTTGGACCCACACCGCATACATCGTTGAGGTCAATTCCAAGTGTTGGGTAACCTTGGCCCTAATTCTTCAGGATCTATGTACCTCCAGCGGTCCCCCCAAGGACTTTCCACAAGGGACACATGCCCGGTCCAGTGCAGGTTATACCATTGACAAAGTCCTAAATTATACCAGCTATCATTATACTTGCTTTTTTAAAATTATCCGGATCAATTGTTATTATTATATATATTTACTGTGCCATTAAACTGTTATTTTAGAATTTCGATTCACTTGTAAGAATTAATTTTTAGCGCTGCTTCCACTTCTTTCTTGTTTTTTAAAGAATACTACCTCCCTGCTGTGATTGGGTGTAATTCACAGCCAGCCCCTGCTCAAAGGCAATTAGAATCGCGTGGCCACTGACCAGTGTGCCGATATGTTAAGATGCCCTACTTGTGCATTCAGGCACTCGATCACAAAGGGAAGGCTGAAACTGGCATTTGCATGTTGTCAATAGATGCCAGTCCAACCCTAAATTCAGCCCATAATGCACTTATCAGGGAAGTGCGGTGAGGTAACTGGCTACAGAGGCACTGGCTAGTACCAGAACCAGATTTACAAGCAATATATGAGCCCAAGGGTTCATGTGTGTGTATTATACAAAGGTTTGGTGATTTTGATCAGAGATGTGCAGAAAAGGCCGGAAGTGGCTCACCCGTCATAGACTTTTTACTCCAGAGGTTTCACTATAAAACTGATTCAGATAATACAATGAAGATATTTATAATATTGTATTTTATTTTCAAAACTCTGTAGTATAGTGTATAGTATGACCGGAAAGTCTCTGCCTCAGCTCGTCACTGATTAACATAATAAATAGGTATGAGGCTACATTAGACACATTCATTATAATGCTTTGGCGCAATATGGCTGGGTTGACTGGTCAGTAATCACATCTTTATCAATTATGATCAACATTAAGGGGGGAATGCAATCTGGGATCATGGCTGTCGATCCCCGCCGACAGCCATGATCCTGGCCCGTTTGCGGTCATATAGACCGCAAAATGACAGATGGGATTCAGTGTTCCGACTGCCCATGGGCACAAAGGGGGCGTGGTCGCTAAAATGGCCGTGGATTGTCGATCTGCGGCCCAGATAATGACAATCCACGACTGTTATCGGCAGAACAGGCCCAACAGCTATAGCGGCGGCACATTGCATACCCCCTAAGTCATTCATGACAAGATGTTTCTTGCTGCCTATCAATGTTTGCCCAATCCTGCAAGATTTTTTTGACAACTTGATGTAAATTTCCCACTTTAGTATATTAACAGAAGCTCTTTACATATGTTATAAACCTGAATCCATTGCTAAATGCTAGACATTCACATTTCTTTTTACATTAGCTTTTGCATATATGAAATACACAACACTGCATTGCTTTTAGGGCATTATTTACGGAGAAATAATAATACATTTTTTTTTTAAATTCGATAATTTTTATTGAAAATTTTACATATTACAACTTATACAATGCAATAACAAGAAAAATTGGAAAAATAGAAGATGAAAGAGAGGGAGAAGAAAAAAAAAAAAGAATCAGAAAATAGAGAGAAGAAGGAAGAAAAAAAAAAAAAAAAGAAGGCAGAAGACAAAATGACATCTGGCAGTGTGCAGCACGGCCCACCCATTGGTGCCATCATCATTTACATACATTCTTTAGGTTTTTTATTTTTTACCATCTAGTCTGGAGATACCTTGGACAGACATATTATCAAGAAACAATAAACGCATTTATTTCCCAGAACCATGTAATGTATTATAGGATTTGGATTGCTGAATAAAGCATGACAACCCATCTTGTGTGTTTATAGAGTGTCTACTTGTGTATTGTTAGTCAGAAACACGTGATTACATGTTCCCACTCAGCCCGTACCCCATGTAGTGTTACCTTACCAAATATACGTTCACAATGCTCGATAGAGCCTAGTCAGACTGACGCATGAGGGGCGAGTCAGCCCATCGGTCCCATATTTTGTGATAAGTTTTTTTGGAGCCCCTGGCAGCATATACAAATTTTTCATGTCTGATCACCAGGTTAGTCAAACCCGTCCACTCTCGCAAGGTAGGACCCTCTGATGCGAGCCATTTTCTAGCCACACATACCTTGGCAAGCGCACATAGGTTGGTCACATATCTTAGCATATATTTATCTGGCCCGTCCACCTCTAATAGTGCCAGAATACATAGTCGTGGGGTGAGAATGTCACGGGGAACACCCGTGGAGACAATAGAGGAAATTATTTCCTGCCAGAAGGATGTGATTATTGGACAGCTCCACAGCAGGTGCCAAAACGTGCCCCCTGGGGAGCTGCACTTAGGGCATCTGGAGTCAGTCCTACCCCCCATCCTGCACAACCTAATGGGAGTCAAATAAACCCTATGCATCACATATAATTGCACCTGCTGGTATCTAGAGGATGTGGTGGAGATGTGCGGGCTGCTCAGTGCTGTCTCCCAGTCCTCATCAGTAATGGGGCCCAGATCCTGCTCCCACGCCTCCTTAATGGAGGGCAGGCCAGGGGCATGGTGCGCCGCAAGCAGGGCCGCATAGAATCTGGAGACAGCCCCAGGGGGCCCCGTCGACGCCAGCAGACTCCTAACAGGCGAGCCGCTGAACGCCGGGGGGTCACCAGGGAACTGTGTCTGACAGGCATGTCGAAGCTGGAGGTAGCGGAAAAAGTGTATATTTGGCACCTGGTATTCGTCTTTAATTTGTTGGAAAGATTTAAGTATGTTATTTGAATAAATTTGGCCAATCGAGGTGATGCCCCATGTGCCCCAGAACTCCCTAATCTGAAGGCCCTGTAATTCTGGGAATGCTCTAGTGCCATCCAGGGGGGTGTCAGGGTCATGTCCCTTTGTTGACAGGAGTCGACCGGATTGTCGCCACACCAGGATCGCTTGTTTAATTATTGGCATCTTTATTAGCTGTACGTTGTCACTTAGCAACAACTGCAATGGAGACATACCTGGCAACCTATTTGAAATGAGTACTGTGGGCAGCAGGTCCGCCACGTCCTCGCCGACCCAATCCACCAGCTGCGCCAATTGCGCTGCGATATAGTAGAGACGGAAGGAGGGGATAGCCATGCCGCCACATTCGCGTGTCATTGTAAGGGTATTAAGCTTAATACGTGCCCTCTTGCCGGCCCAAATAATAGAAGAGAGCAGGCTCTCTATCTTCCTGAATGTCTGGAGGGGTATATATATCGGGGAGTGTTGCAATATATATAGGAGCTTAGGCTGGGCCGTCATCTTAATGAGGCTTATTCTCCCTGAAACGGTTAGGGGCAGCTTCCCCCAGACTGCGATCCTAGAGTGCAGGTAGGCCAGTTGAGGTTGAACATTAAGGGAGACGTACTGGGACGGTGTATTAGAGATGCAGATCCCCAGGTATTTAAAAGAGTTAACCCACTGGAGGGGAAGCTGGATTGCGGGATTTGCTGGGACGTCCCCTGAGAATGGTAGAACACAGGACTTATCCCAATTAATTTTTAGGCCAGAATAAGTGCCGAACGTGTCAATTATTTCTAACAAGGGAGGCATAGAGGCAGCGTAACTGGAGATGAATAGCAAAATGTCATCCGCATATAGCGCAATTTTTTCTTCCAGTCGTCCCACCCTAAACCCCTTGACCGCTGGTGACATACGTATCAAGCAGGCCAGGGGTTCCACCGCGATAGCAAACAGAGTGGGCGATAGGGGGCATCCCTGGCGTGTTCCCCTCTCTAGATTGAATGAGGAGGACACGAACCCATTTACAGAAACCCTAGCTCGCGGGGAGGCATACAACATACGAACCCATCTAATATATGTAGGGCCAATCCCCACTTTTGTCAGGGTATGCCAAAGGAATTCCCACTCAATTGAGTCAAATGCCTTGGCTGCGTCTAGTGAGACCACAATCGAAGTGTCCGCATCCCCGCGCGGGCTCTGCAAATGGGTATAAAGCCTACGTACGTTGATCATGGTGGACTTGCCTGGCATAAAGCCAGTCTGGTCGCTGTGGATAATTTTGGAGATCACCGTGTTGAGGCGAAGTGAGAGTATTTTGGCAAGAATTTTTATGTCTGTGGGGATCAGGGAGATGGGCCTGTATGACTCCACTAAGCATGGATTCTTATCCGGCTTCAACAGTACCACTATATTTGCTTCGAGCATGGATTGAGGCAGGGAGCCGTGGGTAAACACCTCATTATATAAGTTCAATAAAATAGGGGCATAGAACGAAATATGTTTTTTGTAGAGGTCTATAGGAAGGCCGTCAAGGCCTGGGGCCTTGCCAGCTGGGAATGATCTGATGGCTATCTCCACCTCCTCCACCCGGAGGGGCATATCAAGAGCCTCCCTGTCCTCCGATGTCAGTGAGGGCATATCAATTTGATCTAAGTAGTCCTGTATAGCCTGGGCATCGTAGATCAACTTGGAGCTGTATAGGGTTTGGTAATAGTCTACGAATTGACCCACAATATCCTGAGTGTTTGTGTACGAGACTCCCTGGGGGGACAAGATCCTGCACACGGTGTTACTAGATCTTTCTGAGTTAGCCAGCCGCGCCAGGTAGCTGCCTGGCCTGTCCCCAAATGCATATTGAGAGTGTCTAGTGTAAAGTAGTTTATATTTGGCTTTTTCCTCAAGGCACTCCACCCACGCCTCCTGTGCAAGTAGCCACTGGCGCCTGGACGAATCCAGGCCATCCTTCAGGTATTGTTCCTCCCTATGTTGGCATGTGGATTCTAATTCCATTTCCCTCTGTTTATATGATTTTTTAAGGGCAGCTATTTTCTGTATCAGTGAGCCTCTGGTGTGGGCCTTGAAGGCATCCCACACCACTGCTACCGATGCCGTGTCTCTGTTTAGTTCCAGGAACTCCCCCCAAGCACCCACCAGGTCTTCTCCAGTGCCTAGACCCTCCAACCAGAACTTGTTAAGTTTCCAAAATGACTGGCCTCTGTCGCCTCCCAGCTGAACATCAAGGGTCAGGGGCGAGTGATCGGATATGCCTCTGGGTTCATAGCCGACAGAGTGGACACCGGGGAGGAGGGATCGAGACACCAAGGCCAGGTCAATTCTAGAGAAGGTGGAGTGCGTGGAGGAGAAACACGAGAACTGTTTGGCAGTGGGATGTCTATGTCGCCATGCATCCTCCAGACCCATGCCCTCCACCATTGCCCTGAACTGTTTGTGTCCAGACCTCACCAGCACTCTGGAGGCGTGGTGTACATCTAGTGTCGGGTCTAAGATATTGTTATAGTCCCCCACGCTAATGATGGGTGTGTCAGGGCAGTCTGCAACAAATTCTGCGGCCTGTTTAAGTACTTCGGCCGAATAAGGGGGGGGTACATATATGGCAAGCAGCAACAGGGGGATGGAGTGTACAGCGCACAGCAAAAACACATATCTGCCCCACTTGTCAGTCTTAACCTTCTCCACACTAAAAGGAACATTTTTGCGAATCAGGACTGCCACTCCCCGGGAGGAGGAAGTATGGGACGAGTGGTATACCCCGCCAATCCATGGCTTCTTAAGTGACATAACCTTGGTGCCCATCAGGTGTGTTTCCATCAGACATATTATATCAGCTTTATATTTACGAATTTGGTTAAACACCAAGGAACGTTTAATTTTGTCATTGAGACCACGGACGTTCCATGAGGTGATCCTAACTACGTTGGGAGCCATAAAACAGTTCTAAGGTCAGAATCGTAGTCTAGCAGCACATTGAATCTGGTTCTCCACAGACTCCAGTGTATGCATAGTAATATTAACATTGGGTAACCGCATGCACATAACATAATAAGAGAAAAGAAAAATAGAAAGAAAGAAAAGGACAAAGACAAAATACTCAAAGAGGACCAGCTTACAATCTGAGTTATCCTACAACTACCCCAACATCCCCCCACCCTGCATGTCTCCCGGAACTTTGACATACTTGGATCCCTGAACTATTAAGTCCCTTGGGGAAAGGAAAAAAAAACCCTTTCCTCCCTTAAGCAGTAACAGTTAACTAAACATTTCTAATAAACCGTGGGCAAAGAATATAATGACTATCAGGGGCAGGTTGCAGACCTAGCCCACCTACATTTATACATACGCTCTTTCAACACAGGATTAAGTCTGTCGCAGCACAGAGGGTGGAGTCCGCAATGTTATGTAGTGACAGTCAGATGTTTAGGCCCAGCAGCAACTTCTTAGTAGTATAACGGGTAGTAGAAAGCCAACACACTCAGGCATCATCCAGCACGGCCCGTCTGGCCGGTCTTGTGGTGTCCAGCCATACTGATGCCTCCTTTGGGGTAGCAAAAAACTTTGACTCGCCGTCCACGATGACCCTCAGCCTTGATGGAAACAGCATGGAATAGGATAGATTGAGATCTCTCAGGCGTCTCTTGACTTGAGCATATTGAGCCCGACTTTTCTGCACCTCCACCGCAAAGTCTGGGAATATCGATACTCGTTGACCATTCCAAGTTAGTGGACCTTTGGTGCGGTTTACTTTCAAGACCATATCTCTGTCTCTGTAATGGAGGAGCTTAGCAATGAGGGTACGGGGGGGGGCACCCGGTGGAAGGGGGCGCATAGGAACGCGATGAGCTCTTTCCACAGAGAAAAAGGGAGAGAAAGTATCCGTGCCATAAGTATCCCGGAGCCATTTCTCAACAAAGGCCTCAGGGTGTATACCCTCCTCCTTCTCCGGAAGACCCACTATTCGGATATTGCTTCTCCGTAGTCGCCCCTCCATGTCCAGCAGCTTGGTCTGAATGGAGGCAACTTGCGAGGATATGTCAGAGACCCTGTCGGTAAGAGGCGAGAATCTATCTTCCAATGTGGACGTACGAGCCTCCACTTCGCCCATTCTCTCCCGGACCCTCTGTAGGTCATGATGGATGATGGACAGGTCCGACTGAACCTGGCCCATCTTTTCTGTCAGCCTCTTTTCGCTGGAGGTCACGGCCTCCAATACTTTTTGCAGGGCATCTTCAGGACCCTCAGCTACCGGAGGTATTGAGTGCTGTGGGGAGGGTGCACGGGAGGAGGACTGATGTGACTCATCCGTGTCTGGTGCCTCTGAAGCTGTACGTGGGGTTCTTGCGAATTTTTCCAGCTGGGCGGCCGCCGAGCTGCGGTTAGTCTTCCCCATGCTGTCAACTGAGGGCAGGAGACTCCGCGGTCCCGCGAGCTGTGATCGTAAGGGGCCTAGTAAATGAATATACTGGCGTGGGCTGTGGTTGCCTAGGAAGGCTATATGTGCGTGGATGACAGACACAAAGGAGAAAGGAGGATATTCAGTCTGTCGTGTGCAGTGTAGCCTGTACTTTGATGGCAGATGGGCTGACAGTGAAGCGCAGAAGCACAGGAGTACAGGAGGCCCTGGACAAGTGGATGGTGTGTAGCTAGGCCTCTGGGGCACGCTTTGCAGCGCAGTTGTTACTCACTGTGTTCTCCCGTGCCTGTCTCCCCTGCTTCTGTGTGTTGCTGCTGGGAGCGCCCGGCAGCACCGACTCTGCCTCTCCCAAGATGGCGCCCGGGTCACAGCGCCGGGCCTGGAGGGTCCCTCACTCAACCCCGCTGTCTGTGGGCTGCTGTCCGCTGATGCCAGGCGGCCAGGCAGGGGGGGCCGCGCCGTCACACGATGTTAGAGACGGGCGCCGCGATCTCTCCCCTTCCCAGCGCGATCCAAGATGGCGCCCGGACCCGGCCGCCGATGACTGGCAGGGAGCCGCGGGGGAGCAGACAGTGCCTCGAGGTAGCCGGCGGGTGGTATAGGGCTCCGGAGTGCCGGGGGGACTCTATCCTCCTCCTGCTTCTTCCACCGCCAGACACTCCAAGCCGGGGATAGCGGGTAGCAGCTCGCCTACCTCCTCACCAAGATGGCGCCCAGGCCCAGATTCAGCGCCGGGGGGAGAGCGCTATGTATCTCCAGGGGTCGGCGGGCGGACACTGCGGGGTCTTCAGGGGTGTCAGGAGAGCCTGCTGCCTTCTCCACCTCGACTGCCAGGTATTTTTAACTGTTTTAGAGCGGTGCCAGGATCTTTTTAGGATTTTCAGGGCAGGAGCTGCAGAAGCACACAGCCGCTCACATGCCCAGCGAAGCCACGCCCCGAAATAATAATACATTTAACAATGCTTCAAGAGGTATTCATCTGCAGCAAGCTGCTGTTCCATTGGAGCATTAGAAGTATGTACAGTATAAGCCAAGTTTTGCCATGCTTACTATTAATGAAAGGTACATAAGAAAACTACTAGGATAGGAGTACTGGATAGTCACCTTGGTTATTAGTACTGAAATATTACTAAGTACTGTTCCATCGCTTGATACTTCATTGAATGATCTGTATGTAAATAGAATAAATATGATATAATGAACATGTGCATCATGAATGATGAATCTGGCAAAATACATCACAAAACTTGTGCTGGACCATCAGGGGCTGGATAATCAGTGGTGTACCTGTATCATTTTTTAGACTGCACTTGATACTTGCTGTCATGGTAGAAGATAGATGGTTACAATGAGCAATGTCTTTACTTTCCCACTTCTTAGAAGGTTTGATACTGTACATTTCCACCCTTCAGAGATCAATAACAGAGATCCATGTTAGTTGCTATAAATAGGCGAATCTAAGGGGTGGTCCGGGGGTGCATAAGACCAGCCATTAGACCACCAGCCGCTTAAAATTTGAAGAAATGACAGCCGGGCAGAGAGAGCTGTGCGCTGCCCGGCTGTTTAGTCTATGGAATTGCTTGTTGCCAAGGGGGATGTCTCACGCCGCTGGACGCACCTAATTGAAAGAAATGACAGCAGGGCAGAGAGCGATGTGCGCTGCCTGGCTGTAGTCTAAGCAGTGGCATCGATATTTTCAGTTTTCCCTTTGGACCGCCGGCAGCCAATCAGGAGTGGCATTGGTGGTATGGGTAGCTGCTCCTGATTGGCTGCCGGACCCCAGCGCGAGAACTGAAAATATTGATGCTCCTGCAGAGACTACAGCCAGGCAGCGCACATCGTTCTCTCTGCCCGGCTGTCATTTATTTCAGTTAGGTGAGTCCAGGGGCATGAGCCACCCCCCCTTGGCAATAAGCACTTCCTTAGACTAAACAGCAGGGCAGCACACAGCTCTCTCTCCTCGGCTGTTATTTCTTTAAATTAGGTGCATCCAGTAGTATGACAGGGATGCAGTTTAAATCCTGGCGGTCGGGATCCCGGCGTTCAGAATCCCGACGCTGGAATCCCGACCGCCGAAATCCCCTGTCTAGGAGTCTCCTTAACAGACCATTCTCAATGTGTAACAGTGTGGTAACAGCATAATTTATAAATGCATCCAGCAGACGGGAAGATGTATATACTGTACTTTTAATTATGCTGTTACCACACTCTTACACCATGAGAATGATTTGTTGTAGACCAAAACATTGGTGATGACTACAGTGTTGGAATTATATAGATGGGGGGGGGGGGGGGCTAGTAACTGTGCTAGACAGTTACCGAATGAATAAAAGATGGGTACATTTAATTGTAAAATAAAGTAAATATTACACATATAAATCGCATTCAAATTATTAAAATAATGAACAGTCACCAATGTGGATATGGATCCATCTTTACATTTGGAAGTCACTGAGTCCATTCCTGTGTTGCCCCGATAGTAAAGGTCCCCAGTGTGGTAGGCCAATGATAAATTCACATCTGCTTTGAATTGTAATTGCTGTGGCTGTAGGGGGTTTAGCATTCCCCTTTTCTCCTCAACGAATTAATGACACTTTTACAAATTGTATTCCATGGATGGCAATAAACCACAAATAACTGACGAAGGGAAGTCGGGCTGGTCCGGTCACTTGTGATATAGGTTGTAGGTTTTTAAAGTATCTGTCCATCAAATAAGGTGACAAGGAGTCCAAAATGCATTTCACTGCTTGTTAATGCAGCTATTTCAAATACCATTTAAAAAAGCTACATTAACAAGCAGTGAAATGCGTTCAGGAACTCCTTGCCACCCTATTTGTTTGGACAATAGGGTGGATCATGTCATTGTCAAGTTTAAAAACTTTGGCTAAGAACATAATCAGTCCAGTTACACCTAAATCTCTTATTCGTGTTTTATCCAAGTGCCTACAATCCACACCACCAACTCATCGTCAATTTCTTTCTCGATCAGGATCAAAAGTAGTCCTGCAGGCACTCGCATGACGGACTCCTCTCCTATCAGGGATTCCTCCGAAGAATCCTTCAGTGCTACACCTACTGCTGCTGCTTTTTTGCTGCTGGGAAGCTATTGTTAACCCAGAGAGGTAAAGTATAGTATAGTTTTTGGTATAGCTTTTTGTAGTGATCTATTTGCCACGACCCCTTGTAGGATGCACATCTGCTCCCTCCTCTCTTAAAACTCTCCTGGATCAGAATCAATTCTTTAGTCAGTGGTCTTGTGATAATTCCACAGTGATGATTTGTGTTGGATGTGGTCTAGACGACCCAAGTGACTGGTTTCTGATCCCAGAGAACATGGAAGTGAATCCACTGGCTGCAGAGATCAATATATTTGTGAGGCCCGATGTATAAAACCTTACATGTATGTGAGCAGTTGTTAGTAAAATTGTGAATTTTTACTATTCACCAGCGTGCGTCCCTTACCTAGTTTCTCTTCTCGTTATAATGCCAACCTGCAATATGGCAAATTTACAAATGAGTAACCCTTAGAACACTGTGCGCATACATATGTATAATGGTCAAGCAGCACTCGCATACTTTCCAATGATCACATGCTGGGGTGCCAATTCTTAGGTGCTTCTAATTTTCTGAAAGGCTCCTCATATAACCAACCAATATAGAGAGCAATATCACCAGGCTTCTTATCAGAAATACTTAACATAGTTTATTCAATCATCATAATAACAGGTCGATGTTTCGGGCCATGCCGGGACCATCGTCAAGACCACCGTGGAAAAAGACAAACTCATCTGTTTCCCCCTAAAGGTCTGAAACACACCTGATAGGAATCAGCCCACATATGCCACCAGGAATCATAGGTCACTGGAAGTGACATCATTGCTCATTACCACAATTCATAATGTTTATTGTAGTAAAATGATATATGGGGATATCAACAGAGACCAAACTTCAATGGATAATCACCCCCCTTGATATGTTATAACTCAAAGAGTTACCTGAACGTCAATGCAGACAAACATCACGCGCGGGCTTCCGTGGTCCATCCGCGGCTTGCGCTCTATCGAGTGGAATGCATAATCGGAAATGTGTCATCCCTTATCTCCGCCGTTGCCTAGCTGCACTAGAGGCATATCGTTGCTACATTGTGTCATTATCTGGTTACAGTAATCACGGTGTGCTCAATCTCGGGCAGTCTATAACTAAATAAACAGACTTAGGGACAGGGCCGGCGCTACCCACTCAGCAGCTCCTGCAAAGCAGGGAGGCGCCATGCTGAAAAGGCGCTGTCTCCCTCCCTGCTCTGCTAAAGCTGCCTCAGCCCTCACTGTCACTGCCTGCACGCCACCCGCAGCGCCTGTCTAATAGTGGGTGGCAGTATGAAAAGCTGCTCCCTCACCCTGAGTGCACACACACACTATCTGTCCTCCAAAGTCCTCCTCTTGCCCCCTCTTCCTCAACTGAAGGTCTTCGGACTCTTGTGCTGTAATAACAAAGAGCAGCGGTGACCGTGCGGTGTGGCAATGCTTGATTCCCCCCACCCAGTCTCTGTAAGCCTGTGCAGCCAGTACCGTGCCTTGCTCTCCTCTAACCTTTATATTTTTTATATATATTTTGATCATGGCTACTGGCTGCCGCAGCCTGTCACATATTGTGACAGGCAGCCAGCAGCCTGAAGAGCAACTCCCCTAACTCACTGACACTGTGAATGGCTGGATGTCATGTCCGGGTCCGCCCCCTACCCATTGCTCCCTGCGCCTGTCAATCAAATGATGAACAGGCTGCCTCCCCTTCCTTCCCTCTTATCAGTGTGCAGTGCAGCCCAATCCTCATCACTCTGTCCCCTCTATCTCCTCCCCTCTTCTTCCATCTCCTCCTTCTCTCCCCTCCTTTCCCCCTCAGTCACAAGAGGGGAAATGGCGTCCTCAGTGTCCTGCCTACGCAGATAGAAGAGGAGGGACTGTACAAGATTTAAACAGCAAAGAACAGTACAGTACGTCTTCTATTATAAATGTTTATAACATATTTTTTTAATAATTGTATATTTTTTTAATATTAATTTAGCCACTTTTTAAATAATGCCTACAACATTTTGCAGACACAGCACTGAGATGCGAGCGGTTTGCTAAACAGTGAAACATTTGCACAGTATCGGCTGCATCCTGGCTGCGCAGCCTATGGTAGCTGTGAAGCCAGATGCAGGCCAGCCATGTGTTGGGTTGTGTGTGATGTCACCCAGCTGTTGAAGCCCTCCACCTGACATGCCTGCATTGTCTCGACCACTCGCATGAAATGCTGAAGCAATGCCTCCACAACAGGCCATCAGCGGCGGGAGGGTGGGTGGTGACAGAGGCTTGCATTAAATGCTGAAGTGATGCCCCCGCAACAGGCCATCAGTGGCGGGGAGGGTGGGTGGTGACGGAGGCTTGCATGAAATGCTGAAGTGATGCCCCTGCAACAGGCCATAGGCAGCAGGGACGGTGGACAGTGCATACATACCTCCCAACTGTCACGATTTTAGAGGGACAGTCCCGATTTTCGGGTCCTGTCCCGCTGTCCCACCCGCGCCAGGCATTGTCCCGCTGCGGGGGGGTGGCAGTTGGGAGACCCCCCCAATCTAGTAGAATAGACGCTGTGCGCATGCGCATAACGTCTACTCTCGTATGAAAATGAGGTTGCGGCTAATTAGCATAAGCCGCGCCCTCATTTGCATACGCCCCGCCCCCTTTTCGGGCGCTCGAGTGTCCCTATTTCATCCGGACACAAGTTGGGAGGTATGGTGCATACGCTCCCACAAACGAGCTGCAGCTTGCTGCTATGGCTATGTGAAAGGGCGCAAAATTTAGGGTTTGCAGGAGGGCGCCGGACACCCTAGCACCGGCCCTGCTTAGGGACAAAGATTAATATATTAATTCACCACTAGTGGTATATTTAAACTACGCTATTAGTGATACCTAGCTCACATTTACTGCACTAGTTCAGGTGAGCTGATCACTGGCATGTCAGTAACACAAATAAATACATATAAATGAGAAGTTATACATGTAACAACAAATACCCCTAAAAAGATCATCAGACTTGCTCTACCAATCAATCTATAGCCACCCAAATAATTAACAAATACAGATGGAGCCAGCCCGCCATATCCATAGCGATGTCGTTGGTGGGGGCATGGCTGGTGGACGGGGATGCGCATCCCACTCAGAAAGCAGGTGGGGGCTGGGTGCTTCCCTGCCCGTCTGTCTCCGCTTCAGGGAGACAGGCAGTGAGCAGTCAGTGGCCGGAGATGGCTGCAGGGCTACCAACAGAATAGGGCACGCGAGTGTCTCATGCACCCCATTCTGGAGGATGGGCGGGGGACAGTGCATGGCGATAGAATCGCCAGGAGCTGCTCTAATCTGTATGTAAAAATAATACAGAATCAAAAAAAAATCAAAAAACACAATCAAGGATTGATTAACATAAAACTTACTATGTTAAACCATTGGCCGATGCAGCCCATAGAACCTGGGGTATGTGCATGCGCAGTACCGAGGCCAATACTGTGCATGTGCTGGTCCTGATGCCTGTCATCTACATTGTACAGGTGTCGGGAACCACGGCGGGGAGATGCTGGAATTGCGCCCATAAGGTAGGAGCTGCCGCTGCGTGTGTGTAATATATATATATAGAGAGAGAGAGAACCAGTGTAGTTGGCCCTCTTAAGTTTGTTAACAACTGCCGTGGTGCCTTCCTTAAAGTTTGCATACAGAGGAAGTTTTTCACATAGAGCCTTGAGAAAAACATCCTGGGCGAGATTCAGCAAGCTGAAAATGCCGTAAAAACCCCGTTTTCGGGGTTTTTACCGCATTTTCATATGCAGCAAAGCCCCATTGCTATGGCTTCGCTGCGGGGGAGTTACGCCAGTTCTTATTTGGCGTAACCCCATGGAAGCCTATGGGCTTCCCTTGGTGTCCCCCGCCGCCCCGCGCGCCCCCCGCCGATCCATGCCACACCCCCCTTACCTGTGTCCGGGCAGCCTCCTGCTGTGCTGCCCCAATCAGTGATTTCCTCCTGCCTGCACCACTTCGGAGTGCAGGGAGGAGGAACCGGAGCCCTTACACCAGTGTAATGGTTCCGGCAGGGAGGGGGGGACCCGGTGCACATTGCCGGGCAACGCTTTTGCGTTAATAATCGCATATGTTAGTGCATATGCGATTATTAACTATGCGAATGCCGGCGATGTGCACCGGAGATTATTGCTGAATCTCGCCCCCTGTGTGATGTTGAAAGGTCGGCTGCACTATGTTTTATATGCATCTTTAATAATACAGAACTTTCATCCCAGTGCAGAGTGCCGCCTCATTCCTGTATGCATGGGCAGTGCGCATAGAGATAGCACATAGCGCACACAGGAATAACTGTGTGTGTTTGAATATATATAAATATATATACTGTATATATATATATATATATATATATATATATATATATATATATATATATATATGCAAGAAAAAGCTCTAGTATCTACTGTAGAACATGTGTCAGTCAGACTTTGTTCATGACGGCCAGCCTTGGGGCGCACGAATGCAGCGAGTGCCGGGAGGCAGGGGGTGTGGGAGGCGCTGTATCTGCGCGGCCTGCCGCTGACACCGGGACGTGCTGTGGCAGGAGGAGCAGGCAGCGGGAGGCAGCCTCCCGGCAGTTCGCCCGCCACGCGTCACTCAGGCTTCGGGCGGACAGGAAGGAAGCGGCCGCCTGCGGGCAGACAGGGAGCCGCACACTGAGCAGCAGCAGAGAACACGACTCCCGGCTGTATGGGAAGGCCGGAAGACAGCGCTCAAGAGCTGAGCCTGGCTGCAGCTGTGTTACATGCAGACGCCGTCATCATCTTGTTATTATTGTATTGCTTATACTCAGTGCGAGGTTTAGTTTACTGCACTATGGTATAATATGGAATAATATAACTAGCCAACCCCCTAGCCGAAACTTGGTATAGCTGTCTGTGTCATTCTTTTCAGTGTTTGAAATACTGTAGTTAAGCACACTCCGCTGCATTACACGCTCCCCACAGTACTTACACACAGCTGCATTACATGGTATGTGCTCCCTGGGTTGACTATGTCTAGGGTGACAGTCACTAGGTCACCACGAATGGTCGACAGTTACTAGGTGGTCGACAACTGGAAATGTTCGACATACCCTAGGTTAACATGGGCTGAAGGTTGACACACGCTTAAGGTCGACACTCAAAAGGTTGACACCAAAAGAGTCTACACCAAAAAATTTGAAAAACGTGTGTAGACCTTTTGAATGTCGGCTGTTACCTAATCTGCTTCTGTTCGTGCCCATGCCTGCTGGTCCCCACCAATGGTCCCGACCCCCATTGTGGTCACAGGACCAGTGTATGTGTGGTAGATTTTTATTTTTCTCTTTCAATGGTCCTGGTGACACAGCTCAACACTGGGATGTAGGAGGGTCCGAAGGAGCCAGGCACCTATCCTAAAGTTTTAGAGGGTAGGCTCCTCCCCTACTGCATCCCTGGACTCTTCAGTTCGTGTTAGGTGCCCACTGGAGTGGGTGCTATTCTAAAGGGCTGCAGGAGCAGCCGAAGAATTAGAGTAGTTAGGGGATTTTTATTATTTTATTAACTTTCACCCTAGCTAGGTAGGCACAGTGTGAGGATTCTCATAGTGAATCCTCACACTGCTTGCGCAGCAGGAGCTGACAGAAGCGCGTCCTGTCAGCTCACTGTGCACAGAGGAGACACTGTCTGGTCTCCCTGTGCAGCGCTTATAGCCTTTTCTAAAAGGCTGCCTGGGCTCCGGAGTACCCTGAAACCGGCTCCACGTTTAGGTGGGGATCATGGGGGACAGGCGCTCCGTGATGGCGGCGGCCATTTTATGCGGAGCTTACACGCTGAGCTCCTAGATGAGAGGACAGCAGCGTTGTGACAGGCATGTTCCAAGTGATCCCCATTTGAGGGGGAGACACTGGAACGAGGAAATCCTACCTAAGGAGCGGCTTGCTGGGGGTGGTTGGCGCCAAAAGGTCACGGACCCCGCAGCAGCAGGGACCTGTGGTCTCTTCCTTCACTCTGACTTTGGCGCCTTTCAGAACGCTTGCAGCGGAGCTGAGCTGGCTTACTGATCCTGGCAGAGTGACTTGGATTTCCTGGGCATCGCTTCCCCGCAGTTGAAACCAACAGACAGATAAGTGACTGGGTGCATTGCTCTGTATAAACGCTTGTACATTGTTTGCACTGTGTATACTGATAGATATACATTTATCACTTGCATCATGTCTGAGCATCAGGCTGTGGTTTTGGGGGAGGGAGCCCTTAATGCACTGAGCGCGTGCAATGTTTGCACACAAAAGTTTGTCCCTGAGCAGATGGCCAAGGGGGGCTTATGTATTACTTGCGCTGATGTGAGACCCATGGGCAGTGATCCCCATAGGGCAGAGCAGATGGAACCTGCGTGGGCCAGGGCCCTAGGCAGGTCAGTAAACGCTTTGGTGCAGCTTTTGGACAGGCAGAGTGATGGGCTGGTAGAATCACAGAGACCTATGCCATCATCTCAGCAGTCGTCTGGCTCCTTGCCTCTTACCCAGGCAGATCCTGCACTTATCCAGGTGATGCAGGATACTGCAAAAGGCATTAACAGGTTCAGTGAAATGCTGGACAAAATGGATGATGTGGCAGGGACCCCTAGAAGGTCTTATGCTTTAACTACTGTGGTAGATGAAGAGGAAGGAGAGTATACTGACATCCCCTGGGATCAGGGTGATGATTTGGAAGAGAACTCTGCTGCTGGTATAGAGGATCTCATTGTAGCTGTGAAGCAGGCTTTAAAGCTGACTGTGGAGGATAAGACTCCTGTTAAAGGTGTTTTTAAGCGACAGCGGAAGGAGGCTGTTACTTTTCCTTCAGATGAGGGGTTACAGAAATTGTTAGAAGGGGCTTGGAAAACTCCTGATAAGAGGCTTCAGATGCCAAAACGATTCCTTAATCTGTACCCCATGCCAGAGTCTCATGCGGAGCTCTGGGAAAGGGTCCCAGTTGTGGACGCTTCAGTGGCACGTTTGTCCAAGGCTACTGTATTACCAGTACAAGGCGGTGCAGCCTTTAAAGATTCTGTGGATAAAAAGCTGGAGGGAAACCTCAAGGCTATCTTTGAAGGGGTGGGGTTTACCTTACGACCCCTTATTGCTTCAGCCCGGGTTTCTAAGGCCATGATAGAGTGGACTGGTGAATTATGCACCATGCTGCAGGCTGACCCGGGTGCATTACTGCTTGCAGAAAAGATTAAGGCAGCAGCAGAATATGCAGTTGAAGCAGAGGAGGAAGCTATTAAAATGGCAACCAGAGTGTCCACAGTCTCCATTAATGCCAGGAGAGTGCTTTGGCTTAAAGCCTGGGAAGCAGACAATGAGTCCAAGAAGGCTCTGGAAACATTAGCCTTCAAAGGAAAGGTACTCTTTGGTACCGAATTAGAGGAGATTATAAAACAGGCCACAGGCGGCAAAAGTACATTCCTGCCGGCCTCCTCAGCAAAGCAGACATCCAGATTTTCTGCTTTTAAGCCGTCCTTTCGGCCCTCCCCTAGAGGTGGTGCGTCCTTTCGAGGACAGTCTTTCAGGGGAAGGTTTCAGCCCTCTAGAGGCAAGACACAAAAGTCAAAATTTGGCTCCTTTCACAAGAAGCCTGCCAATAAAGGAGAGGATAAACCCTCTGCATGACTGTCAGGGGCTTTGCCCGACAGTGACAAAAGTGGGCGGGCGTCTCACACACTTCAGGGACGCTTGGGCTTCTCTAGGCCAGGATGCCTGGGTGCTAGACATCATAACACAGGGTTACAAAATCCCTTTCAGAGGGCCACCTCCGAAGAGGTTCATTCCCACATCCTTACCAAAGGAGGCACGGCTGCGTACAGCTCTTGTGAGAGCAGCGCACTCCCTTTTGGAAAAAGGGGTGGTTACACTAGTCCCCAAGACAGAGTGGAAGAAAGGCTTTTACTCCACGCTGTTCCTGGTGCCCAAACCAGACGGGTCTTTCAGACCAATACTAAATTTGAAGTCTCTAAATGTTCATTTATGGGTAGACCATTTCAAAATGGAGTCTCTACGGTCAGTACTACTGAGTCTGGACCAGGGAGAATTTTTGGCGTCCATGGATGTCCAGGACGCATATTTGCACGTTCCTATACACCCGGAGCATCAGACCTTGTTGAGGTTTGCCATAGGAGACCTGCATTTACAATTCCGGGCGTTACCCTTTGGGCTAGCAACCGCGCCAAGGGTATTCACAAAGATAATGTCAGTAATGGCGGCGGTGCTGAGGCTCAGGGGAATCACAGTAATACCCTATTTGGACGATCTCCTGTTCAAAGCAGAGTCAGCAGCCATGCTGCAGAGTCACTTGGCAGAGGCCATCAGTTTTTTGCAGGCTCACGGCTGGATTTTAAATTTGCAAAAATCTCAGTTGGTACCGTCACAAAGGCTCCAATTCTTGGGAGTCATACTGGACACCCATCTTCATCGGGTATTCCTCCCGGAGGTAAAGGCCAGGGATCTGGTCACCCTAGTCCAGGAGATTCTCAGGGCTCAGAGCATTTCAGTATGGAGGTGCCTCAAGCTCCTGGGGAAGATGGTGGCGTCATTCGAGACGCTTCAATTTGCCAGGTTCCACTCTCGGAGGTTCCAATGGAACATTTTGTCAGCCTGGTCAGGAAACACTTTGACCATGAAATCCGAGATGATAGTGCTGTCTTCGGACACCCGAGAATCCTTGAAATGGTGGACAGAAGTAGATTCCCTTCAGTGGGGTCGGTCATTACAGACCTGGGACTGGTTGATAGTAACTACCGACGCCAGTCTCAGGGGGTGGGGGGCAATAGTCCTGGATCTCAGGCTTCAGGGCCTGTGGACGGCAGAGGAATCAGCGTTACCAATCAACATCTTGGAGCTGAGAGCTGTCTGGAAAGTGATTTCCTTGGCGGGAGACAGGTTACAGAACCTCCCTTTGAGGATTCAGACCGACAATGCCACAGCTGTGGCGTATCTGAATCACCAGGGAGGTACACGCAGCAGATTGGCCATGTGGGAGGTATCCAGAATCTTCCTATGGGCGGAACAGAATGTTCCAGCTGTATCGGCTATATTCATCCCAGGAATAGAGAATATAGAAGCCGACTTCCTGAGCAGGGAGGAGCTCAAGGAAGGGGAATGGAGCTTACACCCTCAGGTGTTTCAACAAATCGCTTCGATGTGGGGAACTCCGGATGTGGACCTGATGGCATCCAGGATCAACCGTCAGGTGCCCAGGTTCTATGCCAGAACAAGGGATCCACTAGCGGAGGCAGTGGATGCCATGACTATTCACTGGCAGGGAGATCTCCTTTATGCATTCCCACCAGTACCAATGTTACGGAGACTTCTGAAGAAAATACAGGGGCAGAAGGTTCCAGTGATCTTAGTGGCCCCGGATTGGCCAAGGAGATCCTGGTACTCGAGGCTTCAGAGGTTGTCTGTGGACTCATGGCGTCTACCTCTGAGACCAGACCTTCTAAGACAAGGCCCATTCAATCACCTGGATTCAGATCGATTGATTTTGACGGCCTGGCTATTGAAACCACCATTTTGAAAAGAAAAGGGTTTTCTGAGGCAGTAGTACAGACGATGATAAAAGCCAGAAAAACTGTATCTTCGGCAAATTATTATAGAGTCTGGAAGACTTACATTCGATGGTGTGAGAGAAGAAAGGCTCATACATCTCATTTTAAGCTATCAAGAATGATGGAATTTTTACAAGATGGTTTTTCATCGGGCCTAAGCCTTCAGTCACTGAAGGTGCAGATTTCGGCCTTGTCCATCTATTTCCAGAAAAAGATAGCCATTTTGCCGGAAATTCAAACCTTTTTACAAGGAGTATCCAGGTTGAAACCTCCATACAAGCAAACAGTAGCACCTTGGGATCTATCACTGGTTTTGGAATGCCTTCAAAAGGCACCTTTTGAACCTTTAAGGTCGGCTGACTTTAAGTTTCTCACGTGGAAGCTAGTGTTTTTGTTAGCAGTAGCATCTGCTAAAAGAGTTTCAGAATTGGGAGCTTTGTCATGTAAATCTCCCTTCTTAATTTTTCATGATGACAGGGCTGTTTTAAGAACAGTGCCTCAGTTTTTACCGAAGGTGGTATCTACCTTCCATTTAAATCAGGAGATAGTTCTACCTGTGTTTCAACCCCCAGAGGGTTCTAAGAAAAGGGACAAGTTGAGAACTTTGGATGTTGTGCGTGCCTTACGCATATATGTGGACAGAGTGAAGAGTGTCAGGAAGACTGACACATTGTTGGTATTGTATGATGTACACAAAATTGGTTGGCCTGCATCTAAGCAGACTATTGCTAGGTGGTTGCGGTCTGTGATAGCCTTTGCATACACCAAAGTGGGTAGACCAGTACCGGCCAAAATAAATGCGCATACCACCAGGTCAGTTGCCACCTCTTGGGCGGTTCGACATGGGGCCACAGCTGAGCAGGTTTGCAGAGCTGCCACTTGGTCATCTGTTCACACATTTGCCAAATTCTATAGATTCCATGAGTTCGCGTCGGAGGACGCATCATTCGGGCGAGCAGTGCTGAGAGCTGCAGACCTGAGCGTACCCTCCCAAAGGACCGGCTCTGGAACGTCCCAGTGTTGAGCTGTGTCACCAGGACCATTGAAAGAGAAAAAGGGATTTTTGTAAGAACTTACCGTTCGAATCCCTTTCTCTGATATGGTCCTGGTGACACAGCGATCCCTCCCTTACGCTCAGTAAGTATGCCAGAAGTTTCATGATGTTCATGTTAAAATGGTTAAAAGTTAACAGTTTTCTGTTATAAAATGTGCATATAATATGTGCAGGCGTTTGTACTGAGTTATGTATTCCAGTGGCTTTGAAAGATTGAACTGAAGAGTCCAGGGATGCAGTAGGGGAGGAGCCTACCCTCTAAAACTTTAGGATAGGTGCCTGGCTCCTTCGGACCCTCCTACATCCCAGTGTTGAGCTGTGTCACCAGGACCATATCAGAGAAAGGGATTCGAACGGTAAGTTCTTACAAAAATCCCTTTATTATGCTGTGATGTAAATACTTAGTTTTGTCAAAATATCTCAATCTATAATAAAGAAAAAAATTATAATAATTGTGCTTATGCAGAATCCGGGCCGCCACTAGAAATATTGGGGTCCGGGACTGACCTACAGCGCCATACCTACGGCTGCACCCCCCCTGCGCCCGCCCCTGCCTCCACCTGCCAGCACGCCGGCTCCCCCTACCCCGTCCCCATTACTTACCATCATGTCGCGGCAATGTCCACGTTCTGTGGTTCCTTCCGTTTCCCCTGTCATGTCCGGAGCGCACACTGCACAGTTGCAGCCTGCAGAGTGCCGAGCCCCTCTGTGTCCTAGGCTCGGCACTCTTCAGGCTGCACTGTGTATTGTGTGTGCCTGGCCACCGGGTGAATGATGCTGGGTGTGGGGCTGTGGGCAGCTGCGGGGCCCGGGACAGCTGTACCCAGGGCACCCCCCTGTCGGTGGCCCTGTACAGAATTCATGTACTCATCTCCTGAATATACAACTGTATACACAAATGGTTGAAACAACAACAAATATAAATACTGGAGGCAATTGTGCATTACAATATGTCATTTACAAATCCTTTTGAAATAGTTGATAAATCAATAATTGGTTTAGAACAGCATTTCTCAACCTTACACTTTTTAAGCATTGCTTTGCATCTGAAATTACCCTCAAATATGTATTAAGTATGCCTAAATTAATGTGTATTTATGTGAAGTAAGCACTTATGGGGATTATTCTGTATCACTCCTTCTAGCAAATTCCTTCTTAAGGTGTGTACACACAGCAAAAATCGCTGGCAATATGGTCGTTGAGTGACCACATTGCCAGAGATTGGAATGTGCATCGGCGTTAAATCGCCGGGTGCGCACTCCAGTTTTCAGCCCCCTAATGGTCGCTGGTCGCAGGAGCATTCTCCTGCGACCAGCGACTTCCCCTGCCTCTTCTCCCGGCAGTGTGACATTTTCATCAGCAACCATCTCTGCTAGCAATATATTGGCAGCGATCATATTGCTCCTTGTGTACAAAGCTTAAGATGGACAAAACCATGTGCACTGCAGGAGGGTAGATGTAAAATGTGCAGAGGTAATTAGATTTTTTTTTTATTTTTTTTGTTTCTGTGCAGGGAAAATACTGACTGCTTTATTTTGACACTGCAATATAGATCTCACTTAAAAGAAAACCCCCACCCAAATCTAACTCTCTCTGCACAACTAACATCTACCCCACCTGCAGTGCACTTGGGGCCTTATTTTGGTTCATTCTTTCTGACAAAATCCTTCTTAGATGGGCAAAACCATGTGCACTGCAGGTGGGGCAGGTGTTCCTTGTGCAGAGAGAATTAGATTTGGGTGGGGTTTTACTTCAAAGTGAGATCTATATTGCAGTGTAAAAATAAAGCAGTCAGTATTTTCCCTGCACAGAAACAAAAGGTACTTGTTTCCTATCTGGGCGCCCATCGCGGGTACATCGCATGTCATTATAATGACATGCGATGCGACCGACGCGATGCCCGCGATTTTCCCATAGAGAACAATGTTAAATGGCTCAATTTACCCGCGATGACCGCGATTTACCATAGGAAACAATGTTAAATGGATCAATTTCCCCAAATTATCATAGGGAACAATGGGAAATGGGGCAAAAACACCCCTGAACATAAAAATGTCCCCCCAAAAGTAGTTGACGCCACCCCGCCATCAACGTGAACCCGAAGCGTGGCGAGCGCAGCGAGCCCGCGAGGGGCGGCGGTACGCGTCCTCCGACCTTTTCATGCCCTACTATCCACTAGGGCGTGGAGTGAGAATAGAATAGTGTGGCGAGCGCAGCGAGCCACCGAGCCCGAAGCGTGGCGAGCGGACGCGAATACCTTCACAGTTATACGCGTCCCCTCGCGGGCTTCCCAGGTGTCCATGGCGACGCGGACACCTGGGAAGCCCGCGAAGGGACGCGTTTACCTGTGAAGGTATCCGCGTCCCCTCGCTGCGCTCGCCACGCTTCGGGCTCGGTGGCTCGCTGCGCTCGCCACACTATTCTATTCTCACTCCACGCCCTAGTGGATAGTAGGGCATGAAAAGGTCGGAGGACGCGTACCGCCGCCGCCGCTCGCCACGCTTCGGGTTCACGTTGATGGCGGGGTGGCGTCAACTACTTTTGGGGGGACATTTTTATGTTCAGGGGTGTTTTTGCCCCATTTCCCATTGTTCCCTATGATAATTTGGGGAAATTGATCCATTTAACATTGTTTCCTATGGTAAATCGCGGTCATCGCGGGTAAATTGAGCCATTTAACATTGTTCTCTATGGGAAAATCGCGGGCATCGCGTCTGGCACATCGCACCCGATTTTTTATCGGCCGCGATGGCCCCGATTTTACCCCCGATGCCCACGATTAAAATCGTGGGCGCCCAGATAGGAAACAAGTACCAAACAAAATTACTCACCCAAATCTAATTCTCTCTGCACATGTTACATCTGCCCCTGCACATGGTTTTGTCCATCTAAGAAGGAATTTACCAGAAGAAGTGAACCAGAATAAACCCCTTATATCTGCATATTTGGATAACTCTGTTCCCCTGAGTTTGTACTTATAATGAAAACTTTTTGAAATGCGTATTAAATGGTGCAAAATGTTCTACTGTAGTGTAGTGTATGTCAAGTGTGGGACTGGTAATACATCTATAGATAATTTTTCCATGGTTTCTAGATTTAACCTACAGTACTTGTCTGAGCGACCAATAATTGCATTATGTGCTCATGTACGTGTATTTACATTTACACCTCCGCTGCTGGGGACCAGCACATTAGCACAGCTCTGTGATGTCAGCCTGACACAAGGACAGCTCTCCCTAATTCACTCTTATCTGTGTGAAGAGTTGTTTTCTTTTAGCACTTATTTGATACGCGTGGACTGTTGGTTAGCATATACTAGTGTGATTGTTGTACATCTAATTATGTAGTCTGGAGAGTGGCACATTTACATCACTGTCATCCACATATCACACATACTTGTCTGTGATAACACGTTAATCATTGCTACTTGTTTAAAACAGGTGAAGTCTTTGTTCTGCATTGATTACCAGTTAATCCTGTCATGTCACACGTATCTGTTGTTAGTGTACAGTTATTTCTAATTGTCATTAAAGTGATAATGGTGCCCAGAAACTCAAGTTTGTACTTTGAATATACATGTGTTTTGTTTGTGTGAAGTAATAAATTATAATTATGATATGCAGATTTTATATTTTTATGGCATAAATATAATTTAGATCAATCCTATAAAGGATTCATATCAATCTGAAAACGAACAAAACAACTGGGAACCATGAGATTGCTGTAGTGTATAAGGACTGTGGGAGTGAGTATTGCTGCAGTGCAGGGTAGGACTCGCCCACAGGGGTTCAGGAGAAACCCCTGGTGGGCTCCAATGCCTGTGTGCCCACCTCCTATTCTATGGAATACATTTAAGACTCTGGCAGGTATTCAATGCTGTGGGCGAGCTTCCTGCTCGCTGTCACCACTCACCCTGTCAGTATTCAACTCACCCCCCTCATTCGCCAATTCCCCCTCGCTCCATTTTTTGAGCGGGAATTGGCGTACGCGGCTCCAGAAGCAGCGAGACTTGTGGCTAAATACAGCGAGTTTCCTGCATTAGCCGCGGGTCTCGCTGTTTGGGGGAAATCTCGCCGTCCTGTGACGGCGAGGATTTCCCCAGAACGTTGAATAGGGCGAGCGGCTGGCAAGGGGGTTAAACAGCGAGGATCGCTGTTCGCTGGTTTTCTGCAATCCTCGCTGTTTAACCCCCTCACCGGCCGCATTGAATACCTGCCTCTATCTACTTGAATTATACATTATTCCACTTGAATTATACGTTATACATATCCAACTGTAAAGTGCAAACTGTTAAGAGTGAAATAATGTTACAGTAATCTGTACATGACTGCGTGCATTATGTACAGTGTATTGCTGTTTTTAATGTTACAAATTATCATGCATGCACTAGCAATATTTTCTACAGTGCGTAAGAAGAATTGTGGGGAGTGTGCATTGCAGCAATGTGTATGATGAATTGTGGGGAGTGTGCATTGCAGCTGTGTGTACGATGAATTGTGGGGAGTGTGCATTGCAGCAGTGTGTATGATGAATTGTGGGGAGTGTGCATTGCAGCTGTGTGTACGATGAATTGTGGGGAGTGTGTATTGCAGCAGTGTGTACAATGAATTGTGGGGAGTGTGTTTTGCAGCAGTGTGTACAATGAATTGTGGGGAGTGTGTATTGCAGCAGTGTGTACGATGAATTGTGCGGAGTGTGTATTGCAGCAGCATGTACAACATATTGTGGAGAGTGTGTATTGCAGGATTGTTTACTAAGAATTGTGGGGAGTGTGCATTGCAACAGTGTGTACAATGAATTGTGGGGAGTGTGCATTGCAGCAGTGTGTATGATGAATTGTGGGGAGTGCATTGCAGCAGTGTGTACGATGAATTGTGGGGAGTGTGTATTGCAGCAGCATGTACAGCAAATTGTGGAGTGTATTGCAGCAGTGTTTACGAAGAATTGTGACGAGTGTGTATTGCAGCAGTGTTTATGATGAATTGTGGGGAGTGTGTATTGAGGCAGGGTGCATGATGAATTGTGGGGAGTGTGTATTGAGGCATGGTGCATGATTAATTGTGGGGAGTGTGTATTGAGGCAGGGTGCATGATGAATTGTGGGGAGTGTGTATTGAGGCATGATGAATTGTGGGGAGTGTGTATTGAGGCAGGGTGCATGATGAATTGTGGGGAGTGTGTATTGAGGCAGGGTGCATGATGAATTGTGGGGAGTGTGTATTGCAGCAGTGTTTACTAAGAATTGTGGGGAGTGTGCATTGCAGCAGTGTGTACAATGAATTGTGGGGAGTGTGCATTGCAGCAGTGTGTACAATGAATTGTGTGGAGTGTGTATTGCAGCATTGTGTACAATGAATTGTGGGGAGTGTGTATTGCAGCAGCATGTACAGCAAATTGTGGAGTGTATTGCAGCAGTGTTTACGAAGAATTGTGGAGAGTGTGTATTGCAGCAGTGTGTACAGCAAATTGTGGAGTGTATTGCAGCAGTGTTTATGAAGAATTGTGGGGAGTGTGTATTGCAGCTGTTTTTATGATGAATTGTGGGAGTGTGTATTGAGACAGGGTGCATGATGAATTGTGGGGAATGTGTATTGAGGCAGGGTGCATGATGAATTGTGGGGAGTGTGTATTGCAGCAGTGTTTACAAAGAATTGTGGGGAGTGTGCATTGCAGCAGTGTGTACAATGAATTGTGTGGAGTGTGTATTGCAGCATTGTGTACAATGAATTGTGGGGAGTGTGTATTGCAGCAGCATGTACAGCAAATTGTGGAGTGTATTGCAGCAGTGTTTACGAAGAATTGTGGGGAGTGTGTATTGCAGCAGTGTGTACAGCAAATTGTGGAGTGTATTGCAGCAGTGTTTACGAAGAATTGTGGGGAGTGTGTATTGCAGCAGCATGTACAACATATTGTGGAGAGTGTGTATTGCAGGATTGTTTACTAAGAATTGTGGGGAGTGTGCATTGCAACAGTGTGTACAATGAATTGTGGGGAGTGTGCATTGCAGCAGTGTGTATGATGAATTGTGGGGAGTGCATTGCAGCAGTGTGTACGATGAATTGTGGGGAGTGTGTATTGCAGCAGCATGTACAGCAAATTGTGGAGTGTATTGCAGCAGTGTTTACGAAGAATTGTGACGAGTGTGTATTGCAGCAGTGTTTATGATGAATTGTGGGGAGTGTGTATTGAGGCAGGGTGCATGATGAATTGTGGGGAGTGTGTATTGAGGCATGGTGCATGATTAATTGTGGGGAGTGTGTATTGAGGCAGGGTGCATGATGAATTGTGGGGAGTGTGTATTGAGGCATGATGAATTGTGGGGAGTGTGTATTGAGGCAGGGTGCATGATGAATTGTGGGGAGTGTGTATTGAGGCAGGGTGCATGATGAATTGTGGGGAGTGTGTATTGCAGCAGTGTTTACTAAGAATTGTGGGGAGTGTGCATTGCAGCAGTGTGTACAATGAATTGTGGGGAGTGTGCATTGCAGCAGTGTGTACAACGAATTGTGTGGAGTGTGTATTGCAGCATTGTGTACAATGAATTGTGGGGAGTGTGTATTGCAGCAGCATGTACAGCAAATTGTGGAGTGTATTGCAGCAGTGTTTACGAAGAATTGTGGAGAGTGTGTATTGCAGCAGTGTGTACAGCAAATTGTGGAGTGTATTGCAGCAGTGTTTATGAAGAATTGTGGGGAGTGTGTATTGCAGCTGTTTTTATGATGAATTGTGGGAGTGTGTATTGAGACAGGGTGCATGATGAATTGTGGGGAATGTGTATTGAGGCAGGGTGCATGATGAATTGTGGGGAGTGTGTATTGCAGCAGTGTTTACAAAGAATTGTGGGGAGTGTGCATTGCAGCAGTGTGTACAATGAATTGTGTGGAGTGTGTATTGCAGCATTGTGTACAATGAATTGTGGGGAGTGTGTATTGCAGCAGCATGTACAGCAAATTGTGGAGTGTATTGCAGCAGTGTTTACGAAGAATTGTGGGGAGTGTGTATTGCAGCAGTGTGTACAGCAAATTGTGGAGTGTATTGCAGCAGTGTTTACGAAGAATTGTGGGGAGTGTGTATTGAGGCAGGGTGCATGATGAATTGTGGGGAGTGTGTATTGAGGCAGGGTGCATGATGAATTGTGGGGAGTGTTGAGGCAGGGTGCATGATGAATTGTGGGAGTGTGTATTGAGACAAGGTGCATGATGAATTGCGGGGAGTGTGTATTGAGGCAGGGTGCACGATGAATTGTGGGGAGTGTGTATTGAGGCAGGGTGCATGATGAATTGTGGGGAGTGTTGAGACAGGGTGCAAGTACTGTGGGGATTGCGTAATGCGGTTACAGTATAGTGGGTTGACAGTCAATAGGTCGAACATAATGGTCTTCAGTGACTAGGTTGACACCTGAAAATGGTTGACATTGCCAGAAGGTCAACAAAAGCTTAAGGTCGACATGAGCTTGTTCGACACACTCACAATTTCAACACAAGTTTTTGTGTGTTTTGTGTCTGTCGACATAGATATCATATAAGTGTACCGCGTCCCCTCGCATGGTTCGCTACGCTCGGCATACTATTATATTCTCACTCTATGCCCATTTGGATAGTAAAGTATGAACCAAGTCGCGGTATTTACCTATGGGCTGCAGCCCCCCCCCCCCCCCCCCCCCCACGTAAAATCTGACCTGTGAGACTGCACTGGCTTTACTGTGGCTGGCAGTGACTTCCTATTGGAAGTTCGACCTGCCAGTCACCCAAGGCATCCCATTGGGAGGTGCTTCCCCCGGGATGCCTCTATGGGCTGCCGAGGATGATACTGCCCATGCGCCGGACCCGGGACCATGAATTTGCTACTATGGACTACTGCCGAAGCAGCCCATAGAGGCTGGGGGGCCAGCACATGTGCAGTACCGAAAAAGCTACTGCACATACACTGGTCCTGTGACCACAATGGGGGGTCGGGACCAGTGGGCATGGGTACCAACAGAAGCAGATTGGGTAACAGCCGACATTCAAAAGGTCTACACAAGTTTTTCACATTTTTTAGTGTAGACTCTTTTGGTGCCAACCTTTTGAGTGTCGACCATGTCGACCTTAAGCGTGCGTGTCAACCTTCAGCCAATGTCAACCTAGGGTATGTCGACCATTTCCAGTTGTCGACCTAGTAACTGTCGACCATTCATGATCGACCTAGTGACTGTCACCCTAGACATAGTCAACCCAGGGAGCACATACCATGTAATGCAGCTGTGTGTAAGTACTGTGGGGAGCGTGTGCTTAACTACAGTATTTCAAAAGAATGACACAGACAGCTATACCAAGCTTCGGCTAGGGGGTTGGCTAGTTATATTATACCATAGTGCAGTATAGGGCAATCACACAGCGCACAACCCTCTTATCTACGGGCTTTGTACTAGTTACTGGTACAGGGCACCGGACCTAAGTGAAATGCATGTATATGTGACTTTAGAGGAAGCTATCGAGCGCCACCTATGCTTCATACTAGGAACTACCAGCTGTTCTCCAATGAGCCCGATCTATCTCCCGGTGGGAGTGGTTTTCCCAGGCTTCAGGACAGCAGCTGCTATTTGCCTTCTCTCGGCATAATCTAAACCATCTCTCCCCACACACATCCAGCCGCCCAGCCTCAGCAGCAGCGGCAATAAAACATCCTGGCACGTGCTCCGGCCCCCCTCACACCGCCCGGTGCTGCAGCCAGGCTTAAAGGGACACACACACACACTTAGGTCTCCATGTACTGGCAATGGCATGCAGAGCTACTGACTGCATACAGCCCACTCTCTTGTGCGCTGTTATCACATAATATGTAGGCAAGCTAATGATAAAACTGCGTCAGTTACAGAATAAATGGTAGACAATGTCTATGTTGACATTCATTAGGTCGACTACTAATGGCTCGACGGTTTGAAATGGTTAACATACCCAAAAGTCGACATTGAAAAATGTCAAAATGGAAATGGATGATATGAATAAGATCGACATTAGGTTTTCCAGTTCCTTGGTGTCTATGTCGACATGGACACCATATAAGTGAAACGTGTCCTCTTGGCACGGTTCTGGGTGCCTCGCTGCTCTCTCGGTACACTATTTTATTCCCACTCTATGCCCACACTTGGATAGTAAAGTATGAAAAAACACCTTTTTTTTTTTACAAAAAAAGGCATGAAAAACCCATGTCAACCTTTTTTATGTTGACCATAAATTTGTGTTGACCTTTTGACAATGTCAGCAATTTCAAGGTGTCGACCTAGTCACTGCCACTAGTGGTGGACCTAGCTACTGCCGACCTAGACATTGTCTACGCAGTGACCGCATACCGTTTGTAGCACTACATGGGGCGCTCTGTGCTGGGGTCTCGTACTTTCACCACAGCTGCAAAGTTACCTGTGCAAGTAGCTACTGTTGCAATGTCACTTTATTTACCTATACATTTAATTATAGAAGAGTGTATGTAACAAAATTATAAACACTGTGGATTGTTTGATTTATGATACTTTACCTATGAGTTTTACCTGGAAATGTACAATGTAGTCCCTGCAGGTGTGAACCAGTCACACAGACAGCAGATAAAATGACATACACTGTCCAAAGCCTGCATTCCTGTCAACATGCACAGTCCCCAATCTGCGTTCCTGGCCCCATGCACAGATCCAAATCTTGGTTACTGGCTGCATGCACAGTCCCCAGACTGCGTCACTGCATGCACTGTCCCCAGTCTGCATTACTGGCTGCATGTCCTGACTCTTGTCTGTCCCCAGCCTGCGTCACTGCATGCAGAGTCTCTCCCCAGCCTGCGTTCCTGGCCCCATGCAGTCCCCAATCTGCGTTATTGGCTGCATGCACAGTCCCCAGCCTGCATTACTGCATGCACTGTCACCAGCCTGCGTTACTGGATGCATTATGCACTTTCCCAAGCCTGCGTTACTGGCTGCATGCCCTATCTGTCCCCAGCCTGCGTTACTGGCTGCATGCACTGTCTGCCCCCAGCCTGCGTTACTGGCTGCATGCACTGACTGTCCCCAGCCTGTGTCACTATGCAGAGACTGTCCCAGCCTAAGTTGCTGTGTGGCGTGCACTGTCTGTCCCCATCCTGTGTTACTGGATACATCTGCATGCAGTGCACTGTCTGTCCCCAGCCTGCGTCACTGCGTGCTGACTGTCCCCTGCCTGCGTCACTCCGTGCAGAGTCTGTCCCCAACCTGAGTTACTGCGTGCACTGTCTATCCCCAGCCTGCGTTACAGGGTGCATATCAGCATGCACTGTCTGTCCCCAGCCTGCGTCACTGCGTGCAGAGTCTGTCACCAGCCGGAGTTACTGGCCGCATTATGCACTGTCCCCAGCTTACGTTACTGGCTGCATGCCCTGTCTGTCCCCAGCCTGCGTTACTGGCTGCATCTGCATGCACTGTCTGTCCCCAGCCTGCGTCACTGCGTGAAGAGAATGTCCCCAGCCTGCGTCACTACGTGCAGAGTCTGTCCGCAGCCTGAGATACTGCGCGCACTGTCTGTCACAAGCCTGCGTTACTGGCCGCATTGCATGGCATGACCTGTCTGTCCCCAGCCTGCGTTACTGGTCGCGCGCACAGTCCCCAGCCTGCATTACTGCACGCACTGTCTGTCCCCAGCCTGCGTCACTGCGTCCACTGTGTGGCCCAGGAGCAGAGAATCTTCATCTTGCTACCAAAGAGTTAAACTAGCATTGTGTTGAGTGACCGGGTGTTATCAGCAGCAGCCCCCTCGCCCTTCATCTCCTTCAGGGCTTATCATTGGAAGTCTGTGTCCACGCCCTGCAGCCAATAGCCCAGCGCAGCCCACGCGTGTGCCCTGCTGCCATTGGCTGAAAGTTACTGTGGGAAAGAAAGTTTGGGAAGTTTCACACGAGCCGTTCGCGTGCAGTTAGCGCTATATAAAGCCGGAGCCAATGAGAGGGCGCTCACAGGCACGCAGGGCAGCCAGCCAGCCGCACCGGGACCCACTGCACACACACGCACCGCCCGCAGCAGGCACCTTGCCTCGTCCCTGGATACACTCACCCCGCACTGCCCGCGGTAGGCGATAAGGATACTGAGGATTTGGCTACTTGGGAGACCATCCCCGTGATAACAGAAGATGCCAGCTGATATGATGGAGAAAAACTCCTCTTCTCCTGTGGCCGCCACCCCGGCCAGCATGACCGGCACTCCGGACAAACCCAAAACGGCTTCTGAGCACAGAAAGGTAAATAGGGATGTGTAACAGGACGGGAGAAAGCGCTCACCTATCTCTAGCACTGGATGTACTGCCATAGATCTATAAAGATGACACTCACCGTGCCTCTCTTCTTATTTGTAGTCATCCAAACCAATAATGGAAAAGAGAAGGAGAGCAAGAATCAACGAGAGCCTGGGTCAGCTGAAGACACTTATCCTGGATGCCCTGAAAAAAGATGTAAGTGTTCTATTCTAGAACTCTATTGGAATGTACATTAGCAGTATGAGTACTTCTGCAGACAGTGCCACAAAATGTGATCTACAGAAGTCGTTAGAATCAAGGAACTTTGCAGCACTGCTGACTATGTTGGAGCTATATCAATGAAATGTAATTCTAGTGGTTAGCCAGTCTTGTTATATCACTGTAACAGTGTTTGACACTGGCAATTTTTGTCCACATTGTGTAGCCTTATTCTATTAAGAAATATATTAAATATTACATGGTTGGATTGATTATTAAACTAGGATTATTATTTATTTTTTCAGAGCTCCAGACACTCCAAGTTGGAGAAGGCTGATATTTTGGAGATGACAGTAAAGCACCTCCGGAACTTGCAGAGAGTTCAGATGACTGGTGAGTGCTCCCCACCCCACTCAGGCTGATTTCTTCCAGACTTCCGCCTGTGGTTTGAATGGCATTCAGATACATTCTACTGGGCTGGCTCTCTCTGCCTTTCCCACGGTCTGGGCTTATTTATAGTTTCTGCGCGAAGCTCATGTTACTGCTGTGGGAGAGGGAGGAGGGGGACTGCGGGGAGGTAATCACCAGCTATGATATTGGGAGTAGTGTATTGGGATGTTAGAAACACAATCTAGATTAAATTCTGATAGCTGTAATAATCTGCTGGATGTCTTTTTAATGCTATGCTATGTGTACACTATTAACATGGGATAGTAGACTGGGGGACGGGCAGCAATCATACCGGGCTGGGGATAGTAGTCTTTTATTCAGTGAAATAACCCTTGTATTCTTTAATCTACAGCTGCTCTCAATACAGACCCAACTGTCCTGGGTAAATACAGAGCTGGTTTCAGCGAGTGCATGAACGAAGTAACCAGATTCTTGTCCACTTGTGAAGGAGTCAATACGGATGTCCGAACCCGGCTCTTGGGACATCTGGCCAATTGTATGAATCAGATCAATGCTATGAACTACCCCACTCAGCCTCAGATTCCAGCAGCCGCTGCATCACATCCTGCTTTTGGACAGCCTTTGGTTCAGCTCCCTGCAAGTGCTCCCCAAGGAAGCCCATCTCCCATGGGTGGGGTTCCCTGCAAGATGGGTGGCCCGCCAGTAGAAGCTGCCAAGGTCTATGGTGGCTTTCAACTGGTGCCAGCATCAGATGGACAGTTTGCCTTTTTGATTACCAACCCAGCCTTTCCACACAATGGATCTGTAATTCCGGTCTATACTAACTCCAATGCGGGCTCTGGGCTTCCGGCTCCAGTGTCCCCCTCTGTTATGCCATCGGTCACTACAGACTCCGTCTGGAGACCCTGGTGAATGAACTGATATGGACTATGGAGAACTCTATATAGATATTTTAGTTACAAATAATAATCCTTCATTTTGTAGCGAGAATGCACTATATTTGTAAATGATATGTTCATATTGAATGTGCCCTTGTATAATAAGATTGCAATTTTATATTTCGTTTGCACACGGAAGTGTTATCTTATGATGCCAAAGAGATGGAAATATACTCTTAAACATTTCTTCCTTTTTTGGAAGTTTATTTGTAATTAATAAAAATTGCATATTGTATTTTGAATATACTAGCTCGTTTTGCTGTGGTTATGTGTAAATGCACATCTTTTGCAGGCATATGGTATAAATAGCAATCTCCTACACTGTAAACTTGCATACATAATGCAGATGAATGACTAAAAGGGGTCCAGTTCTTCAACAGTTTATCTTGCTTGACAAAGGCAAGGTGCAAATCCTTTTTATTTAGAAATCCACCTTTTGCAATGCTTCAGACATGATTTACCACTCAGTTTGCAAGTAACTAAAAGTTGTGGGATTCATGGGTTTAAAATAAACAACGATAATATTAATGAAGTGATTGGGAAAGAACAATATATCTTGTTAGAAAGATAATCACTCCTTTTAATTCAGGGTGGCAGCAGCCATTTATAGGATCTCTCCTGAAGTGCAAGTTAGTAAAGAAATAGAGGTGCAGTTCAGCAAAGAAGTGAGCATAAGAGGTGTCCCATATAAAGTAAATTCTGCATTTACAATTGTACATTGATTACACTGTATGTATGTTCATTGACTAAACTACATATAATATTGTTCTAGGAGGCTTTAAGGTGACCATACACCTACAGATTTATCTTCAGATCTGGCTGGTTGAACAAAAACCTGGTTATGGATGAGAGCAAATGACAGTTGACCATTTGCTTGGAAATGCTGGAAACCTGACAAACTGTCATTCAGAAATTACCAGAGTTTTGTTCCAATATATTCAAACTCTTTAGTGCGCCAGCAAAAGAGACAATCCTTTTCTTTCCTTGTTTTTGTTCCAACCAGCCAGATCTGAAGAAAAATCTGTAGGTGTATGGCCACCTTTACTGCTGTTATAAAAATTTAAAGTAGAACCTCCTGGTGCAAGGATTAAATTTACAAATGTACCGCATAATCAAAGTCCAGCAGTACTTACTGGGTTCATAGTATAACCCTGTACTCGATGTGTAACTGAAGCCATAAAACTGCGTGCAAAGCAGCAGGTTTATGCCCAGAAGTAGGAAGCTTAAAAGCACTTCCTCAAATCAAATCTGCTTTCTACTATGTCACACTAATGGGTGGTGTTGTATTGAATGACTGGTATGTATGGGGAAATGTCACGCTGTTACAATCAGCGACCTCTGATGCGTGTGTAGCATGTCTGGAATATATGTTCAGGGCTGGTAACTCCACAACTTCCCAAGTTATGTGTGATAACTCACTTCTCAGGTTTCATCTCCTCTGGAAATTTGTAACAAGCCCAAACTAAAAAGGGACAATTCCAAACAGTCCTGGGATCTGCAGAGAATTCCTTGTCAAATCCCATGATGAAGACTTGTTGGATTCTGTCTGGACCAGCCAGGTGTCTGACTGCATCCAGGTGTTTAGGAAGTAAAACCACCATGAAAAAAAAAAACGAGACCAGACATATCAAACCTACTGTATAAGACCTGTCCAGCCCCCAGGCTGTGGTTCTGTGTAGTCTTTCCTGAAACACAGTTCTGTATGTTCCTTATGTGCGCAATAGCAACAGAAACCTAGAATTTGACGGCAGATAAGAACCACTTGGCCCATCTAGTCTGCCTCTTTTTTAAACATGTTACCTCAAACCATATTTGATCTAGCTCCAGTACTGTGTATTCCTAATGTTACAAGAATTTTTTTTTTTTGTAATCCTTGATGAGTCTACACTGCCCCCTGGAGGTTTGGCTAAACTCCTCCATAGACATCAATTCAGGGGTTTGTATCGGTTTATTTAAACCAAATAAAGCCCTACAAACTGATCCAGAATATTTATATTATTACAACTATTGCAAATCTAGCAAATATAGGTACCCCAAAAAAGCAGATTCCATGGCTATGAAAGGCTCGATCAGACCAGCACTTTGAAAGAAGTTGATAATGTAAAACTGCCATTTATTTCTGTTGCATATACCATGGCAGGGTTGTGCGACACTTACCACTGCCCAGAGCAGAGGCTGGTGTGTGGGGGTAGACTTAGGGCATCTCTAACAGGGTAAGTAATACCTGATCCACCCTACACTTCTTCCCTCTCTGGCAGCCTCCTGTAACTTTTTTTACGTTGCCCCCCCCCTCTACTGGGACCGTATTCTTTGTGATTCAGGTTCCCCTTCTATTTTTTCTTCCCCTCCCCCTTCTTTTTTATCCCACTGCAGAGACTGAGACAGCTAGTCGGGGGAAGAACGTGTCCCT
Organism: Crinia signifera; assembly: GCF_055691185.1. Classification (NCBI taxonomy): domain Eukaryota; kingdom Metazoa; phylum Chordata; class Amphibia; order Anura; family Myobatrachidae; genus Crinia; species Crinia signifera. The sequence goes on along the minus strand of NC_139219.1, from coordinate 230,107,120 downwards.
AAATAGATCCATCATGCAGACTGCAGAGTGGGTTAATATTTGCCCAGATGTTAGGGTTATGGGTTAGCTAATGGGGCTAGGGGGAATTCATGGGATTAAGGGGTTATTAATGCAAAGTGTAATATTTTAAATTTGGGGTTTAATAATAGTCAGCGCTCATTGGAGAAAACAAAAGGCTATTAATTAGATATGGGTTAAACTGGAGGAAATAGACCTGTTTATGAAACAGGCATGTTATTAAGATAATGTTGGGGCTAGTGGGGGGGAAATAAATATATTAAATGTCAATGCTATTGATTTAATATTAGGGCTAAATGGGAGGTATATATACTTATTTAATAGGAATGGTATTCAATCTCAGCTGGTGGTTGCATTATATTTATTAAATGTGAATGCTATAGATATGATATTAGAGCTGATATGGAGATAAGTGTACTTATAAAATGGGAATGCCATTAACTTAATGTTACAGCCAAACAAAAAGAAACCATAGTAATAGCATGTAATCTAACCATCAATATATACGATCAATGGAGCTAATAAAGTGGAAGCATTCAGTAACTAATAGCAACCAATTGAGAAATAATTTGAATGACTCTAGTGAAAACGTATCACTTAAAGCCAGTGCATGGGTGCTACAGATTACAGCAACACTGTCACTGTTATATTGCTGGTAAGTATCCCTCAGTAAGTAGAATCATATTTATAAAACCTATAATGAGAGTTGCCAAAATCATTTCTATAAAATAGCAAACGTATCTCCCCCCTGTCCCCAGCAGTTACCGTACTAGAAACCAGTGTAAATCCTGTTTAAGGAGCACACTTGCAGTTGAGGCTCAGCCCAGAACAGACAAAGTAGCTTTTATATAACTTCAATAGATATATGTAAAATAAAATAGTTGCTACTAAAACCTATGAGGTTGGTGTATTATTTAAGACATCCGTGCACATCTGTAATAGCCTAGGGTCCTCTTATATTGGTTCTATTGAGATCATTATTCGCACATCTACAAAACATTAGCATTGAATTGGTATTTGCCCTTTGTTGTATTGGTTGTTGTGCTCTTCATTAGCCTACAGATCCACATCTCCTGGGAACTTGTATGGGGGGCTTTTGTCAAAGGCCAGGTCTGCACAGACTATAGCAATGGATCATCTTTCATTTGGTACAGTCTAGTATTTTCCTAATTTAGTGCAAGCTCCTTGCTAAACCTGACCTGCTCAACACTTATCTCCCAAACACCCAACTCCTTCACTTGCCAGTGACAATGAATGCTTATGTACATAACCCAATCTATAGTGATTAATCATGAAGGCTGTACAGTTGCTTTGTGCTGCATTGTTCTTTTCCAGACAAGCTATAATATTGTTACAAACTATGAACATTTAACATTTCAAATATAACATTTGGAATTCACTGCATGTTTCCCAACAAGGGTAAAAAGTAGCATAAATCATTACCTGAAAAGTTGCTTAGGTATTTACAATGTCAACATTTCCTATGTGCAACTGGAGCAACTTCAAATCCACACTCTAGTGCACCCTAGGACATAAAGTCGATACATTGTTCCTACACTTATTCTCATACAGAAAATTGTATGCACAGTCAACTTGATTGCTAAAGACCCATACACTCTAGAAGATTATCTTTCCAATCTGGCTGGCTGGAATGAAAATCTGGACATTTTGGGGAAACAAATTGGTCCTACAGACAAATTGGTCAATTTAAGGCCCATACACACTAGAAGATATGAAAGACAAAAGATATTGGAGAACAATTTCCCTTGAGCTGATCATGAAAGATATTGTGCATCCACACTGAACACTGGGTGCAAATGGCATGAGCATTACTGTCAGATTGACCTACATGTCCATAAGATGTCGATATCATTAACAATGAGCAGGGGAGGGGGGGGGGGGGGGCATTGTTAAATATATTATGCATACACAATAGAAGATATTGACATACCTAGGTCGGATCTGAGTTGAACCAAGTCTGACCCGGCATTGCAGTCTGAAGGGGTAATAGAAACATAGAATTTGACAACAGATAACAACCACTTGGTCCTTTTTTATACTTTAGGTATAATATTATTTACAGTTTCTTATATAGTTTCTTATATAGCGCAGCATATTCCATTGCGCTTTACAATTGGAAACAACAGTGATTAAACAAACTGGGTAGATACAAACCGACATGGAGGGAGGAGGGCCCTGCTCGCAAGCTTACAATCTATAGGATGACCCTTTTTGATCTGTAGTTCTTGGTAAAGATAATTATATGTATATCCCATGCATGTTAAAATTGCTCTACTGTCTAAGCCTCTGACAATAAGCTATTCTACTTATCCAATACCCCTTCTTTGTAGTATTAGATGCAGCTGCTTTCAGCAAGGCTCGCAACATGCCCACATCAGCTAAGTCACCCTGCTACACATCCCAACATGCCCTTCCTCAGTTTTACTGTTAGTGCATGCTGGGATGTGTAATCCACAGTAGCTGGAGTGCCACAGGTTGCCTACCTATGGTATATCTAATGGTAGGCATTTTTGAGTAATGAGAAACATCACATTGCTGTGGCTGCGTATGCCACTGCTGTGACTCTGTATAGTGGTGCTAGGTTGCCAGTGAAGGAAAGAAAACCTCCGTACAGTTACTTTAGGTGGGACTCTGACACTAGTTCAGAACCTAAATTATATAGTGCTGCATAAAAAACTGTATCGCTAAGATAAACAACAAGTGGAATTTCTACAAGAATGGAGAAAGTCTGAATCTATCAGTGTGCAACTTATTACAGCCCATTTACAATGGCCCTCATTCTGGTTGACTCAGTAAGCTGCAAAGCTTGCAGCTTGCTGAGTCCCATAAATCACCCCACTGTATGGGAACTCCCATGAAACTGGGCTTTCCCATGCCCCATCCCCACCACTGCCCTGTCTGCCCCCAAGAGACACGCCAACAGTGCAGGGTGTCACTGACACTCGCACAGAAGCCCTGCATATGCGCGGAACTGATTATGCGCATGCGCAGGGCAAAACCATCGGTCCCAGGAATCAGAATCTGCCCCAGTATACGTACTACTCTGGTAAAAGGAATTCCATCAAAACAATGAAATATAACAAAGATTTCTAGTCAGGTCCACTTATAGACCCATGAAGCTTTCAGGCAAAGGCACAGGTGTACATGCTAGGTTTTTGATCAGAAGTGTGTACAGGGACCTTAGAGAAAAGGTCATGATAAACAACTTTGGGTATTGTGTTGGTGTGGTGAATATAGGTGTGTGCAGCCAAGACCCCTAAATAAGGTCAGTGGGAGACGTGGCAGCATAAGCAAACTGTACTGAATTGCTGGCAGGAAATGAATAGCTCCCAGCTGGACTCAGGAACCTGAAGGGTCATGAGAAAGCATAAAACTCCTGTACAGCCAGACAGACACTCCCGGAATGCAGGAGCTTGAGACACATAAAGTGGCGGTCAGACTATTGCTGCACCGCTGCTCCCCCACTGTCTCTAGTCCATACGCCAATAAACTTCATTTTAGCCTGATCTTCTATTTTCTCTCATCACAGCTTCCTATTTCCAGGAAACTCACACCCACAACAACTGCTGATCACTGATGGCTGCTGTTTAGTGCATGTATCCCCTTGTATGTATCCATGGTTTTAGAGAAAATCTTGAGACAGCAATATAACAGCCACTAACCTTATTGGTGCATCTTAAAAAATAGGGTGTGGGTAAAAAACGGACCCGGACAAGACCCCGGACCGCCAGACCTGACATCAAAATCTGCAGACCGGACCTTGTAGTGTCCGGTCCGGGAGGGGGGACACCCCCTGGACCGGACAGCTGTCATTAGGGAAAGGAGGGGAAAATAAAGCCTCCCTTGTCCTGGGGGTGTCTTGTCCGGGGGGAATGCCTGTGATAGTTATCACCAGAGACATGGGGAAGGGGAGATTACAGCCTCCCCAAGTGGTCGGGACCATTCCAGTTTTTGCTACATGCCAGGACCATACAGGGAGCCTTTATTCTCCCCGTCCTCCTCTCCTTGGGGACATCTGTCACATGAAGGCCCCCTGGACAGGACACCCCAGGACGGGACACCCCCCGGACGAGCACTACAAGCTGAGTCCGGCTGTCTTGTCTGGGTCCGGTTTTTACCCATACCCTAAAAAATTTACCAAATCAAAGGGAAGAATCATGAGATTTCTAAAGAGAACACATGAAGTTGCCCATTCTGGTGATTGTAACCAGCTTCTGGCCATCGTTTATCTAGCACTTAGAATCTGAGAGGTTGATAAGGGGGTGTGTAGTTAATATGCCAACAGTTGGAATCCGGCTGTCGCAATCCTGATGCCAAAATCCCGAAAGTTGACATTACTGTAATCCAGAATCCCGGTGCATAGGGTCTATTCTCACCTGTGGAGGTTCTCGACCCCCAAAGAGATGGAATAGAACCTTGTGGCCAGCAAAGTGAGCCTCCGTGCCGCAGCGTGGCAACTGGTGAGCACAGCGGGCACGCAAGGGGCCACTGTTGGCATTCTGGCGGCTGGGATACCTACCGGTGTCAGGATTGTGATCACCGGGATCCCAGTTGCCGGTAAAACATAGTGAACCCAATAAGGGAAACCTCTACTTGTCTTTTTTAGAATGTTTGATTAAATATCCCCCGAATCAGATGTCATTAACTAAAGCACAATGGAATTTGCTGCACTATATAAGTAAATTAATAATAATCCATCAAATGGGCATGTTTATTACAACACTGCATCCAACAATATAAATAGGATACATTAACATTTGTACATTGTTAGTATGGTGATGTTACCAAAATTGTACTTCATTGTCAGGGTTAATCCTGGTTATAAAATGTAGAAATAACTCCATATAACAGCCATGAACACTGACTGACAGGTCCTCTAAGGACAGGTTAGCCTGTACTCTAAGTAATGACTGTAGTGGTGAGAGGAGTGTAAAGTTCATCCACACTTCAGATGTCACAGGAGTCACAGTATGGCATGTGTTCAAATGTGTTATCACACACTGCAGATACCATGCACCTCCCTTCACTCACGTCCTGGGAGATCATGCTCAGCAGCACTGTCAGAGTAAACAGCAATTCCTTATAATATTAAGATATGCAGTCAGAGTGCACGGCATGGAGATATATAAAACCAGCATTTTGTAGCAGAAATGCCAAGGGTATTTATAAAACAAGCTAAATGGTTTCTAATGCTTTCCTTTATGAACTCCCTCCTTTCCCAAAATTAGTAAATTGGCAGGATCTGACTCCATAAATCAATCCATTTAATTGGATCTCAGCACACATATATAGTCAGGACTTCTGGGATCACCTTTGGTACTGCTCAGTCCTCTTCATAGCAGGAGAAATCCAACACCTGGCCACAAGATACAATTGTGGTAGGTGCACGTGGACACATCTGTATTTTCCTAACACCTCTATAGGAAGGAAATTTACTAAAATGGGGGTTCTATTTCATATGGGATGTTGCTATGGGCAACTAATCAGATTCAATGTATTATCTTCTAGAAGGCCCTGAATAAATAATAAGTAGATTCTGATTGGTTGCTATTGGCAACATCCCATCTAAAATAGAGGTAAATTTCCCCCTATGAGTGTCAGAAATGAGTACAGTTTTCCTGACTGATAGCCTGTGTTACATTAGCACAAGACCTACTCCTTTATTTTGTGTGTGTGTTTGATTAAAAAAAAAAAAAAAAAAAAAAATATATATATATATATATATATATATATATATATATAGGTGTTACCATTTCTCGTGCCTTAAAAAGAAACATCAGTGAAATTGTTAAAAAGAAAAACTTCTCTATTCTCTAAATTAAAATATATCTGATATATGCACAAACAAAAACAAATAAAGGTGAAGCGCTCTATATAAAATTAAAACATTTTTGTTTAAAAATAAAAATATATTAAATAAAAAAATAGATCAATTGGGTATCACAAAGATATACAGTATTTATTAAACATTCTAAAATATAATACACTTATTATTAACCAGATGATGTACTGGGGTAATGATAATAAAAGTACTTAAATAAAATGTAAAATTGGACTGAGCTGTATACTTATGAAGGTCCCCGCTTGGGTCCGTATTGGCCCTGTGGTTTGTTTCGTCCGTCTGGTTTGGATATCACTGGAATTGATATTGGTGGGTATCCATAAAAGCTGATTGGGTTCCTGGCACTGTATAAGATATTTCTGTCCTCCTTTGTTTGGGGCAGGATCACAGGCTGGTGGAAACGATAACCCAAAAATGAGCAGGTAGTGGTGTCACAGATGTTATATTCCAGTTGGAGGGAATCGGAACTCGGGCAGAGGTTGGACCAAAACAATCTCAGCAGAATATGACTCAGGTGTGCTTCAAAGTCCAAATTTAAATAACGATTTGGCTGTATCCTGACGCGTTTCATCGTCTAAGCTGACTTGAGCTGCTCAAAACATATACACCCCATCCCTGGCTCCTACTCTTTACCGTTTGGTAAACACCCTATATCTGATATATAACTCTTTCAACAGGTTTCTAAAATGCAGATCTAGGGGGTATTTAATCTGGGATTCCGACTGTCCGAACGTCCCGACTGTCAGAGTCCCAGGCTGTTTTCGTCCTGCTTGGCAGGAACTCGCCAGTCGGAATTCAATGTTCCGACTGTGGAGTGTCAGAAACTGAGAGAGTGTCAACGAAAATGGCCGCAGATTGTTGAAAAATGGCAGAGAATTTGACAATCTATGACCATTTCCGACAAAACAGATCCGACTTGTTTTAAAGTTGGACCTGTTTTGTCTGAACCTGCCTTCGATGCGGTCGGAAACGGCAGCATGGAATAGGCAGAGGCAGCTATTTACCTTTCGGAAATAACGTCCAAGTTTGAATACCCAGCTAAGTCACCAACCATAAGTAGTGGTCTATCCTATAGAACAAAATATTAGAAACAATACACTGTTTTTGACGAGTATGTTTTACTGTTTTCATGGGTCAACGTGTTAGTAATTCATAAAAGCAGAGTTGAAATACAGATATCCTTAAGCAAAACTAAGGCTTATTATAGTTTTTGTCAGCAACTTGAAATGGAAAAAAATTGCATAAAGGAGAATAAAAATAAAAAAAAAGAAGTCAACAACTAGTTACAACCTACAAGCAGCGACACATGCTGTCACTCACTGCAAACACACCTGCTGCTTCTTCAGTGATTGTAAGATGGACTGAGGGTGGAGAAGAACGAAATGCTGGGGTGGGTAGGGATTAAACAGCTGAAGCCTCAGATAAACATTTTCGCACAGGGAATGTTCATGTAATGCACTGAGAAAGAGAGTTTCTATGCCAAATATGAATCATTGTGGTCACTGATGAAGCTACTTGGACAATACTTCAGGGGATCACCATATGGTGACTGTTATAGGGGGCAATTTATCATTGTTTTTCTTTTAAACTCATTACTTTTTTTCTGTAGTCCTCACAACTGTGTGCCTTATTTAAATGACTGTACCTGTACTATATGTTTTTTTTTTTTTTTTTTTGCATTGATGATAACTTTGTTTTGTTTTGGTTGATATCATTAGTACATTCATTGCCATGAGATTTTTTTCATTTATTTTCCTTGGCACATTTCTCTTTCTTACTCTGTGAACAATTGAAGTGTTAGGAGCAAATGCAGAGTTGGTAATAAAATTGGCATACTTCATTGTCAGATGGGTGTACTGACGGCCCCAGAGCCTAAACTGTGCGAAAACAAGCAATATCCCCCTGCAAAACTGAGTGGCAACATTTGTATTTTTTATAAAAACATGAAGCCAATCATGACAATGACAAAAACAACAATGCAGTGCAAGATATATATTGTCCATGGCAATACATTTATACCATATACAGATTTATAGAAGCCAAGTTCAGATGTGCACAAGCAATCATATTCCAATATAACCTTAATACGGCATATCTAAATTACATTTCTAAAACTAGATTTACCACTGCACATTGATGGAACATGCAATAGTATATGTCCTGAGGTACTTCTTCCCCCTAATATTGCTAGCAGAGATGGTTGGTGGCCATAATATGTGGATGATCTGGATTTTCTCTATGGAATTATTTTAAACACTGAGGAGCAATGAGAGGAATTTACAGTTTGCTACTTAAGCATCAGATGGAGTTTGCCAAATTCATCAACTCCTTCAGATTTCAGTACCATCTGTATTCAGGGAATACATACAAATGGCCACTGAGTGGCATGCCGGCTGTTAATAATCCTTTTGAACTACAATTTTGATTTGTTAGGTCTTAAGTGTTTCTCTTAAAAAATAAATGGAATATGAGGCCCTTTGCAGTGTTAAATCGAGCTAATGGTGCAAGCTGTGTTCCCCAACAACCTCAACTGGGCTTATGTGCGTATATTACGCAATAAGAGGTTGGGTATGTCACTATGTCTAAGGTGATGATGTCGATCAGCCAGGGCCGGTGCTACCACTAGGCAGCTTTAGGCAGCTGCCTAGGGCGGCGGCCACTGGAGGGCGCCTCTTCAGCCCAACATTTGAATCAAATATAGTTGTGACCATTCTAAAAACCGTCCCTGGTCCCTGCTGCTGCCTAGCGCTGCTACCGCTGGTGGTGAGACACTGGTCCCAGCTGCCGCCCGCCCCTCACCATTGGCGTCAGCGGGGAACAGTGCCTCCGTGGCAGCAGCGCTAGGCAGTCAGCGGCTGCAGCAGGGACTAGGGACGGGTCTCACCACCAGCCGCAGAAGAAGGAACCAGCGCAGCCGCAGCGGTGAGTGGCACTTCCTATTCCCCCCGCCACCCCCCCTTCCCAGGGTAATGACGCGGCGGGTGAGCACCGCAGCGTCGTCGTCCCCCCCCCTGAGCGCCGCGATCACCAGCACCCCCCCCTCTCCTGTACAGCGGCCGGGGGGCGGGTGAGCACTAGAGCACCCCCCTCCCGCCTGGGGCGCTCCGGTGCCTTGCACCGGCACTGCGATCAGCGAATGCATGTGCTGGCATGTAGACAAGGTTAATAATGAATATGTATTTGCGACATGTTAACCATAATTGCAGTACAATTTTTAGCACATAGGGCCTTATTCTAGTTCACTCTTTCTGACAAAATCCTTCTTAGATGGACAAAACCATGTGCACTGCAGGAGGGCAGATGTAAAATGTGCAGATATATTTAGATTTGGGTGAGTTATTTTGTTTCTGTGCAGGGTATATACTGGCTGCCTAATTTTTCCACTGCAATATAGATCTCACTTTGAAGAAAAACCCCACCCAAATCTAATTCTCTCTGCACAAGTAACATCTACCCCACCTGCAGTGCACATGGTTTTGTCCATCTAAGAAGGAATTTGTCAGAAAGAGTGAACTAGAATAAGGCCCATAGTGACTGTCAATTACATAACTGTATACCTACAAAAAGACCCAGGGCCATGCTATTGAAGTCAATCTGGGAAAAAAACAGCAGTCCATATGTGGCTGGTATGCACAATCCTTATTGGATGTATTGTTAGGAAGATTATGAATCTTGACTGTGATGTTGAACCAAAAACCAAACCAAAAACTACTATTCTATTTAGACTGCCCTGCTCACTGCTGGATAGTCCTGGTTTAAATCCATGTAACTTTGCTTACATTGTAATCCTATAGATTGTAAGCTTGCGAGCAGGGCCCTCCTACCTCTATGTCGGTTTGTTTCTAACTAGTTTGTTTAATCACTGTTGTTTCCAATTGTAAAGCGCAACGAAATATGCTGTGCTATATATGAAACTGTAAATAAATAAATAAATAAATAAATAATTGTAGTTTTTTTTGGTTCTTAAAAGGTAATAATGATGTATTAGCTAGTGACATTCTGTAAGTGTAAAGTGCTTTGAGTTGTATTGGGAGGAAAGTATTATAGAAATAAATAATTGCTAATTTATTCCGTTTAAAGTTCCGTTAAAGTTCCTTTTAATTCTATAATTAAATATATTTTTATTCAAAAGGTGAATATATTTATACCCCTTTTCCACTAGCAACCTGGGTCGGACCCGGTAAATTGTACCCGGTTCGAACCCGGGTTGGACATGGGTGAGAGACACATTTCCACTACAGTGCTACCCGGTAAATTGCCTGATCATCCCCTTTTAAACTTAACCCGGGTAAGACCTTTTTTTCCCTATAGATTACATAAGAAAAAGCCATTTTAAAGGGCTTTACCATGGGAGGTCACAAAATAGGGCCACCATTACACCAAAAGGGCCACCATTAAAAATATTACGATATTAGAAGAAGAGACCACACTCATTTATTTTAAAATAACTTTTTTTTTATTTTACTGGCAAATATTACCACACTCATTTCTTTTAAAATAACTTTTTTTATATTTTACTGTTAAATATTAAATCTTTGGAACTTTCAAAAGTTTCTTCACACAACACAAGAAAAGACATGCCAAAAAAGGGTAACAGAGTCCTGGGCGCTTCTTTCTGGTGTTATGCTGCCTTGCCTTAACCCGAGAGGGCTATTCCTTCTTTGCCCCAATAGAAGCAATGCAGATAGGTTTTTTGGTAAGGAATCTGATGTAGCGCCTTATTCCTTACCAAAAAACCTATTTACAAGAAAAGACATGTTCAGGTAAAATGTTTGCCGTACACCTGAGCCTTTGGCATACATAAAAATTAAAAAAGTGCACGTAAACATGTTAAAAAACAAGTGCCCATAAAATTTTAAAAAGTGCAAGGTTTAACCAAACTGTGCCCACAAGGCGACTGAATGCAATAAATGTATTCAACATTCTTACTGCAATAATGCAATAAAGAATTTCAAAGAAATAAAACAAGTATTTCTTATGACAAATTACGATATACAGTAAATTCAGGGGAGTCTAGGTTTGGCAGCAGTGTATTAGACGTGTTGTCACGGCTAGTGGTGTTTGCCTCACTATACTCTGGGTTTAGTGGGGCACTGGTAGCAGTGCTGGAGGCATAGCTAGTGGAAGTGTTGGTGGTAGTGGGGTGGTAGTTAGTTGCTGTGCCGGGGGCGTGGCTACTGGGTCCTCTATATGGTAGAGGATCTCGGTGTGGCTGTTGCTCACACGAAGTGCTAGGGGTGGAGGGAGTTGGCCCTCTACTGTATTGGCCATATGCATACTCATGGTGTGCTGGGTATGCTGGGGCCTGTGAAGCATGTGGCGGATACTGTGGATAATGAGGAGGTGGCATATACCCACGATTAAGTAATCGTTCCAAGAAGGACAATTGTCTGTCCTGCATGTCCTTTAATTGATCCAAGAAAGAGTGCTGCATCTGTCTTTCATTTGCTAAAAACTTGTCCATACGAGCATCCTCATTGGCCTGCATGTCGGAGTCCATTTCACGCAGTTGTTCTATTACTATTGAAGAGAAAGCTCTCGCTGCTTGATCGGAACGGTTTGTTTTTTTCTTCTTTGGTGGCACCTTGTAAACTGCAAGTGGGACAAACAAAAAAACACTATAAACATAAAATAGCAGAGGTGTTTGCAGGCCTGTGCTTGCGACCCTATCCCACCTGCACACTTGCGGCACTCTGCAACATATACCGTTGATTACTGGGAAAAATGTTTTTGTTTTTTTTACTTACTATTTGAACGCAGTTTTGGTGTTTGTTGTTGAGTCGGCTGCTCCGTTGTTGTTTCGGACCCCTCCTCCACCATGGACTGTGCGGTGTCAGACAAAACAGACCTATCGAGTAGACTGCACTCTTCATCGCCATCTTCCAAAATCAGGGGCGGAGAAGTTGGGCAGCACAGTGACATTGCCATGGTGGACTGTGTGTCAGGTGGCTCCTGGCTACTCTCCATTGATGGCTCCTGGCTACTCTCCATCTGGCTGGCCAACGAGGATGACAGTGCCACAGGATTAGTCAGAGCTGTGTTGCCAAATGCCCTGCAGCATAGATCGTAATGGACCCAATCGACACGTGCAGCACCGCTTTTTTTCCTGTTCTGGTCAGAGACCTTGGTGAACTGCCTCTTTAGTGCTTTCAATTTGTTAAGCACTTGCTGGTGAGAGCGGTGTATCCCCCTAGACTCCATCATCTGGGCAATATTTCTGTACAAAATTGTGTCTTTTACGGTACCAGTCACCTGGCACTTGATTTCCTCCTCTGCCCTAATGAGCAGCAGCTTCTTCACTTCAGCATCAGACCAATTGCTGGTAGCCATAATGATGTTGTGCTGCGGGATGAATAGCAGTGTCCGCTGGGGCAGTCTGTGGTGCTGGCAGCAAAGTGGAAGGTGGCTGCTGGAGCAGCCTCTGATACAGCAGGGGAAAGTCAGCAGGACAGACATGCAGCACATGTGCACAGAACGCTGTCCTCCATGCTATGTGCGCAGTCTGCGGGGCTCTGAGTGATGACATCACTCACCAGCGCCCCAGCAGCACCAATCAGTGAAGATTTTTACATGCTCAGTCAAAAAACCCGGTTAGGGAGCGTTTCCACTACCCTTGAATCTGGGTGCTAACCGGGTGCTACCCTGATCATGACCTGGGTAGGATTGCCCTGTCAATTATTTGACAGGGAGCATTTCCACTAGCAGAAAAACCCGGGTAGGAGCGCGTCCCCGCGAAGATTACCGGGTTATTTCTGTTAGTGGAAAAGGGGTATAAGATACATTAAATACATATATGCTCAGTTCAGCTTCCAGTATGAGATTTGGAACTGTAATATTTTAGGAGCTATTTACTTGTAATTCGCTTATTTTTCAGAGTTGACTCTTGACAAAAATAGATGTGGCTGTGGGTGTTTCCTCTGTGAGAGACTTTCTGGCGTGTATAGCAATTTTGTTTTAATTCTGCTTTATGTTATAATTACTATTGTGTAGGTATATGAGTAATGCCTAGTACTCAATGGTGTGCTAAATTTATTTTGGCTCCAGCAATTTTGTTTTGTAATGTTAAACTAATTTGTATACATGGCGTATTTGTCACTAAGCCCATTGTCTCTTTCTGAAGAATTTCAAAATATTTTCAAACTGATTCAACTAACTGATGGCCTTGGTCGTTTATCTCATCATCACTTTCCGAACGTTCAACTTTTAATCATAGGAGCTGCAGCATAAAAGTAAATTAAAGTTAGAAAAGGGAGACAGGGGCAAATGATGGTGCTCTAAGGGCTCATTCACACCTATCTGTTATTATTAGGGGTTATTCTGTTCCCATATCAGTTGCGTCTATTGATGCTTTGAGCATTTGGACGACCTGTTGTGTACATGGATGAATGCTGTCTTGCCCGACAGCATTGAAGAGGAAGACCGACAGACTGGGCCTGACTTTCTGTCGATGTAAGAAGCAGGATGGAAGTAAACTATAGGGGGTATTCAATCCCGGGTCAAGACTGTTGATCTGTCCCGACGACCGTGACCCTGGCCCATTTTTGTTTTGCTCAACAGCATATCGCCAGGCAGGATTCAATGTCCCACCTGCCAATCGATGAAAAGGGGGCGTGCCCACATAAACGGCAGTGGATTGTCAAGATCCGTCCGTGATCGTGACATTCATGGCCGTAATCGACAGAAAGTCAGGCCCAGTCTGTCGGTCTTCCTCTTCAATGCTGTCGGGCAAGACAGCATTGAATAGACGCCCGCCGCTATTTCCCCCATTGGAAATAGCGGCGGGGATTGAATACCCCCTATAAGGGGTAAGTTTGCTAAAGCTTATAAAAATGAATAGAGGTGATATTGCCCATATCAACCAATCAAATTCTCTCTACCATTTTTTATTGCATCCTAGAAAATGATAGAAAGAGTCTTTAAATTTTTAGATACTTTAGTAATTTTACCCCAAAGTGACTGACAGTTGTGGGGCGAGGAGGGGGTGATGACGCCATCCATTTACAAAAATGGAGGCATGTTGACACTGTTTATGGGGAGGAAAGAGGCCAAGGATCTCCATCGCTGTGTGAGGATTTCCTGGCATCAGCAATGATTGGCTTGCGCAGCACCATGAGTCCACAGAGACCGCAGGACATGATCATTACTGCAGCAGTAGGCCTCTGCTTGTAATCAAAACCTCCTGCGGAAAACAGCACTGTCACTGCTGCTTCCAAGGATGCCGCAATGATAGCACCTCCAACCATATCAAGAGGATTTTTGAGACTCCCACGCTGGGCTTCTAATTGATAGAGCCCTGAGATCAGGTAAACACCACCCAGTCAGAGTAAAATCAGGCCCTGTGCAAGCCTGCAAATTGCTGTGCAGGGCTTGCATGCTGATCAGCTATTAGTAGCAAATCCATACACAAGCAGTTTACCATTGATTGATCTTTCCGGTGTTGCAATCTGTGCATAGCCCAAGACCTACTCGATGGGTGCAATAGAAACATGGTCGAAGCTGACACACAACTTCCCTTCAAATGCCTAGGTACACCTACATTTTACCTGACAATCCCAGAAAACGGACTGTTACCACCACAAATGCCAGCTTCATGTCAATCAACTGCTATACAGACAGAAATAAAAAAAAGTAGCAGGATTCCATTCCAAAATATCCTCGCAAATGTGTACTACACAGTAGCGCACGCAGGGGGGTTTCTGAGTACCCAGAAACCCCCCCAGGAGTCTAAGGGCCTGAAGCTGAGGGTCCCCTCTTTCCATGAGTACAAGAATTTTTAAAATCGGACCTTGGGAACCGGAGATATCTGACTTCAAAGCAGTGGTCCCCATCCAAGCCTGTTAATTGCTCTTCCCAGTCAGATATTTCAGGTTCTTTCTGACATAGAGTTTTTCTGAGGGTATATTCCAAAAGCTGGGACTCTCCCCCTTTGAAGGATACTAGATGCTTGTCTCTACTGTTCCCAGAACCATAGATATCAGCCTTCCAGCAGCTGGTTACTGCTCCAGCTCCACACACCTGGTATGTAGTTTTATATGCTCATTGGCAGATTGCTCTGCCTCCTGAACTCTGATCCCCTACTCCCCAATACCATTTGGTAGGTGGGATTCTCTAGTTTTTAATTCCATTAAAATCTAAGAAATCTAAGAAAACTGGAGATATCTGCAGTCAAGCAAGTTGTCCTCCCACCAGAAAATTATGAATAATAAGCCCACTCCACTATACACCCCTCCTCTGCGTATTAAAGATCCTCTACCACCCCGGAAGTTATGTATCAGGGCCCCTTCATTCAGCTCAATGCACCCTTCTCCCACCTCATCTCCCACCATCTGTGCAGTAAAGGGGTAATTAGTGGAAATTACTGATCCAGGCCCTACATGCTGAGCGGTTGATATAATACCCCCTACCACCCGGGGGACATCAAAGCATATACTGGGTCACCTAAGTGTCCATCTCCGTGCTTTGCTCCGACCCTCTGGAAACCCCCTTCTGAAAATCCTGCGTTTGCCCCTGCTACAAGCCGTATGCCTGTGCAGTCATTCGATTATCTCCTGCCCAGTGGATTCGTGCAATCAGGTCTGAATAATCCCCCAGGCCCAGTGTGGTTTTCACACATTAATATATACAGTATGTGCATACAAATATAAGGAAATAAGAATAAATGCCATGGTTTGTACCACTGCATTCTAAATGTAATATTAACCTTTTAGAATTCTAGAATGCAGTCCACACTTCTTATTCATACATAATGTATGCTTGAGAAAGTAGATTGTAATGATAAATAACGGAACACACGATAAGTACATGGACAGTGCAATGAAACTCATTACTTAAATATATATGAATCAGATGTTAGTTTTTTTTTTATTTAGCATAACTGTGTGAATGAACACTTACAATGTGATACTTAAAGATAGAACATTTGTGTAATACATTAACCATTTGAGTGCAAACTTTGCTTTGAGAGATCCTCAAAATATCCGCTAAAAATGCCAGTGTCGCTCACAGCTTTTATTGGGTGCAAGACTGACATTTTTAGTGGATATTTTATATATATTTATATATATTTTATTTATAAGGTTAATGCCTAACAGACACTATAAACTAACATAAAAGTATTCTTTAACAAATTAGAAGTGATTTGCACATTGCAAGGAGCTCTGCGACCTATATAAAAGCATTCAGCATCTCATCTTGTGATAAAATATACTGTAGCTGTAATCATCCTCATAAATGACACTGGCTGATACATTATCCATTTATATTTGTATGTTCCTAGTGTGTTCCATTCGGTATTGTGGACAGTGCTTGTGGCAGCCAGGCAGGCTGGGGGTAGGGCCAGTCATCACCACAATGCTCAGACTGAAAACAAAACAAATGAGTGGAGGGAAAACACAGGAAACAGAGGCAAAGAAAGTAACTGTCAAACTGTGGATTATATATTATCAGTACCCAACACCCACACCAATGCCCTCAGCTAACCTGATGCCTCGGGTCATTACATTATACAATCATTTACCCATCAAATAACTCAACTAACCATACAATGACCCACATTGCCATGACATTACACTAATAAGTAAGGACCTACCGCACATTTTCTATTATTACATCTTACAGTTAATTTAAAAGGGACATTCTTATTGTTTAATTGTATTGTGTTTTCCATATTCTTGTTACGCTTTGTACGGAAAAAGTGCTAAAATTACATTGATTATCCATCATTCTGCAGTTTCAAGAAAGGCTCAACTAAGTATGTATATGCATGCATTCAGTATGTACAATAAGAGCCAGTGAGGCATTTTATGCAGGAAATGCAGAATACACATAAAGTAGGTAATAATAATTCTTCATTTATAAACCGAATGATACATATGTGGTACAATCTGTGGTCACACACTTATCCAGTCACATTGAATTATGTGGCACAAAGGCAGTTGTTTAGAGTACCAGACAGCACATCTAACTATACGTAGCATAGTAATCAAGCTAATAAAAAATAGCTACAAAGAACAACAAACATTTACATATATATATATATATATATATATATATATATTTATTTATTTATTGTATCTAGATGAAGTGAAGGATAGAGATCATGAGAAAATACAGATTTACACCACTCCTACAATGGTGTGTCAGGTCCCTTGTTATTCAGTTCATATTTTGTATATGTAATTCCATAACAACCAGGCACATGTTGCAGAGATTCCAATTTGTGATATAAATTACCTCAGTAAAAAGAGTACAATAAAGTCAGGCTCTTAATAATGTCTTGTTTTCTCATACTTTAATAACAAGAACAAGAACCAGACAAACTTAAGTTCTCCGGTACTGTTTATCTCAGTATATTGTCTTTTTCTGTATCCTTTTGTTGTTTTTTTCTGTCAATAGTTTGTAAATAAAGTTATTATTATACAAACTTTTCCTCCCTCTATAAATACAAAAAACCTCCCATTAAAACTGAGCCCACGATAGTGCTGCAGACTGTATTTATATATAAATGCTATGTAACATGATCCCTTCATTGTGAAAAGGGGACAAACTAGAAACTACAACGTAACTCACTAAACATATTATTCTCAGGCAGTTCCGGAATTAATCCTGTAACCAACTCATCTGTTTCCAAGTGCTCTGTGTATTTGAATTGTGGATTGTGTGTAGCCAGGTTGGATATTTGACTTGGCCTTTCATGGTTACAGTAGCAAACTGCCTATGGCACCCTGCAGGGTGGGGGTGGAGGTGATCTCCAGGAATTAGCTGCTGGAAATAACAATGGATTTGGATGGAGGGAAACTAAAGAAAAAAAAGAGGGAAGAAAATGCAAATTATACCCAACAAAAGGCATGCTAATAAATGATAGCATAAGACACACACAGCTGATTCTAAAGTAAACTCCAGAGAAAGGTCTGGTATTAGTAGTCTTAACTCCAGAATCACTGTGTTCAGTGTCACTTAGAGAGCAGCCACTACAAATGACATTAATGAGAGAAGTGGCAAAGTGGCATAATACCAATGCTAGTTACTGTCCATCTTATTCTGATCATTAGTACAGTCATCTTATTTTTTATGTAGATTAAGGCCACCTAGGTGAAAGCTAACATCACAGGCAATTTTCTATGTCATAAAGAAACATGAAGGCAAATTCCCATTGCATGTGTGACTGTCCTTCTGTGCACTCCTTAGTCTATAACATGAAGTCTCCTGTAAGAAGCACTAAGTAGATGTGGTTTGTTAAGTTAACACAATGAAAGCGTTACTCATAAAAATATACTTATTGTATTTGTTTGTGCATTTTTATACCATTGGACTATTACTGTATTCACAGAGAGTGGGGCAGATGGATTAAGCCTGGTAAAGTGATAAAGTGGTGATAAAGTGGAAGGTGATAATGCACCAGCCAATCAGCTGTGTTTGAAAAATGACAGTTACGAGTTGATTGGCTGGTGCGTTATCATCTTCCGCTTAATCACCGCTTTATCACTTTCCCATGCTTAATACAACTGCCCCATTATTTCCTATTCCCCATTATTTCCTATTTTCTTAAGAGAGAACAGAAAAAAAAAAAACTTTTAATAAATAAAGTACATCTTAACATCCTACATAAGAGCTATTGTTTGAGTGGATTCAGTACTGAATCCCGGCGGTCGGGATCCCGGTGTTCAGAATCCCGACGCCGGAATCCCGACAGCCAAAATCCCGACAAGGTGGGGAACGTGGATCGCCCCCCCCTTGCGGGCTCGCTGCGCTCGCCACGCAGCGGGCCCGGTGCCTCGCTACGCTCGGCACACTAATTTATTCTCCCTCCAGGGGTGTCGTGGACACCCGCGGAGGGAGAATGTGTCGGGATTTCGGCGGTCGGGATTCCGGCGTCGGGATTCTGAATGCCGGGATCCCGACCGCCGGGATTTTAACTGCATCCCGTTTGAGTAAGGTGTACCATATTATAGACATTCCACCAAAGAGATTTAAGAACATTTCTATTCCCTATATTGTTTATTTCTGTAGACTATCCATCTTATTCTCAGTACAAACCTCTAATTAACTGGTGGCAAACCGATATGCGATAAAAAGTCAATAATAATCAATGACTAAAATAGAAATGAACCTCGGTTTTCCTGTTGTGCGGTTATACTAGTGATTTGTGTGTCAACAAGGTAAACTCTTGTTATGTTCTCCGTACCCTGTGCCACATTATATTGTTAATTGCTGTGCATGCTTGGTGATCAATACAAATTGAAACTTCAGACATTTGTTGTAATTTAATATCTGATGGTGAACTCAAGCTTATAAAGTCCAAGGGGATCAGTGATTTTCTGTGATTACTTACACAGAATGGCATAAAACTACACTCCTTTTTCTAAAGTGATTCAAGTTATACGTTAAACACCCTGAAGCTTTGAGACATGCCAATGTCAATACATATTGTGCTTCCTATCCTAACACTGGCATGCTATCTAGAATTTTGCATCCATTTTATAATCATACACACAAATGTCAGGCAATATTATGTTTTTACATATCTCTTTGGGTAAACAGATAACGTAAAGGCCCATACACACTAGAAGATTTTCATTTCAAAAGACTTTGCCAAAATCTGTGAAAGATATATCTGTCACTAACATTTGAACATTACTATATTGTATTCTAGCTAATAGCATGGTGGTCAGTTGTACTAAAACAAGTGTTGCATGTGCTACTTTTTTGATGCAACATTTAAATTCATGTAGCGATCCACATTGAAATCAAGAACATAAGAGAATTAAGTCTCTTTGGAATGAATGTACACTATGATGTGCTGAATGGAAACAGGTATAGATTGGTTAATGGGTATTTTGTACGTCAAGAGATCTTTTATGAACAGACCAGGAAATAGTGTTGCTTCTTCCATATACAAAATAACTTGCAAGCCTCTGATTCAGATTCCACAAGGTATTCCCTATCTGGAGCACAGTGGGTAGCTGGTCCTCAGTACTTGTTAATCCTGACAATAAAACTCCATCTGACTTAATAAATGTATACAGTGAATTATAAACATATTGAGAAATATCATGTTGGGGATAATGTCAATGTGTAGAGGCCAGTACAAAAGTACAAAGCCACAAGCTCTTGGTAACATCTTATATTCTGATATAAAGATCCATGACATTAAAGTATATCAGTGTTCGCACCACCCATGTTTTATGCTCAAAGCACCACCACCAAGAAGACCTGGATAAAACAATGCCTATATCTAATTAGTCTATTGTAGAGCAAGTTTCATTTTCCCACCCTCCTGTCTCAGTGAGTTTCGGGCTTGTCACTGAGCAGCAGGGAACAGCATAATAAAAGAAGCATTATCAGTCTATAGGGTGAAGCAGAGACAGGGGGGATGGGAAGGGGAAAGAAATGAAAAGTGACAATAAGGCAATGATAGGTGGCACAGAAAACGAATATGAAGGTACAAGCTTTTCATTTCTCAATGCATCACTTTGAAGATTTTGAGGAAATAGAAAACAAATATTTAGCTTGCGATCTAATTAAGTGTATGACTGGTTAAATAATCTACAATTATTTCCAGAGATGCCGTTGAACAGAAGTACACCCTGTGCCACCATCTAAATGTATGACATCATGGCATTGTGCCACAGGTTTTCAGGAACTGGGCAGTACCATCCTGGAGCTGAGGACAGATGTACCTATTGCATGATGCATGCCAGGAGAATCCGAAGGATATTCTGGTCAGCACTGCAGCAGCTATACTCTTTGCAGGAAGCCACTCCAGGCACTCTGCTAGCCATTTGCTGGTGCCACTACCAGGGTCATTTGCCCTGTGTGACAGCAGCGGTGGCACACACCCTAGTTGTGGCCTAGGTTTTTTTTATGTGCCCTTTCATTAATCCAGAACTATGCATTTATTTTGTCATTTTGTTTATCTTGACTAAAATGTGGAGGAAATATAGGTTGAGCATTTGCATAAGGCTCCCTTATCACATCTTTCATATGTGTGTCTATTAAGCATGGGCTGTCACCAGCTTTGCACCCATCTCTTCACAGTCCAGCGCCACCCAGTGGCTAAACTTAAAAAGGAAAGAAATAAAACAACTCCTCTGCATGTAGTTATGCAGAGGCTCCATGGGTGAGATTTAATAGGATGAGAGATTCAGAAAGTGAGAGATTTTGTGAGAATTCTCCAGTTTTTTTAAAGCGGCAATCATTTGCACTTCAAAATCAAACTGGTTTTGCAGTGTAAATGATTGCCGCTTTAAAAAAACCTGGAGATTTCTTACCAAATCTCTCACTTTCTGAATCTCTCATCCTATTAAATCTCACCACATATCTAGTCCATAGACATTAACCTGAATATATAAATACAATCTTTTAGAGCAGAGGTTCCCAAACTTTTGTTGAGCCATGGCGCTCTAGAGATAAAGATTGTCTTCACGTTACCCCTAGATCAAAAGTTTCTTATTGAGAAATTCAGAATAAAATATTAAGTATCTTGTGCTTATATGTCATCCTTAGACTCAGTTATGCGATGAGGGAAAATATTTGCTTGAGATTGTCCACACATTTCATGATTTCTTTATCATTGATCATAAATAATTTGAATTCGTCTTGGATCTCCAATCTGAGGCAATTGTCCCATGGAACTTAATAAGGGGATCCACATTTTTTTTTCTTATAGATTGTTATCATTAATTATATCAATATCAATAATAATCAAGTGGTAGATAGCATTGGTCAGAATTTCATTACAATTATGTAGCATTGAAAATAACAATGGATTTCAAGACACAAAAGAAAACGTAGATGCAATTTAAAAAAAAAAAAATACTATTAAACCCAGCAATCAAGAACGTAACTACCATAGGTGCAAGTGGTGCAGCTGCTATGGGGCCCAAAGCTGAAGGGGGCTCATTTTTGCTGTCTAAATAATATGTTTTATATACATTTATCACCATCAGTTGCTAAATAGGGGCCCTTACAAACTTTTGCTATGGGGCTTACGAATATCTAGGTACGCCTCTGCCAGCAATACAAATAAGCATTAGATCATCCTATTAGGGGACAGGTATGGTTCAGTACAAAGCCGAGAAAACACTGAAGCAGTTTTCTTTGGGGGCTGCAGTGTACTGTAGCAATAGAAAGTAGCCCCTGTCATCCCACAGACCAATCTGAGGCCTATTGTCTTATAAGTGGCTGGATACAAATCTAGCAAAGATCAGGGAATGTAATTGTGAATTAAAAACTGTCCCTCTAGAAACTGAACCTACTGTGCCTGTAGTTCTAATTTTAATGCACCAATATTTAGATTCAACCTTTTTCATCACTATCTACAATACCTCTAGGAATAAAGCATGAAGGATGGGGATATTAATTTACCAAATTTAACAGCCTAAGCTTTTCTTTTTGTAGCCTCCAAAACCTAATTCAATATACATTTTTAACAAAATAGCAATTCAAGTTTAAATAGCTATTATTTACATAATTACAAAAAGCAAAACAATAGGGGAACCCCCACATTATTTCCCCCTGTTTCCCTATGCAAGCCCAGGCTGAGGGGACTGGGACTGGTTATGGATTTATTTTTTTACACCCATTTTCACACTTTTGCAGAGCCGATTGACAGGGACCTTCTATTAGAAAGGGGCCCCATCCGGTTGTGTTTCCAAAGAAAACATTATTTTGGACCCCGCAGTCAAAGCTCTGTAGGAACTCAAATCTAATTTGTTAATACTATATGTTTAGACAGCAATGCAACAATAATGTCCTGCACATTGCTGTAGAAGCGCGATTCTTAGTAAAGTAACCTCTTGGAAAGAGATAAAGTGGAAAAGTTGCCCAAAGCAACTAATAAGCTGGGTATGGGTAAAACTGGACCAGACAGTACACCAGATCGCTGGACCAGACAGTACACCAGAACGCTGGACCAGACAGTACACCAGAACGCTGGACCAGACAGTACACCAGAACGCTGGACCAGACAGTACACCGGAACGCTGGACCAGACAGTACACCAGAACGCTGGACCAGACAGTACACCAGAACGCTGGACCAGAGAGTACACCAGAACGCTGGATCAGACAGTACACCAGAACGCTGGACCTGAGAGTACACCAGAACGCTGGACCAGACAGTACACCAGAACGCTGGACCAGACAGTAGACCAGAACGCTGGACCAGACAGTACACCAGAACGCTGGACCAGACAGTACACCAGAACGCTGGACCAGACAGTACACCAGAACGCTGGACCAGACAGTACACCAGAACGTGGTGGGGGGGGGGGGGGGCTGTAATCTCCCTTCCCTGTGTTCCTGGTGACAGCTATCACAGGGACCCCCCTCGGACAAGACACCACCCGCATGGGACACCTCCCGGATTGTACACTACAAGCTCCAGAATGCAGAGTTTGATGTCCGGTCTGATGTTCCGGGGTCTTGTCCGGGTCCAGTTTTTACTTAGTCCCTAATAAGCAGAAGCTGATAGATTGGTTTGTGCAACTGCTTGACTTTATCTCTCTCTGAAGCTTTACACATCTCCCCTACAGACATAGAACATTAATGGGTCAAATAGATGATCTGCAAGTCCCCTATATGCCCAAACTTATGGCACCTCCAGACTCGCAATTTTTTTTGTGTATGTACAAAAATCCATGAGTCTAAGATAAGATCAGGACATGAGGGGGCCGAGTTGAGGATTTATTGTAATAATTTCTATGTCGTTACAATGGCAACTCGCAGATCATCACAGATAATTGAATCAACTACTTATGTCACATTTTTACACTTTTGAAAACTGCAACAAATTATTACAATTATTATTGGAATGCTCTGCCTGTAGTGATGGGAAGGGAGAGGAACAGGGAATAGTCAGGGCAGCTAGCTGATTCGGGACAGGACCTGCTCATTCATACATAGCCTATACAGTGCCTCTTGTCAGGTCTGTGATGGGCTGGCTGGCAGAGGGTGGATGGCACACTCTTCCTGTCTCACGCAGTGTGTTTCCTATGTGCCTATATAGTTCAGCTATACAGCAGTTATGTATTCCTTACTCCCTTATGTAATTTACACAGCTGCCTACATTGGAGCTGCTAGCAGATTAGCATCACTCCAGAAATCTCATCTGTCTCCTACAACCTGCTTGGGACCTCTAAACCTGTGCTTTCCAAATCTTGTTGAATTACGGCACCCTAAAATATATTTTTTTTTCACGGCATCCCTACGATAAAAGTTTTTTTATTGACTTTAAAAAGCAAAAAAAAAATGAATTCTGCCTACGTGGCAACCACAGGGTGAGTTATGTGGTGGTGTACAGGTGTGCTTGTGATTTTCCAGATGTTTTATGATAGGCAAAACCAGTACTAGTAGCTATCATCTTGACCATAATGAATTTGGGTACTTGTGTATTATCACGGCGCCCATCGCATCGCAGACCATAAGGCATGCGATGGTATGCGATGCAATGCGATGTCCCGCGATGTTCCCCAATGTCATACAATGTTAAAATTGTATGGCATTGTATATGGCATACAATGCCATACAATGCGATGCGATTATAAATTGTAACGCCACGCTTCGGGTTCACGTTCATACCTAATGGGTGCTTACAATGTTAAATGCAACCCCACGCCACCCCCAGTATGAACGTGAACCCGAAGCGTGGCGAGCGCAGCGAGCCCCGCTAGGGGACGCGCATTACTTCACAGGTATACGCGTCCCCTCGCGGGGCTCGCTGCACTCGCCACGCTTCGGGCTCGCCACACTATATGAAATCAACTCCACGCCGACGTGGATAGTGGGGGGATGAATAGGTCAGAGGACGCGTACCGCCGCCCCTCGCGGGCTCGCTGCGCTCGCCATGCTTCGGGTTCACGTTCATACTGGGGGGTGGCGTGGGGGTGCATTTAACATTGAAAGCACCCATTAGGGTGCTTACACAATTTAACATCGTATAGGGGGCTTACATCGCATTGCATCGAATCGCAGTGCATCGGGTGTATGGCATGCGATGCAGTGAAAAATTGGGCGACTTAATATCGGGGGCGCCGTGAACCCGAGTACCTGAATTTGATTTGATCCCCGACCACCAAACCAAGGAACCCCTGGAAGAGCCTCGAGGCACCTCAGGAGCACAGTTGGTAAAGCACTGCTATAATCAATAAAGAAATTCCCCAAAATTGAGATCCCTGTCTCTCCAGTAGGTGGCAGCACGGCATAATTAATGCAGCCAATGAATACAAAGGCATGTGCATGCTAGCCATGTTTCTGTGCTTATAAAACACATAAGGTGCTGCTGCAGCCCCCTCCTCATCAGTAATGTTATACATATGCACTATGTTTGCTATACAGTAATGCCATACATATGCACTATGCTAGATATACAGTAATGCTCTACACATGCACTATGCTAGATATACAGTAATGCTATACATATGCACTATGCAGCGGCGTATCTATAGCACCGCAGCCCCCGCCGGTGCTATAGTTACACCCCCCCCCCCCCCAATCTCCCGCAGACTTACCTATCTCGCTGGTCCCGGCGGCTCCGTTCTTCTGCTGAGGACCACCACAAAATGGCCACCCCCATATAGCACACAGTTCTCTGAAACTGTCTGCTGAATGGGTTCGGCCATTTTGTGGTGGTCCTCAGCAGAAGAACGGAGCCGCCGGGACCAGCGAGATAGGTAAGGCTGCGGGGGATTGTGGGGGGGTTTTGCATGGGCGGCTGGGGTTTGCTTGGCAGGGCGGCGGCGGCGGGGGTGCTTGGCAGGGCGGCGGTGGGGGGGGCGCCCCCCCCTTAACGACGGGGGGGGGGGGGGGGGCACCCAAAACGTAGCTACGCCACTGGCACTATGCTAGATATACAGTAATGCTATACATATGCACTATGCTTGATATACAGTAATGCTCTACATACAGTATACACTATGCTAGATATACAGAAATGCTATACATATAATACATTATGCTAGATATACAGTAATGCTATACATATAATACAGGGTTGCCGACTTTCACAGTCTCCTCTCCGGGAGAAGCCCGGAGAGGAGACTGTCAGCATCACTTCTGGGGCAGGGCCTGATGGAGACATCATCAGTCCCTGCCCCCAGTAATGCAAATCCCGCAATATGCGGGTCTCCGGCAAAGGGCGGGGCTAAATATGCACAATTAGCATATTTAGCCCCGCCCCTTCTACCGAAAACCCGCGAGTCGCGGCAATTTCAAGCTTCTATAACCAGGTACGTTAGGGGCGGAAGGGGGTCTGCCGGAATCCGGGAGGGTGGCCCACCTTTCCGGGGGGCCGGGAGGGGGACCCGATTTTCGGGATCCTCCCAGCCATTCCGGGAGGGTTGGCAACCCTGATATAATACATGATTCTAGGTATACAGTAATGCTATACATATGCCCTATGCTTGCTATACAGTAATGCTATACATATGCCCTATGCTTGCTATACAGTAATGCTATACATATGCACTATGCTAGATATACCGTAATGCTATACATATGCACTATGCTAGATATACAGTAATGCTATACATATGCACTATGCTAGATATACCGTAATGCTATACATATGCACTATGCTAGATATACAGTAATGCTATACATATAATACATGATGCTAGATATACAGTAATGCTATACATATGCCCTATGCTTGCTATACAGTAATGCTATACATATGCACTATGCTAGATATACAGTAATGCTATACATATGCACTATGCTAGATATACCGTAATGCTATACATATGCACTATGCTAGATATACCGTAATGCTATACATATGCACTATGCTAGATATACAGTAATGCTATACATATAATACATGATGCTAGATAAGCAGTAATGCTATACATATCCAATATACTAGATATATATTAATGCTATACATATGCCCTATGCTAGATATACATTAATGCTATACATATGCACTATGCTAGATATACAGGAATGCTATACATATGCACTATGCTAGATATACCGTAATGCTATACATATGCACTATGCTAGATATACAGTAATGCTATACATATAATACATGATGCTAGATATACAGTAATGCTATACATATGCCCTATGCTTGCTATACAGTAATGCTATACATATGCCCTATGCTTGCTATACAGTAATGCTATACATATGCACTATGCTAGATATACCGTAATGCTATACATATGCACTATGCTAGATATACCGTAATGCTATACATATGCACTATGCTAGATATACAGTAATGCTATACATATAATACATGATGCTAGATATACAGTAATGCTATACATATGCCCTATGCTTGCTATACAGTAATGCTATACATATGCACTATGCTAGATATACAGTAATGCTATACATATGCACTATGCTAGATATACCGTAATGCTATACATATGCACTATGCTAGATATACCGTAATGCTATACATATGCACTATGCTAGATATACAGTAATGCTATACATATAATACATGATGCTAGATAAGCAGTAATGCTATACATATCCAATATACTAGATATATATTAATGCTATACATATGCCCTATGCTAGATATACATTAATGCTATACATATGCACTATGCTAGATATACAGGAATGCTATACATATGCACTATGCTAGATATACCGTAATGCTATACATATGCACTATGCTAGATATACAGTAATGCTATACATATAATACATGATGCTAGATATACAGTAATGCTATACATATGCACTATACTAGATATACATTAATGCTATACATATGCTCTATGCTAGATATACAGTAATGCTATACATATGCACTATGCTAGATATACAGTAATGCTATACATATAATACATGATGCTAGATATACAGTAATGCTATACATATGCACTATGCTAGATATACAGTAATGCTATACATATAATACATGATGCTAGATATACAGTAATTTTATACATATGCACTATGCTAGATATACAGTAATGCTATACATATGCACTATGCTAGATATACAGTAATGCTATACATATAATACATGATGCTAGATATACAGTAATTTTATACATATGCACTATGCTAGATATACAGTAATGCTATACATATGCACTATGCTAGATATACAGTAATGCTATACATATGCACTATGCTAGATATACCGTAATGCTATACATATGCACTATGCTAGATATACAGTAATGCTATACATATAATACATGATGCTAGATATACAGTAATGCTATACATATGCACTATGCTAGATATACATTAATGCTATACATATGCACTATGCTAGATATACAGGAATGCTATACATATGCACTATGCTAGATATACAGTAATGCTATACATATGCACTATGCTAGATATACAGTAATGCTATACATATAATACATGATGCTAGATATACAGTAATGCTATACATATGCACTATGTTTGCTATACAGTAATGCTATACATATGCACTATGCTAGATATACAGTAATGCTATACATATGCACTATGCTAGATATACATTAATGCTATACATATGCACTATGCTAGATATACAGGAATGCTATACATATGCACTATGCTAGATATACAGTAATGCTATACATATGCACTATGCTAGATATACAGTAATGCTATACATATGCACTATGCTAGATATACAGTAATGCTATACATATGCACTATGCTAGATATACCGTAATGCTATACATATGCACTATGCTAGATATACATTAATGCTATACATATGCACTATGCTAGATATACAGGAATGCTATACATATAATACATGATGCTAGATATACAGTAATGCTATACATATACACTATGCTAGATATACATTAATGCTATACATATGCACTATGCTAGATATACAGGAATGCTATACATATGCACTATGCTAGATATACAGGAATGCTATACATATGCACTATGCTAGATATACAGTAATGCTATACATATAATACATGATGCTAGATATACAGTAATGCTATACATATGCACTATGCTAGATATACAGTAATGCTATACATATGCACTATGCTAGATATACAGTAATGCTATACATATGCACTATGCTAGATATACAGTAATGCTATACATATGCACTATGCTAGATATACCGTAATGCTATACATATGCACTATGCTAGATATACATTAATGCTATACATATGCACTATGCTAGATATACAGGAATGCTATACATATAATACATGATGCTAGATATACAGTAATGCTATACATATACACTATGCTAGATATACATTAATGCTATACATATGCACTATGCTAGATATACAGTAATGCTATACATATGCACTATGCTAGATATACAGTAATGCTATACATATGCACTATGCTAGATATACCGTAATGCTATACATATGCACTATGCTAGATATACATTAATGCTATACATATGCACTATGCTAGATATACAGGAATGCTATACATATAATACATGATGCTAGATATACAGTAATGCTATACATATACACTATGCTAGATATACATTAATGCTATACATATGCACTATGCTAGATATACAGGAATGCTATACATATGCACTATGCTAGATATACAGTAATGCTATACATATAATACATGATGCTAGATATACAGTAATTTTATACATATGCACTATGCTAGATATACATTAATGCTATACATATGCACTATGCTAGATATACAGGAATGCTATACATATGCACTATGCTAGATATACAGTAATGCTATACATATAATACATGATGCTAGATATACAGTAATGCTATACATATGCACTATGCTAGATATACAGTAATGCTATACATATAATACATGATGCTAGATATACAGTAATTTTATACATATGCACTATGCTAGATATACATTAATGCTATACATATGCACTATGCTAGATATACAGTAATGCTATACATATAATACATGATGCTAGATATACAGTAATTTTATACATATGCACTATGCTAGATATACATTAATGCTATACATATGCACTATGCTAGATATACAGGAATGCTATACATATGCACTATGCTAGATATACCGTAATGCTATACATATAATACATGATGCTAGATATACATTAATGCTATACATATGCACTATGCTAGATATACAGGAATGCTATACATATGCACTATGCTAGATATACCGTAATGCTATACATATAATACATGATGCTAGATATACAGTAATTTTATACATATGCACTATGCTAGATATACATTAATGCTATACATATGCACTATGCTAGATATACAGTAATGCTATACATATAATACATGATGCTAGATATACAGTAATTTTATACATATGCACTATGCTAGATATACATTAATGCTATACATATGCACTATGCTAGATATACAGGAATGCTATACATATGCACTATGCTAGATATACAGGAATGCTATACATATGCACTATGCTAGATATACAGGAATGCTATACATATGCACTATGCTAGATATACAGTAATGCTATACATATAATACATGATGCTAGATATACAGTAATTTTATACATATGCACTATGCTAGATATACATTAATGCTATACATATGCACTATGCTAGATATACAGGAATGCTATACATATGCACTATGCTAGATATACAGGAATGCTATACATATGCACTATGCTAGATATACAGGAATGCTATACATATGCACTATGCTAGATATACAGTAATGCTATACATATAATACATGATGCTAGATATACAGTAATTTTATACATATGCACTATGCTAGATATACATTAATGCTATACATATGCACTATGCTAGATATACAGGAATGCTATACATATGCACTATGCTAGATATACAGTAATGCTATACATATAATACATGATGCTAGATATACAGTAATGCTATACATATGCACTATGCTAGATATACAGTAATGCTATACATATGCACTATGCTAGATATACAGTAATGCTATACATATGCACTATGCTAGATATACATTAATGCTATACATATGCACTATGCTAGATATACAGGAATGCTATACATATGCACTATGCTAGATATACAGGAATGCTATACATATGCACTATGCTAGATATACAGGAATGCTATACATATGCACTATGCTAGATATACAGTAATGCTATACATATAATACATGATGCTAGATATACAGTAATTTTATACATATGCACTATGCTAGATATACATTAATGCTATACATATGCACTATGCTAGATATACAGGAATGCTATACATATGCACTATGCTAGATATACAGTAATGCTATACATATAATACATGATGCTAGATATACAGTAATGCTATACATATGCACTATGCTAGATATACAGTAATGCTATACATATAATACATGATGCTAGATATACAGTAATTTTATACATATGCACTATGCTAGATATACATTAATGCTATACATATGCACTATGCTAGATATACAGTAATGCTATACATATAATACATGATGCTAGATATACAGTAATTTTATACATATGCACTATGCTAGATATACATTAATGCTATACATATGCACTATGCTAGATATACAGGAATGCTATACATATGCACTATGCTAGATATACCGTAATGCTATACATATAATACATGATGCTAGATATACAGTAATTTTATACATATGCACTATGCTAGATATACATTAATGCTATACATATGCACTATGCTAGATATACAGTAATGCTATACATATAATACATGATGCTAGATATACAGTAATTTTATACATATGCACTATGCTAGATATACATTAATGCTATACATATGCACTATGCTAGATATACAGGAATGCTATACATATGCACTATGCTAGATATACAGGAATGCTATACATATGCACTATGCTAGATATACAGGAATGCTATACATATGCACTATGCTAGATATACAGTAATGCTATACATATAATACATGATGCTAGATATACAGTAATTTTATACATATGCACTATGCTAGATATACATTAATGCTATACATATGCACTATGCTAGATATACAGGAATGCTATACATATGCACTATGCTAGATATACAGGAATGCTATACATATGCACTATGCTAGATATACAGGAATGCTATACATATGCACTATGCTAGATATACAGTAATGCTATACATATAATACATGATGCTAGATATACAGTAATTTTATACATATGCACTATGCTAGATATACATTAATGCTATACATATGCACTATGCTAGATATACAGGAATGCTATACATATGCACTATGCTAGATATACAGTAATGCTATACATATAATACATGATGCTAGATATACAGTAATGCTATACATATGCACTATGCTAGATATACAGTAATGCTATACATATGCACTATGCTAGATATACAGTAATGCTATACATATGCACTATGCTAGATATACATTAATGCTATACATATGCACTATGCTAGATATACAGGAATGCATACCTCCCAACACATCATCTATTCCCCGGACATAGAGGGGCAGCAGCTTCAAAACTGGAGGGGGTGGCCTTGCGTGAGTGACACGATTTGAAGGCCATGGCCCCTCACCATGAGGCCACCCCTACCCCCCAAATTTTGTGTGGGATGGCAGGGTGGGACATTAGCATATGGGAACGCTCAGCGTTTCATAGGCGTTTCCATGAGAATGCTGGGCATTGCTAATGGACCAATGACAGTGGCGTAACTATAATTTTAGAGTAGATCTGCAGGTCCCTGCTGAGCTGAGGGATAAGGCGGCACGAAGGGGGCATGGGCGGATGGGGGGAGGGTTGCTAACTTTACTTGGGGGGGCTGCAAAATTTTCGGCGGGGGGGGAGGAAAAATTATAGTTACGCCACTGTCATCGGTCCATTAGCAATGCCCAGCATTCTCATGGGAACGCCCATGAAACGCAGGTCCCTGCTAAGCGGAGGGGGTAAGGCAGCACGAGGGGGGCATGGACGGGGTGGCGCTGCCGACGAAAGCATCTACCGTCTGTAGAGCGGACCTGTGTGCAGCAGCGGCAGCGCTACAATAGCCCTGCAGACCCCCGGCGCCCACGACCGCGGGGTCTGCGGGGCTATTGTTACGCCACTGACGGATGGTGGGTGCGGGGGGTGGGCAGCTGACATCACCAGATTAACATTTTATTTTCCTCTGAATTGCAGAACATTTCGTAGTATTGCATCAGCTAATTTTGATCACAGTGTTTTCCTCTGCTCACTGTGACACGCGGTTCTTTATTCCCTTATTTCAGTGTTTCAGTGCTCAGACTGTAACTGAGTTAATTGGTATTACCAAATAATTGTTATTTTTGCTGAGTAACAATGTGGCAGAAGCTGTGAAAGAAGACAAAAAACAAACTGTCCTATTTTTGGAGCAGCAGAAGACCTTACAGGAATAACATTGCCCACTAGTATGGATATGATACACTGTTATCAATGGATTTGATATCAAGACTAGGGCCAGATGCATCAGGCTTCAAAAAGTGATAAAATACAGAGTGATAAACAGCTAGCCAATCAGCTTCTAACTGCCATGTTACAGGCCTGGGTTGAAAAATTACAGGTAGGAGCTGATTGGCTGGTTGTTTATCACTCTCCACTCTGGCCCTTTGATTCAAAAGAACCTACCCTTGCTGATATCTCACAAAAAGTACGTGGATAAATGGTGTTTGCACAGCGCTCGGACAGGGGCTGAACCCTTAGCAGCTTACACCTGTAAGGGGGAGTACTGTTACCACCTTTTTTTAAGAATCTGATGCAGGCTTTTGGGGTGGTGTTAGCGCTCTAGGATTGCCGTAAAGAGTCGATAATGTCTAAAGTCACTGGTAATTATGATCTGTAGCTGTAGGCAAAACTGTAGGCTGGGTGTTGCAACAAATGACCAATGGTTAATAGCTTAACAGTTTTTGCCTACAGCTACAGATCATAATTACCAGTGACTTTAGACATTATCGACTCTTTACGGCAATCTCACAGAAAGTGGCCATTAAAATAGAAGCGTATTTGTACGAAGGCATCTATTCTTATCGTATACCATCAAAAAGTAATAGAACTGATACAGACATTTTTTTAAGAAATACAAATCAAACTTATAAGATCAGCCATGCTGAATTTAAGGAAAATTATACAAAGGGTGACATTCTATGTGTAGCGGTAAAAACCGCATGATTTTTAC
This sequence comes from Crinia signifera, assembly GCF_055691185.1. Classification (NCBI taxonomy): domain Eukaryota; kingdom Metazoa; phylum Chordata; class Amphibia; order Anura; family Myobatrachidae; genus Crinia; species Crinia signifera. Next base: position 230,073,122 of record NC_139219.1, on the reverse strand, counting down.
CGCACCTAATAGCACTTTTGAAAATCGCAAGATTGGGCCGTTTTTCGCATATTTAATGAGATGCGAAAAACGGCCCAAATAGGTGCGATTTGATGCGATTTCTTTAGTCCAGAAAATGTGCGATTTTCAGGTCTGAAAATCGCACATTTGCTGGTAATCGCAATTTAAAAAAAAAAAAACAACTGCGCGGGGTCCCCCGCCAGAGCATAACCAGCCCGGGCTCATTGAGCCGGTGCTGGTGACATAAAATCACGGTCCCCGACAAATAGGGGTCCCCTTGATTTAATGAAACCAGCACCAGGCTCAAGGTACCTGAGGAAGGAAATCCTACTCACCTGGTCCCCAGCGACGACCCCGGCATCTTCAGCTCCAGACGCGCTGCTCCCGGCTGGGTACCTGCTCACGGACTGGAGAGACGCAGAGATTTTCATCTTCCGCGCCTCTCCTCAGACTGATTCTATTGGCCGCCTAGCGGCCAATCAGGAGCCGAGAAAGTCGGCTCCTGATTGGCCACTAGGCGGCCAATAGAATCATCCGGAGGAGAGGCGCGGAAGATGAAAATCTCTGCGTCTCTCCAGTCCGTGAGCGGGTACCAGCCGGGAGCAGCGCGTCTGGAGCTGAAGATGCCGGGGTCGTCGCCGGGGACCAGGTGAGTAGGATTTCCTTCCTCAGGTACCCCTTTGGATTACTACGGATCCAGGACCCCGGAATCTTCAGCTCAGGAGCCCCGGACCCCGGATCCAGGGACCGACCCAAGGGCTCAAGGTAGGTAAGTATCAGTATGTGTGGGCTGTGGATGTATTAAACGTTTATTTTTCTGGGTGTCAGTGTGTG